>NW_025336088.1:4688655-4810088 GCF_004798865.1 Varanus komodoensis | reverse complement strand
CACACGCAAGCCACCCTGGGACAATCGGTCTTGGTTTACAAGGCATGTCAACCCAGTCAATGAACCCTATTGTCTCTACAGTCGAAGCAGCAATGATATCATATATTAAAAACTGGGAAACTAATTTATTTCTTATTATGAGGTAAGAATTAGGAGCTAACACTGCCAGAATATGCCAGGAGACTCTTGGCATCCAGACAATCCTAGCTGATTAAAAGTCACTGCACCCTTTGATGCTTTTTGGATCATTTCAACCCTACCATAGGCCTGTCAAAAGCAAGGTCTGCAGCATAACCAGTAACCATAACTGGATCTGGAAAAAATTGCTCTTTTACAGCAAAACCAGGAGAGGGCACTAGAAGCAAGAGGACGGAGCTTTGGCTGGCACGGTAGCTCTTGTAATTCAAGCTCCATCCCCATCTAGTGGCAATCGATAAACATTTTTTCTGATCTTCTAGCAAAACCATTTAGTCAGTTTTGGTTGTTTTGGCTCCCCTCACTAGAGAAAAAATATATTTAAACTCCTCCAGGATTGCCCACAGCTTGTCACACTTTTAAATCTTTCCTAGGACAAGATGTAAGTCAGATTGCAGCAAATGTAAGTTTTGTTCACCGTGACACTTGATAACATGCACTATTTAAATGCCTGTAATGTATAAAAAGGTTGTTGCATGGGAGAAATGCATTTTTCTTTACAAACAAAGGAACACTGCTGGAAAGCAGCGACAAGACCTTTAAAAAAAAAACAAAACAAAACACCCATCAGTGTGTTGTCTGGCTAAGGAAGCAATCCAGTTGCCCCATGACAGTGTCTGAGGCACAATAAGATATTTTGGATTCCCAGCTCCAAGGCAGGAGACAGTGCAAAGCCTCAGCTGCACAGTGTACAGGCTCAAAAGTGAGGGAGCAATAAATGTAATTGGGTGGCCTTTTCTTCCCATCCCCTTTATTCATTTGCTACTTGGTCAGTTGGATCCTTTTGATTTTCTTCTGCTGCTGTAATGTGCTATCAAGCTGTCTCCAACTTATGGCAATCCTATTTATGTCCTATCGACGACAGTCCTTCCGAATTCAAGACTGTGGCTTCTCTTATGGAGTCAATCCATCTCATAGTTGGTCTTGCTTTTCTTCTTCTGCCTTGACTTTTCCCGGCATGATTATCTTCTCCAGGGAGTCTTGCCTTCTCATGATGTGTCCAAGTATGACAGGTTCGGGTTGGTTGTTTTTGCTTCTAGGGAAACCTCTGGCTTGAATTTATCTAGGATCTGACACTTGCTCATCTTTCTGCCCATCCAGGGCATTCCATGGTATGTTTAAAACTGATTTTTGAACATGTGGGGGCATCAGCAAAAAATTGCATTTCACACTGCGATGGGTGTGCAGAAAGGTAAGGCTGGGGCAGGATTCTGTGGTGTGGCAGAAGGAACAGCATTAAAGAGCTCAGGCAAGGAGATGGAGATTCCTCCACTGAAAAGAGAGTTGTGTTTGAAATGCATCCCTGGGGCCTCTCCTGGATGTGTTTCCTCATTGATTTTCCACAACACCTTTGCATTCCATTCTGCTGGGGAAATAATTAAAACAGCCCATTTCAGAAGCAAAATAAGTATGTGAATTTAATGGAGCCAGAAGGCTGTTAATAGTATCCATTTACAAGCCTCAAGCAAGCTTATGAATGCAAAATGCAGGGTTTAGTGGGAAGAAAGCACTACAAACTTCATGCACTTGATTTCTAGCTCCAAAATATGGTAAGATTTAAAAGACAGAAATATAATTATTGCCAGCAGCATTAGCTATATAGACAGTATTATTAAAACAATAACAGCAGCACAGTTGGATATGTATCTATTCAGACATAAGCCCCGTTTAGTTCAATGGAATTTATGAGTTGCAGGGCAATAGGATTGCGCCCTAAGTATAATTTTTGAAACAGAGACTATAGGATGCACACATACTGTTCCCATTTCAAAACAGCATTTCTGAAAAGGATGCACCTGAGTAAGGTAACACCATGTCATATCTTTACTAACTGATCTTTGAGCATGGCATGAATATCTCCCCACCAGCCATAACTGTTCATGAAAACAGGTGAGTGTAGCAGAACATAGTTCTTGGTTCAGATCCAGATCCATTTAGTCCAAAATTCTGTCCCCAGAGATAGCCAGGAAGTCACAAGCACTGGGAAGTAGAAGCCACCCTTGGGCCATATTTTTTCTCAGATTCCCAACATCTTTTCTTGTTGATTTCATTTATTATGGTCACAGACCATCATAAGATTAATAAATAAAAATAATACAATAAAACACAGTTAAATCAAGTGCAGTTTAACACAGGAAGATGAGCACATTTTCCTTAAGTTGCATTAAAGTGAAAGCAAAGTGGAAGGATTGTTACCATAAAGATGTTACTGGTGATATTAATTTCTCTCTTATTTCCTATAAAAGCTGCAGTATAGAAGAACATGTTCCACTGATTCTACTATTCCAGCACAACAAAACATACCTGTATTCGCCAACATCTTTAATCAAAGATTATGTAAAACAAAGTCCAATTTTACTACTGTTTATCACAATCACTGGCAATAGTGAGCAACACAAACCAGCTTCGTGTGAAGTGGAGGTTTTCCAAAAGCTTTGGCACTACTAGATACCTCCCTCCACAGAAAAGTTACCTGTCCTGCTTCTTACTGTCTGGCCACCCACCTCAGGCCTCAAAAAGGCTTGGCATGGCTCTGAAAGCAGACATTCTGGACTAGCACCCAGCAGTCCTGGTCAATAGTGCAGCTTGTGGATTCAAAGTACTTCCCAGGAAACAGTGAGCTGTATATTCCTGGGCCAAAGCATTTGCAAGGCCAGTCTGTCTGCCCAAAGCCCATGTGCAAGCAAGCAGGCAGTGAACTTGCCCTAGAGAAGGGAATTCAAGTGAAGAAGGAGCAGGAGAGCAGACTTTTCAATGAACTCCACACGTTTGTTCTTGGCTGAGTGACTCTTGCCTATGACTTTGCTTTTTGGTGGTAAGTGACCAAAATGTTGCCCATGGTGGCAGAGGCACTGCTTAAGTCTTCCCTCTTTGGAACTGGGATTGTGGGCAAGCACTGCAATGATGCCATGGAAAGGCCATGTTGAGTATTAGGCTAGTATTATTGAGTAAAGGTGGGAGAGGCTGGAGGTTGTGGGCCCAAACACCTGGAGAGCCAAACTATGTCCACTCCTGCTTCTGAGACTGCAGAGACAGTCCGAATAATGCATGGTGAAATGACAGAAACTGGAATCAAGAGGAAATCAATATTGGATTGTATTATGTTGCTCCTTTGCACCTCCCACAATTAGCAAAAGTCATATCACATGTGTACATTTACATAACACAGGCTGCAGGATTCAGCTTTCCTTGAGATGGCTTGAGGCCAGTTTGTACCAGTGAATTAACATGGTGGGGAGAGGGTTAACCAAACTGGGGCACTGCCCGACTGTTCTTAACCAAACAAACTATATACTGAAAGACCCATCTCTGACCTCCCATGTAACATGTAGTTTGGCTCCTTGCTACTTTGGTGAAGTGTTTGGGTTGATATATGCATTTCACTTATTTTGAAGAGCACTGTACACATGGTGTTGGTGGAAGCCAATGGGAATATCAAAGAGCGTGCCTGCTGATCCCCTCCCAATTTTGCTCTTTCAAGCTGGGTTGTTTTTTTTGACACCTTTCTTCCCTTCAGCTTTCATTCTGACAGCAGCTTCTTTTACATTCTTCCAGTCCTTTTGAAGTGGCTTCTTGTTTTGTAAAGCTGTGGGCTTTGGCTACTGAGAAGAACGCTTACCGATTCTATTGCATGCCTTTGCCAAGAGGCCCTTTGCTCATGGTAAAACGGGTGTGCGAAATGACTGTTCGTCTCTCATCTACCTGAATGTGACTGTGAGAACCTGGGTATGAGTTCCAGAGCAGTGATGCTCAGACAACCTCGAAGTTGCTCAGATGGCCACAACCTGTACATGGCTGCCCATGTCCTAAGGAGAACATGCCATTTCCTTGCCTCTAGTGCAAGCAACTTGGTGCCTTCCATATGTTTTGGACGAAAACCACACAAGCCCCAAGTAGCATGGCCATTGGTCAAGGACTCTGTGGGCTGCAGTCCAAACCATTTGGAGGGCATAGGTTGTCTGCTGTGGCATCAACACATTGAGCTTCCCTGATCACTACAGTGCTGAGCCAGCATAATCCAGGGAACAGAGTGCTAGACTTGGGTCTGGGAGAGCTGGGTTCAAGCCCCATCATGCAGCCCATTTGAAGAGGTCTCATGGGCAGAAGGTGAGTAATACTTACAACAATCAAGCAGGACAGTCCAGGACTGGGGTCGGCAACCTTAAACACTCAAAGAGCCATTTACACCCATTTCCCACAGAAAAGAAAACACCAGGAGCCACAAAACCCTTTCGACATCTAAAATGAAGATAACACTGCATATATCATTTTTTACCTTTATGCTATGTGTAAAAAACTATAGTGTGTTGCATTTATGAAATCAATGAATGATGCTTTTATGTAATCTCCACCTGTGAACGGCTTCCTGTCCTGACTATTTCCTGAGCGACCACAAAACTAGCATATGCAGCTGAATTTGCAGACTTAATCCACTTCTTGAAATGATTTTTGCATCAGTTCCGAAATGGCTTTTTTTCCCTCATCTCCATCCAGATATTTTTCAGCAAAGGCTGTGTGTTTATTCTGGAAATGTCCTGCAACATTCGACTTTTTGTTGTTTGCCCATTTCTCACCACATATTAAGCATACTGGTAAACCAGTCTCGTCGGCAGTGAAAGCAAGTGAATCTGCCCACGTACCATTAAATGTTCTGTTTTCTTCTGAAACTTTTCTTTTCTTGGATTTATCCATGGTTGGCCAACCAGGAGTTGAAAAGCTCAGTAAATTGCGTGCCGGCGGGTGCTGCACATTGGCAGTTGTGACGCATATTTTGAGCGATAGGGAGCCGCAGGAGAGGGATGAAAGAGCCACGTGCGGCTCTGGAGCCACGAGTTCCTGACCCTGGTCCAGGAGAACAGAACAGAAGGACTCCTATGCTTGACAAATGGAGCGACAGTCATGCCAGTGAAACTTCCTCTCTTCCCTGAACATGGTGTGGGGCTAGCCACGCTTGAAGGACTTGAAGTGGCTTGTGCTGGAACTCAGTGGGAAAGTGAACCACCTGCCAGCTAATGCTGGTGTTGGGTTCCAAAAATTTCCAGGGCTCAGTCCCACAATGCACCAACTGCATATGCCACTTTATGCATGCTCTTAAATTTCTCTTGGTATGAATCTTTAAAGGACCCCAGTGCCTAAGGACACCCCTGCTGGTATATATGGATGTGTAGATATCCGTGGAAGGGCATTTGATTTCAGAAAAGGAAGGAAGGAAGGAAGGAAGGAAGGAAGGAAGGAAGGAAGGAAGGAAGGACGGACGATCCAATGTCACGGGGGAGCTGGTGGTAAAGTACACGGGCAAAAAAAACCAAACAAACAATTAATCTAGGGGGAATGGAGGCAATGGAGATAACTTTATCTGTCTATTCATTTATTTATTTCTGTACCACCCAATAGCTGAAGCTCTTTGGGTAGCTGAAAACAATGGATCAAAATACGAAAAATTACATAAATACAATGCAACACAGAATAAAATCCCCTTGTTGTTGTTAGTCGCGAAGTCGTGTTCGACCCATCGCGACCCCATGGACAACATTCCTCCAGGCCCTCCTGTCCTCCACCATCTCCCGGAGTCCACCCAAGCTCACACCAACTGCTTCAGTGACTCCATCTAGCCACCTCATCCTCTGCCGTCCCCTTCCTCTTTTGCCATCTATTGTTCCCAGCATTAGACTCTTCTCCAGGGAGTCCTTCCGTCTCACTAGGTGGCCAAAGTCCAAAATCCCCTTACACAGCTTAAAAATCCCAATATATGGAAATATAAAACAGTTTAACATTTAAAACAATTTCAACAAAACTAAAGTTAAAACAACTGACATAACTTATCATATACTATTAAATGCCTGGAAACAGAGGGCAGTTTTGACCTGGCAATTAAAAGATGATAATGATGGTACCATGGAGGCATCAGCAGAGAGACTTTTGCACAAGGTGTGGGGGGGACCACTGAAAATGTCCTCCTCCTTGTTGCCTTTTCTGGGCCTCTCTTGGAGTCCCAGATGCAGATTGTAAGGTCTGAGTAGGTGGCTGTTGGGAGAGGCATTCCATCAGGTATTGTGGTCCCAAACTGTGAAGGGCTGTACAGGTTACAATAGCACCTTGATTATGCTCAGAAGCATATAGGTGGCCACTGCACATATAGGTGGACTGGAATGGGTACTATATGTTCAGGCCTTCTGCTCCCAGTTATTAATATGGCTGCCACATTTTGCACAGTCTTCCTTACAGTCTTCAAGGGCAGCCCCATGTAGAGTGCATTGCAGTAATCTAACTTGGAGATTACCAGAGTGCCGATTACTGAAACTAGACTATCCCTGCCCAGATGGCAGCATAGCAGGGCCACCAGCCGAAGCTGGTAGAAGGCACTACATACTACTGAGATCACCTGAGCTTCAAGTGAAAGATGGATCAAGCAGCACCCCCAAGCCACAAACCTGCTCCTTTAGAGGGAATGCAGTTCCATCCAGTTTCATGCACATGTTAACTTAAGTAGAATGGGACATAAGACTGACCCCTGAGGAACCTCACACTGGAGAATCCATAGGGCTGAGCATTATTCTGCAATCACCACCCTCTGGAGCCCAAATATATCCAAATACAGCAGAGCCACTGCAATGCAGTACCCTCTACGCCCAGCTCAGATGGTTGACCCAAAAGGATACCAGGGTCAATAGTATCGAAAACGGTTGAGATCCAGGAGTAACAACAAGGTTGTGTTCCCCTGCCTCTCTTTCAACATAGGTCATCATACAGGGCAACCAAAGCTGTTTCCTTGCCAAAACCCAGTCAGAACCCCAACTGAAATGGATCATCAAGGTTTCTGTACCTCCATTTGCAGGAAGTGCCCATGGACAGCAGGATGGTGGGACAGGTTGGGTCCTGGAGACTCTGGTCTTCCCAGGGAGCCCACTAACATCACATCTGCTTCAGCTGGAAAGTATTTCACACACGCACACACATGTGCGTGCACGCACACGCAGTTTCTTCCAAGAAATTCTGAACAGCAATGAGGTTTTATTTCCCACCCACACCCACTCTGCTCTTATTTTATGCTTACAATAACCGTTTTAGTTAGGCAAAGTCAGCATTCCACCCACCCTTCACGCTCCAGATCTTGGCTGATGGTGTAACTTGTAGTCTAGCTCATCTGGGGAGCACCCAGCTCCAGAAGGCTGGGTCAGGTTGGCCACCTCAACTTCACCCAGGAGTGCTTGCAGCCGAGCAGGGATACAGGCCTGTGCTTTCCTTCTGAAAAGCTCAGCAGCACACCAAGTTCCCCACACTTCCCAAACTCACAAAGGGCAGGGCCTTGCTGGAAGAGGAACCTGAGAGCACTTCATCTGTCTGTGCTCTAGTTCAAAACTGGGTTCTTTTTCCCCTTCATGATGCAGCCTTCTCCACTATTCGGGCAAAAGTCAGTTGCCTTCTGTTTAAATACTGAAGGGTTAGCCCTTGAGATGGGATGTGCTGAACAATCACAGCCTCTCTGCTGAGAGCTTGACCAACTGCTCATGGGTTGAACACACATGTGCAGCCTTGGCGGAATCTGCAAGGCAGTGGTGTGTAACTTAGCTGGCTGCCAGGCAAACTGAGGGGCTGGGCCTTTTTATAGCTATACTTTGCAATGTGGCCACAAAAGAGACCTTGTGATTTTGTTTGGTTGTTTGTTCATTTTTTCCAGCTTCAGCTTTTGCAGCCATGAGCGCAACAGCAATTTACATAGCTTTCCAATTTCTGCAGTTCAGCAATAGGTGCCATTTTGGCAGCAGCCTCAGCATCTGAACTGAGGTGCCAAGAAACTAAATCCACTTTGAATGGATGCATGCATCCAGGTTACATCAGCTGCAATTAAGTTCCTATTTGCCACTAATGAGACATAGGCACAATCTTCTGCATTCCCTACGTTGCAGGGGGATTATTTGAAACCCCAGATCCAGGGTCCTGTGATTCAATTCAGTGAAGTTTCCCAGGCACAGAGTGAGAATCAGCCTGCCTTGGAAAGGGAGGAAGGATTTTCAGGGTGAGAATGAGCAGTTGCAGCAAGAACTCTTTGACCTATTCTGCGCTGAGCGAAGGTTCCCTCCCTTCACACATTCAGGGCCACAGACCCTTCTTACAAAACATTCTTTATCGGTCAAGGTGTTTTCCAGACTCACAAACTCCTGGAATGAATCTCTGAGCACGCACAGAGTGGCTCATTGAACCCACTCTCCTTATGAGCAAGCCTGGGTCCCATTCCTTCAGGAGGGGCCTCCTGAAAATGAGCACACCTCCTCTCTAAGAATGGATCTAATTGGTTCTCCCTCCTCTGATGACACAACATGGAGTCAAGAGCCGGACCTGCCCTGTCTGTGCCTGAGAAACTTCCCTGTTCCAAGTCCCCTCCCACCAACTGTACATGTTGGTTATTTCCGGAGACTGCTTGCCCACTTGGGGAGTCTGGCCTTGAGATAAGCATCTCCACTTCTCAATCCTCAGTGTCTGGGAATTGGCCCACATTCCCTGCCCCCCTCCCACACCTCTCCTCCCCATTCTTCTGATTCTGATTCTTCTGGAGACCAGCCAGCAGCCCCCATCCTCACTCCCAGCCAGGTCAGTCAGAGGCAAGAGAAAGGAGCTGCCCAGTTGGAGGGTCTTTTGCATTCCCGCCATCTTGCCCTCAAGCACAAGTGCCACCCTGAGGATGGAGTCAGAAGCTTTACTGAAGGGGAGGGACAGACAGGAAGTCTCAGTTTGGATTCCCCTCTGCACATGGGCAGATGCTTCTCCCTCAACTTCAGCAGAAGGCTATTAGAGGCCCTACTGTTCTGTAACCAGTTAAGTTTCACTAAAAGAGCTGCTTTTCCAGGGTTTCATTTTGAGTTTCATAAACAGAAGGAAAAAAGGGGAAGGGGCCAGCTCATGGCAGGCTCCAAGGATGGGGCATCCCCACCAAGCCACCCTCCCTGCTCCAGCGCTGAGCAGCTTACCCACATGAGGACTATAAACCCAGTGGGCATACCCTGGTCTCATCACACTCCTGCCATGCCCAGGCCTGCCCTTCCTCCAGCGGCCTCCAAGGAGGAGGAGCCTGGCAGCCTGGACTTGGTGAGGATGCAGATCTCCAGATCCAGATCCTCCCAGTCCAGATCCTCCCTTCAGCCTTCAGAGAAAGACCCTCAAGCAGGAATGGGGGGGGGGGGCTGGGCTAGGTAAGAAGGTTGCACTCTTTGTACATGCCCACCTGGCCCAGGTTCTCCCTTCTTTGCTCCAGCTTCAAAGAAGCCTGCTCAGAGCGGGGTGGAGGAAATCATCGCTACCTCTTTCCACCGTGCCGCCCAGCCTATTGTCCCCCACCCCTTGTGCCTGAGAGCAGATCACGCCCTCCACCCCTGCTCCAGAAGCTTCCTGGTGTCCCCAGATAGGCACTAGGGGGGACGAGAGGGAAGAAGGTGGGGGGAGGATCAAAGCAGCCACAAGGAGCCCGATTGCGTGTCAGGCTCATCACGGCTGCTGAGCACTGCAGGGCAACCCATGTGTGAACCATTCCAGTGGGAGGAACAGCAGTCCAGATTGCTGCCGCCATGTGAAGGTTGAAGCACTGGAAGCTTCCGGACAGGAGGCTTGTATGAGTAGCATGGCCTGCACCTTAGTGTGACTAACTCCTGTTTATTTCAGTAACTAACTTTGTGTAGATCCATGCAATTCTGACTATAATTACAAATATGCACTATCTATATACTATCACACCTGTGGGTTAGATTTTTTTGAACTTCCTGTTCTTATAAGCTAAGCGTAGATTGATGCCTGCTTTCTAGACCCACTTCCAGGAAGTGGTTTAATTTAAAAAAAAAAAAACAATAGAAGTTAGTATACCTGTTCTGCAAACTACATTTCTGTGGTTAAAGAGAAAGCGGCTGTACATACCAAGTTGCTAAACCATTGAATAAATCTTTAAACATGAAACAGATAAAGTAAAGGGCAAGGGAAGCTTCAGTCTTGTAGAGCAATTGCATTATTCAAAGTTCAGAGATAGAGACAGAGACGGGAGGAAGGGAGGGAGGGAGAGAACTGTGCTTGTGCTTTTCCAGTGAATGCAGTGAGGGATGGGGGACTGAATGCAAGAGATTTGTCCTTGCAGCATTTCCCTTGAGTTGCAGCCTCATACTTTCTGATGCAATCGATGCTGTGCACTAGCTGCTTGTGTCTTTAGAGGTCTTTGGATGCAATTTTTCTTGTGGTCTTTATTTCCATATTTATTAAATTAATAAATAGCATAATTATTCTAATAAAGCTACCTGTTCTATTAGAAGCAGTTTCTCTGGCTACTGGGCTACTTCCAGGCACAACAGTGAGTGCAGGTGCCTACCTTGAAAGCCCTCTATAGCTTGGGAAAGGTCACTTTATTCTCCATAGACATTCTTTTGCAGTAGGAGTCAAGCTTTTTCTGCTGCGGGTGACTGTACATTGCCCTACGATTGTTTAAAAGCGTGTTTAGGGTTTTTATTGTTTGAGGCAATTAGCTACTCCAAGAGCTTAGCTGATGAGGCAGGATGCATTCACAAGGCGCCAACTGAGGCAGAACCCTGCTGTGAAGCCGCAGCCAGCTCCATGGGCTGTGGTCCCCAGCTAGTAGCAGCCAGTTATCCAAGCCTTTTAGATGAACACCTTTATCCGACAGCTAAAGCCCATAGCTCAACTGATGGCAATAAAGACAGACCTATTGATACAAAGACTACTTTCAGTGACATGGAAATAATATATAGAACAGAACATCTGGAGGATCTTTTGGCATTGAACTCTGGATGCTTAGGAAAACTTGATATCTCCAAAGGTTAAGAGGGAAAGAGACAGCAACAAAGTCCTTGAACGCAATGTTTTGCATGTGAATTTCATGTGATTTTAGCTTCTTTGGAATTGCCAGATTACTGAGAAATTAACCCAAATGCTGAATTTATAAGTACTGAAAAGGCTTCATGATGCATAATTCGGTAATGCAAAGAAGAAGGCATGGAGAGATTTGGGTTTGGCCCATATCTGAGGAAGAATGTTGAATTAATGCCTGTTATCCAGAATCACAGGGTATCTGCGAGATGAGTTGTAAAACTTAATGGTTGTGGTCAGCACTTATCTAAAGAACACATGGTTGTAAAATGTTATTGCTTTATGGCTCTTGGTCAAAGCTGTATAAAGAGTTTTGCTGATCAGTTATCAGAACACAGGAAGAGCCATGCTGGATCAGACCAATGGTCTGTCCAGTCCAGCAATCTGCTCACAGGGTGGCCAACCAGCTGCCCACAGGGTCCCTCAAGCAGGATGGGTGCAAGGCCTCCACCTGCCCAAGCTCCTCCGCAGCTGGTGCATGCAGCCATGCCACCTCGGGTAAAGGAGTGATCGCTTAACCAGCAAGGCTAATAGCCCTATGAATCTGTCCAGTCCCAGATTGGTGGCCATCACCTCTTCCTGTGGCCACAAGTGCCACAGTTTAACTATACGCTTTGTGAAGAAGTACTTCCTTTTATCTGTCCTAAACCTCCCCCCAGTCAGAGTCATGGGATGGCTGAGTGTTATGGGGGAGAGAGAGAAATATCTCCCTCTCTACTTTCTCCACACCATCTATTATTTTAAACACCTCTGTCATGTCTCCCCTTACCTGCCTTTTTTTCAGCTGAACAGTCCCAGTTTTTATAGCCACTCCTTGTACAGGAGCTGCTCCAACCTCATCATCATTTTTGCTGCCTTTCTCTGTGCTTTTTCCAACTCAACACTGTCCTTTGTCCGGTAAGGCAACCAGAACTGAACACAATAGTCCAAGCACAGCTGCACGAAAGATTTGTATAAGGGAAGTAAGATTTTGGCAGTTCTATTTTCTATTCCGTTCCTAATTAGCCCTAGCATGGACTTTGCCTTCTCCACAGCAGCTGAACATGGGCCAACATTTACACTGAGTTGTCCACCGCTGCCCCAAGGTCCCTTCCTTGCTCAATCACATCTAGTTCAGACCCCATCAGTGTATACTTGAAGTTGTGATTATTTGCCCCAGTATGCATTAATCTACATTTGCTTATATTGCTCTGCCTTTGCCATTTTGATGCTGCCGCTCCCAGCTTGGAGAGATCCCTTTGGTGCTCCTCACAACCCCTTTTGGTCTTAACCACCCTAAAGGGTTAAGTGTCATCAGCAAACCTGGCCACTTCACTACTTACTCCAAATTCTAGGTCATTTACCAATAGGTTGAAAAGCATTGGTCCTAATACAGAATCCCGAGAGACTCCACTGGTGACATCGCTCCACTGGGAGAAATTGCCATTAATTCCCATCCTCTGCTTCTGTTTTTTAACCAGACAGTCATCTGTGAGAGGACTCCTCTTGTTATTCCATGCCTGCTTAGTTTGCTCAGGGGCTTTGTCAAAAGCCTTTTAGAAGTCCAAGTAAACAATGCCTGCTGGATGGCCCCTGTCCACATGCCTACTGACATTCACAAAGAACACCAATAGGCTAGTGAGACAATACTTCTCCACTAGCTTAATTGAAATAAGGACCTCTCTCTCCAGCCAGGCCTTTCCCGAGTGAGAGTCCACAACGATGCTGCGCTGTATGGGGTTCACATGCTTTCATCAATGTTCCGTAGAGTTGTTTTCGCAATTATGGTATATTTTAACCGGGGCTTCACATACATTACAATCCAGTTTATTTTAATTCTCTTGTAAACCTCTTAGAAATATTTCAAAGAGGCTAGATGGATGAGTAATTTGATTCTAGATGGATGAGTAAACTGATTCCATCGAATGTAACTTCCTGGGTTCAGTTGCGAGGCTTTCTTTACCCTTCTGTGGCGGCACCTTCGCCGTAGACCTCGGCTGCAGACCCCCCTCCCACACACCCAAGACCCCTCGGGCTGGCTCAGATGGCCAGTGTTCTTTTCTGGCATGACATCTTCAGTGGCCTCGAATGGTATTATTTTCACCTGTGGCTGTTATTTTTAAGAGCATTGTATTTGACTCTCTGCTTTGCTTTTTTATTTGCATGCATAGTTTCTGTTGTTCTCTGGTAAGTTGCTCAGAAAAAGAAATGATACGGAATGCGGATGTTGTTCTCTGGTAAGTTGCTCAGAAAAAGAAATGATACGGAATGCGGAAGGATGGAAGTGCCTTTCAGGGGGTCCACATGCAGTTCCACCTTCCGTGTTTGAAAGAGAAAGAAAAGAAGGTGCGGCGGGGCACTTGCTCTTGGGCACCCCTGTGGTGCTCCCCGCAGGCACTGAGGCTCCCTCTACCTGGAAAAGCAAGCGATGCTTCAACCTAAATGAATTGCGACCCTTGGAGACTGCAGTTTCCAGTTTCCAGTGACACATAGCACAGCAGTATTTCATTCTAAGGCTCTCATTATCACTTGCACCAGATGCAGTCTCCTGAAGCAGCAGGAAACATCTGAGCCCCTTCAGGCCCCTTGGCAAAGCCACAGGCTGGGTGCTTTCCTGCGCACCTTGCAGGTAAAGGAGCAGCAGCTACATGTTGGCTACTGAGCACAGAAACTGATGTGCACCTTGCAGAGTATGAATGGTTACGTACTGCCTCCCGAGCGTAAAAAGGAAGTTCCAGTGCACTGTTCTTCAAACACAATCACTGTCAGCTCCCCTCCGTGCGCTGAGAGTCTAGTGAGCCCCACATTTCCTTTCTGGTTACTGTACCCAGCACCTGAAAGTCATGGACAGAGGTGAGTACCGATCTCTCTCTCAGTCTTTCTCATTTGTTCCTATAAATGTCAGCCTCTGAACTAGTTTCTAATGCCAAAACTCAGGCTTGGGAAGAAATAAGTTTGGGAGGGCATCTCTGGAGGTGTGCAGCCTCTTTCCTTCTGCTCTGATGAACACTGGGGAATAGGGATCAAGCATCCCAGTTAGTCAGCTTTAAACTCCAGTACCTCTCCTTTTTCAGAAAAGTAATATTCAGTTCCTGCTAACTGCTGCTAGAAGAACCACAGGTTTTAAATCACAAGGCAAAGAGCTCAATGAGATGTTTATCTTCTATTATCAGTACTTCATCCTCCATTGTAGATAGACGCTCCTTGCCACAGTTTCACCTGATAACTGTGGTTAATTTCTAAATTAAGCTGTTTGGGGTCGGGGTGCTTGTTTGTTTTGTTTTGTTTTTTACAAAAAGGGCAAAAGGCTTCCAAGATAAAACTCTGTCCAGGAAGCTTCTCTCCCGGCTATAATGCCTGGTGTATGGGCTGGGACAATTGCTGTACAACGAATTAGGCTCTTCGTACATGCTCTTCTGAATGAGTATTTTGCAAGTGTCCAAGCTGAGCCTTGCCACTGATAACTAAATCAATGGGATCTACTGAGTTGTGACCTACCTTTGCCATTGATTTCAAAGGGTCTATTCGATGACTAAATTTGGGTTCAGTCCAAATTTAATTTACCAGCTGTAGATAAAGAAACATGGAATTGAATTGCAGCACAGCAGGGAGGTGGGGGGAGGTCTTCCAATGGACCTGGCACACTGCTTTTGAAAAAAAAAAAAATGACCTAGAGATTAACTTTGAAAAGCAGGGTCAAGGTCTTGTCCTTCGCACTGATTTTCACTTGCTTCCTGAGTACATGTCTATGTGCTGCTTGGACCATTTTGTTGAGCAATGTTGCTGGCCAGAAGTCACAGAGATGCACAGAGGGTGCAGCAGCTGCAGCTGCAAGAGCTGCCAGTAAGCTTTTTTTTTGGGGGGGGGGGGTGCACCCTTGGCCACCACCCTCCACACCCTAGGCAAAGTGGCCATGAAGCAAACTTACTTGCTAGCCAGGGCTTTGGAAACCCCCAGCTACTTCAGTGTGGCTCTTTGTTCCTGCTGTATTATCTCTCCACATTATACATTATTATTATTATTATTATTATTATTATTATTATTATTATTATTATTATAACATTTCTATGCCGCCCCTTGCCGAAACCTCGGGGCGGCTTACAACATGATAAAATACATTGAAATACAATAGTACATATCACTGCCCTTTTTCCAATCGGGAGCCAGTTTTGTGAAAAGCATCGTCAAAAGCAGCTCTTTCTGGCATCCTGGTATGTCACAGCAGTGGGCTTCTCCGCATTTTCTGAAATGTGTTGTAATGCAGCTGTCAGTGTAACTTCGTAACATAATATTGCAACATGCGTAATAATGGACCGTGTGTTTCCCTACTCCAGGTAAACAGCTGAAAGCGGCCATCCTTTGGAACCTTCCTTTCCTTTTCCAGGTATGACACTTACCAAAGTGACTTGCATTCTCTGATCCCTGTCCCTCTGTTTGTTACCTCCACTCTGAGAGATTAAAAGTATAAGCTGCCGCTCTTTTACCTTCCTTCCTTTTCAACTGGTGGAAGGAATTGGTTAAAGGAACGCCTGAAAGTGATTTGGGGATTTCGGGCAAATAGAGAACTGGACTTGGATGTTCGCTTTCAAGGAAGTGTGGAGATACTTTTCTTGCAAACTTGCATATAAGCAGGTGCACAGTCATGGTGCGCCAGCCAAACATATTTAATTCTACCTTCCCCCCACCCTTCACACATGTATGCATCCACCCAGGGGTGGGGAGGGAGAAATAGTGAGGCCTCTTCCTTTCTCTCTGGGATAAGCTTCTTCAGGTTCACCCACAGGAAGTGGCCAAAACCGTTGCTAAGAGAGCCCACCACAAGGGTTTCAACAACAACTTTACATGCCTAAGATTGCTGTAGGTGTGTGATACAGCCAGTCACTTCCAAACCCCTGGTCGGTCTTTCCCCAACCTCCTCTGCCCACCTTGTTACTGCTTCTGCCTCCTCTTTCTGCCTTCCCTTTCCTACACCTGGACCTCTCCTTCCAAGAATCCTTGTGAGCCACAATCCCTTCATTTTGTCTCAGCCTCTCCTCACTATTTTTGCAACAACAGGCCAACGGGTGGTTGCTGAAATGTGGGTTTTTCTGTTGTCTCGCCCCAGCTGTGCTAACAAGCCATGGCCTGTTAACCACACGCAACCCACATGAAGAGGACCCATGGTCTGTTGCTGAGTTGTGAAGTGTGGCTTGTCCACTCTAGTGTGTTTGGACAATATGATAGCCCCTATGTCAACAACTACCTGTGGTTCAGCAACAAGCCACAATGAACCCGATATTCCTCCCTCCCATTTGATAAGGGCAAATGTCTCATACTGATAACTAATTTGCAAAGTCATCCCCTCCCCGCCCCCACCTCAGAGCTGCATACCTGGAGTTTCCAGGCATAAATGTCAAGCACATCTTAGTTTCCTTTGTTGGAAGGGATCATGAGACTTGTCTCATCAATCACATGTTGTGGCCACCCGTGAGGAGCTGCGGTGGTTTTTTAAATAAAATATTGTAACTTCTTTCCAATGGAACAAAATGGCTCTTTCAAAAAAGCCAACAGTATTCTTAACTGAGGGCTTAAAAGAAAGGCTCAGTGCAGGCATAGGCAATCTATGGGTAAGAAAGTCTAAGTACGACTCAGTGTGATGTTGGAATAGATAAACCATGGTTTGTGTCATGGTACACTGGCAAACCGATGGTAAGAAATGTTTTTTTTTTCGTGAAAATCACTGTTCTTTCTCATCAGTAATCATATTCACAGATAGCCACTCCAAACTATTTCACTTTCAGTGTTAGGGCTTGATGCCTATTCTCAATTCCATTTATTTTCAAGTAATTATCTCATTTCACATTTTGCTAACAAGAAGTTCCTAATAATGCTAGCCCAGGCATTGGATTGGATCCGGACTTGGTCATTCTTAAACACACTTGAATAAATGGGATGTAAATTAACTTTGAATAAATTAAGTCCCAGTTATTTCAGTGGGTTTACTATAAGGGTGATGAAGTGTTCATATAACACATAGGAAGAATTTTATGATTACAGAATTTTATTCATTCTGCAATCAAGCAAGGATTTTTTTTAGCACAAAACTCTCAGTATAGATTCCACATGGGTTTTTTATCTTCTATAGTATAACCTGGAGTATGCATGGATTTGTTAATGCTTTCCTTCCCTTACATAGTTTAATAATATCATTTAGTGGGTTGGATTCAGAACTTAATCATATTTGGAGTATGGCTTCAATTAGTCAAGGCTAACTTAAATCTTGTGGAAATCAACTGGTTAATTCTAAGTATAACTAAGTCAGGATCCAACCCAGAATGTACACAACACTTTAGTAGTGCATAAAGTGTGTGAGACACATGATCAAAATGTAATCATTAGGGTAGGGCAGTGCTATCTCTATATTGCAAACAAAGTGCTAAGAAAGACCGGCTCACTGAGGAATACACCGTGGAGCTTAAGGAAGAGATGCAATCTGAACTAGTAATTTTCCAATGTGTAGGTCCCAGAGTAACCCTATACAAGTCTATGCAGAAGCAATCTGTACTGAGGAAAATAGGACTTACTTCCAACGGAGCAAAGCTCAGGGAACCAAGGTTCCATTTAGATGCCGGGAAGCACTTCCTGAAAGTTAGGACCCCGAGCGTATGGAATGGGCTTCCACGGGAGGTCATTGAGGCCCCATTGGTGAGGGTGTTCAAGGATAGGCTGGACATGCACATGGTGGGCATGTTGTGAGCGGAGCCGGCTGGAGCCGGGGGTCAGACTAGATGGCCCAGGAGGCCCCTTCTGACTCGCTCTGTTTCTATGTTTCTTTGAGTTCGCAGAAGATCATATTCTGGGCTGCTTGACCGCTACATTGTACCAGCTATTTTAGAAAGATTCAGGCCGTGACTAAACACACTTGCTTCCTGAGCAGATAAAGTGGAAGCTGTGACATAAATTGTCTACTCATGCACAACGCAAGCCTTCATCTGAATTATTAGCCAATTATTGTGGACTTCTCATGCATAAGGTTCCACCATCGAGCTCTCAAGGTAGCCAGTGAAGCTACACAAGGACCTGGTCAAAGATAACCAATGAATATGTTCATTTTATGAACAAGGAACGCCTTCAGCTGGAGATGCCGATGATTTATTTTGAGCATTTCTGTACTGCTCCATATCTAAGCAAATTCCAGAGTGGTGAACAGTACAAACATAAAACAAATAAAATGATGGTTAGCATTAAGGCCAGCAACAGCAGGGCATTTTGTTTTGTTTTTAATTAAATTTTTAAATTTTAATTTTAATTTGTTTTGTTTTTAAATAATGCTAATAGTCTGTATCATATTAAATTATTAAAGTCAGAAATCTTTGCTGCTCAACTGCAGTCACCCAGGAAGAACTGCATATAGAAGAGACCCCCAGGATTTTTTGGATTCATGGACACATTAGGGAATTGGAGAAAGTGCTCTGTGCACCGCCACAAAATGGCTCCTGCAGAGGATGTGGCTAATCACATAATGGCTGCTGTGGCCTGACTAGTCAAGCGCAAACCAAAGGCGGTGGCTAGAGGCTGGGAGGGAAGGGGAAATCTCAAGGCAAAGGCATAGAGGGGTGAGAAAGAGAAAGGCTAGAGGCTAGAAAGGGAGAGAGAAAACCGTACCCTAGCATTTACACGGCTTTATTTATTTGTTCAGGAGGAGGCAGAGGGTGTCCTTGGAGGCCTCCATGGGCACCAGGGCGTTCTGTGGGTGCCAGATTGGGAGCCCCTGGTGTATAAGATTATACTTTAGGCTGGGTAATGGTGTTAGCTATGGAAATATTCTTCCCCTCTCTCAGTCCCTTTTTGTAGTGTAAACACTTATGGCTGGGACTTTTTACAGTAAAATGTGGTCTGATGCACAGGATGGGGCTTATTTCCAAGCAGACGTATCGAGGATTGCCCTGTTGGTGGCATGGGACTTTTGTCTGGGAAAACAAACTTTATGCTGAAGGAGGATGTCTCTTCCGTGTATCGTACATCCTCAAAAGGGACCAAATCAACTTCATATGACCCTCATTTGGGCCTATGGGCAGGAGTGGGATTTTCCCCATTGGTAGACCAGGCAGACAACTGAGAATGCTTAGTCGTAATTCTGAATCTGTAACCAGCATATCTGAAAATGGTAGGTGCTCTCGACAGATAGCATCTTTTCATGTTTACAAAAAAATTGCTCTAGCATTAGATACTCTGAACAAAATTTTTGCTGTATAATTCCTCAAAAACCTGATCTCTATCAGCAGCCACTTTATCATTGGTTTCAGCAATGGGAGTTTTTTGAGGGCATGAATTATTGTTTTCTTTTCCATAGGCAGAGAGTTATTATTTGAAGCAAGGACATTCAAATATTATTGGGCTCGGTCAAAGGATCTCTCCTCTGGCATGGGGGGGCGGGGGGGACGTGGTCAGCCATTTTAAATATTCCACACCCAAACAGAAGGCTGCCATGCTTTGTTGTATCATCCAAACCAGGCGGCAGGAATTGTTTGAAGATCAAACAGCTCTCAGATGACCAGGGTGTAACTCTCAAACAACTGCTACTGCCTGGCTTCAGATGATGCAGCTGGGTTGAACAGGCCATTGGGTTCCTGCAGGAAGTGCACCTTGTTGTGGTTTAAATAAGACATGGTGGGTTGGTGCTCATGCAGAGCAGGTCAAAGTGTATCCTTACAGAAGGAATCTGCAGCCAAGAGCACAATCTTATGTGTGCTCGGTCAGAAAAATGTCCTACAATTCCCAGCATTCTCCAGCCAGCCATGCTGTGTGGCGAATACAATGAGTTGTGAGGCTTTCTTCTGTCTAAACATGCGTGGATTTGCACCTTAACAGCAAATCTGACCCTTGGTAGGTACCATCTGGACCACAAAGCTAAGACGGGTATATGGAAGACCTTGCAATCAGCTATATTGATAGGTGTGATAGCAAGACTCAGTCTACTGACCTTCCAAACCCACATCAACTCAAACCTCCAGTAAATCTTACTGCTAACCAGAGCCCTAGGAAATTATCTCCTTCCTCCAGGACATATTAAGGAATTGGGACTGCAGATGCAAAGATCACCTTATTCCTTCCAGAAAGCTGTTTGTGATCCTTCATACTTCTCTGATTCAAGAAGTCTTCTTGTGAAGTAGAAGCATTCTTGAGACACTTCCATAAGGAATCCTAAAAGCCTGAGTTTAGGCATAGCTTTTGAGACACTTGGCTGGCTGGGGAATGCTGTACCTTTCTGTACACGTGCACAGGATTGCACCCTCAATGACTTCTACCCTCATGATTAATGTTCGCCACACCAACATTCCCCAACTTGGTGCTTCATACTTGTGTTAAACTCCCATCATTCCTAGCCATCATGGCCTATGATGGACATTGGAGTCCAAAACATCTGGAAGATACCAGTTTGGGAAAGACATTTGAATTCCATACTAAAAAATAAAGCATACTCCGAGCATAAGACCCGTTGAACTCGTGTTTTGAATGAGTATGTAGGGATATGATTGTACAATAAAATGCCTTTAAGGCTATTTATTTGTTTATTATATTTATATCCAACTTTTTTTCTCGCAAAGAACTCCAAGCAGCTTACAACATTCTCCCCCTGCTGCTATCTTATCCCCACAACAATAAGCCGGTGTGGTAGGCTGGGCTGAGAATCTGTAAATGGTCCAAAGTCACCCAGTTGGCTCCATGGCCAAGCGGGGACTAGAACCCAGATTGCCTGAGTCCCAGTCCCGCACTCTTAACCCCCACACCACACTGGCTCTCAACATTTAAAAGGCATTTTAATTTTTTACATAGAATAATCTCTACCCTGATATAAACGGTGTTCTGTGCTTCCCTTTGGAGAGAATAAAATCTAAAGGCCAAACTAAGTGCATGCTTATTGATATTATTGTGCCTTTAAATATAACCCTACCCTGTGGTACAGGGAAGTGGTTTGGGACATGGAAAGGAGGAACTTAGGGGATTTAACATTCCCCCACTGTGGTCCCAATCTGCATCACGCCCCCACTACTAGCACCACCAGTTGCCTTTAAAAGCAAGAAAGGAATGTACATACACAAACACCAATTTCTATTGCCATGAATGGAAGGTTTTTTCCCAAATTTTAAAAAAGGTTGTGCCCCCTATCTGGATTGGTGCTACATGAGGAGGATAGGAGCATATATCCCCTTATTGCCAGAGTCCCCATACCTGCCATTTACGTTTTACAAACCCTTCATGTACCATTCTTCACACAAATGGCACCTCACCTTGGCTGGTCCCCTGTCTGTCACCTGGTTGCAGGATCAGAACAGCCCACAGTGGATTACCAAAGCCCATGGGATGGGTTTGAATATTCAAGCACCAAGTGTGGCGTGTTGCATTGTGGTAATGCTCACACAACCTATGGCCTGTTGTTGGGTTATACGAAGGTTATTTACCCCCATATGATCCACGGTTCCTGGATATAGACAACACAAGCCACAAACAGTGTTTCAATATTCAAAATGTCCATCTGCCAGCCCTGTACCCCAATGTGGCTTAAAGAAGCCATGGTGGGCTGTTCATTCTGTTCATGCCCTTAAACTGGTTTAACCGTCATTTCCTCCCCGCAGAGTTTGGGCCATGCAATTCCACAAAAAGAGCCTAGAGATTTCTAAGCATACTTTCACTGAACTGTGATTCTGAGAACTGGGTGGAGGAAGCCACAATAAGTAACATGAGGCAAAACCAATATTGGTTTGTTGTGCTGATGGGCTCCGAGGGGTGATACGCAAGCACTGGGCCACTCTTATCTGAAGATCAGCTCCTTGTTTGTGTTTGCTCAGAGCAGTTTTTCCCAACCTGGTAACCTCCAGATGTTTTGGATGACAGCTCCCAGCATGCCCAGGCAGCATGGCTAGCTCAGAGATGTTTTTAGCCAAAGGGTAGCATCTACAGGTGGGTTATGACAGATCCTTTTCTCTCCCTTGATCTCCCTTCCAGTTCTGCATGGGAGACTTTGCAACAACTGACTATGAACCTGACAACTCCACCCTTGACTACAGCCTGTTTGAGGAGCTCTGCAGGAAGGATGAGATCCGGAGGTTCCGTGCTACCTTCTTACCTGCCATGTATTCTCTTGTGTGTTTTGTGGGACTGGCAGGCAATGGCCTGGTCATGTTGACCTACATCTACTTCAAGAGACTCAAGACCATGACTGATGTCTACCTACTCAACCTGGCCATAGCAGACATCCTCTTCCTGCTGACTCTCCCCTTCTGGGCCGTCAGTGCAGCCAAATACTGGATCTTCAAGGAGTTTACGTGCAAGGCCGTCCATTGCATTTGCCAGATGAGCTTCTTCAGTGGCATGTTGCTGCTTCTCTCCATCAGCATCGACCGGTATTTTGCCATAGTCCAGGCCCCCTCAGCCCACCGCCTTCGCTCCAAGAGGGTGTTTGTCAGCAAAGTCACCTGTTCTTTAATCTGGGTAGTGGCTTTCATCCTGTCTATCCCCGAGGCGATCCACACAGGTGTGCACCACTCTGCCGACCAGAATCCACGCTGCAGCATCATAATGGACAACTTGCTGACCTTTTCTACTCTCATCAGATTATCTCAAATGATCTTTGGCTTCCTGGCACCTCTCCTAGTAATGACTTTCTGCTACTGGATCATCATCAGGACCTTGCTGCAGACTCGCAGCTTCGAGAAGAACCGCGCAATCAAGGTCCTTATTGCTGTCATGGTGGCCTTTGTCATCTTCCAGCTGCCCTATAATGGCATCATGCTTGCTCAGACCATCTCAGCCTTCAACAACACCACTGGCCAATGCAATGCCAGCAAGCGCTTGGATATAGCCAATGATGTGACATACAGCCTGGCTTGTCTCCGCTGCTGTCTCAACCCCTTCCTGTATGGTTTTGTAGGTGTCAAGTTCCGCAATGACCTTCTCCGGCTCCTTAAGAACCTGGGCTGTCTCAGCCAAGCAAAGTTCTGGCAGTGGTCAGCTTACAGGGAGAACAGAAGGTGTTCCATTGCCACAGACACAGAAACCACCACCACTTTCTTCCCATGAGCTGACCTGAGCAATGTAGCAGAAATGTTGGACTGCCACTGAAACAGATATCACGAGACAGTCTCCATTGGCCAGCATCACGGATTGAACTAGGAACTTCTGAATCTCACATAGCATGGATATTTCCATGTGCCAGAGGAGACCAAAATACCGTGTCATCCAACCATCCCTCTACTCACGTAATCCAGACCATATGCCACAAAGCAGTGAAAAGGGAATTGCAGTAAATGAACTAAGCCATGAGCTGCAGGAAGAGACACAAATACTCCCTCTGGCCTAAAAGAGTGAGCCTGGAAAGTGAATCCAAAGATGCTGACAACCTTGATAAGAAGGTGATAAATCTTCACTATGGCCTAGTAGACTCTCAGATGGCAGGCTATGCAAATACAAGATGACCTCATGCAAGCCTCTTCCACAAATTGAGAAGAAAGCATGGGGGGAAGCCAAGTGACAGATCTCCACATCCCTCTTCTGGTTTCTTTCTACTCCCCCTCCCCTCCTTGCAATTTCTTCCTTGTTCCTTCTAGCAACCCTGTGTTATTGCTGCCAAACAATAACATTGTTATGGCATCAATGGTAAAATAGAACAAATGAACCAGTTAGTGCAAAGAACTTCCCCCTTCCCCGCCAAACACGGGGGTCCCCATACACCTTCTACATCATTCAGACCCACCTGTGCAAACCTGCTATTTGGGAGCAATCAGCTTCAAGGAAATCAAGCAAGAAGGGAACGTGCTGTTGAAATGCTAACAATAGAGCTTTGTTCCTATGCAAAAGGTGGACTTAAAGAAGAGCCTTATAAAATAGACGTGCTTTGTAAAATCCAATACAGCTATATTTCTGCTGCCTGTGAAAGCACAGACCAGTTTAGTGCCTTCCATCAGGTATGTGCTTGGCTGCTCTCCAGAGTTCCCATTGCCCAGTGCTCATGTGATTGTGACCAAGCCTCTCCCCAGGAAGGACTGCCTAAGGGCCAGATCAGCTGTGATGTTAATGGTGGCCATCCTTCTGGCAAGCATCAGTTCTCCCAGAGTGCTTGCACTTCTAAGGAGAGCTCCAATGGCACCAATAAGAGCTTCTCTTGAAATGTGAACAACGCCTTCAGAGAGGCAAGGAGAAAAAGGCTGGGTTCAAAAAACAAGACAAGCAAGAGAATGGGTTGACTGTGGATTATGAACCATGGGCTGTTATTGAATCAATGGTTGTTGTGTTGTGTGAACACAGCTGCACTAACAGACTTGCTTGCGAAGAGAATCTGTTGTTTGTTGTCAGGTTGTGACCTGTGGGTTGTTGGTGATTAACAAATTAGGTGTTGAGCATGTGCCTGTCTTATTTGCTGCATCCTAGAGGTTCTTTGGTTTTTGTTAGTCACCTGCAAGCCTACAGATATATTCCTGGATATTTGAAGTCCAGTCTGTTGTGCTCTGCAGTACACAATAAAACAATGGATACAATCACAACCAATGAGTGCTATATATTTAGAAAAAGAGATGCCAAGTCAGTTTTTAAGCAGTCCCTTCCCCATCTCTGGTGTACATAATCTCAGAAAGCACCTCAAAAATGGTCTAGACTAACTCTCAGCCAACATAGTCTTTCTGGTGCCAGATAGGTCTCCATCCATCTCCTGCCTCAAACCTCCAATGAAGGAGAGTCCACCATCTTCTAAGATGGCATGCTGTACTACTGAACAATGCATACCACCAGGAATTTCTTCCTAATGTTCATCTGAAATGCTATTCATGTAATTTGAATGAACTAGTGCTATGTTCTGAAGCAACATAAAACAAATTTCCACCACCGTCTCCGTGGCTGGCCTTCAGACATTTGGAGACAGCTATTGGACAGCTCCAAGCTAAAGGTCCCAACCTATGCTCTTAGGACTTGGTCTCCAGGCTTAGCACCAGCTTTGTGCATGGGGACTCTCTATACCAGGGATGGTATTTGTGGCCTTTCAAATGTTTTGGCCTGTAACTTCCGTCATTCTTCATGACTGGATATACTGATTATAGCTAATGCAAGTTGTGGCCAAAACATCTGGAAGAAATAATTTGATCACCCCTGCTCTGTACTGTAGTTTTTCAATGGTGACAAAAATGTACTCTACCTCTGCTCAGGGGCTCTTTAATCTATCCTTTATGAATAGGCCAGTTCATAAGAGAGCCCTCTGGCTTATTGGGGCAATATATACCTGCCCACCATGAGTCATTTAAGCTATGATGGCCTCCACCACTTACAGGTGGCCATTTCAAATATTGGCTTATCATGTCATCTGAACCCAGGGACTGTGGGTTATGTGAAAGCTAAATAGCCTTCATATAACCAATTATCTGCCATTGGTTTATGTGAGGGTTGTTCAACTCACAATTCTCATGGTCAGACAACACAGGAAGCCAGAGCTACAGCATGGATATCCAAAATGGCTGTGAGCAGGTGCTGTGCTTTAAAGAAGCCGTGGTAGGTAATGGGGTTCATGTGAAGCAGAATTTACTCTCATATGCTTGCTAGTGGATTACAGTGGCTAAAACTATCACTGTGTGTTTGTCTTAAGGTCATAACTTGCAAAGGTCTTGTACTTGACAATGGAATGTTAAAAGCCTGGAATGTTCAGATGATGTTTCTCAGGGGGAAATAATTGTTAGAAGATTGCTTCTCGATACAGAAATGACTCTGGAAAGTTCTGAATAGGAGATGGAGGGAAGACACATACCTCCCACGCCCATCTGCAGTTCATGTGCAGATGAAGATCCTTATGTGAGAGAGGAGCAAGAATATGCCACATTGTTGGACCAGGACTGAGAAAGCCTCAAGGAACTCAACCGAACTTGGGAAGGTGCATTGCGGGGAGCTGCTTCTCTGGTGACCCGCTGCTTCTCAAACGTGCTGCTTCTGAGAGTTATAAGCTGTGCTTCCATCTTACATGTTCGTAAATAAACTCAACTATTATAGAAACCCCATAAACATGTTGCAATCCCTCCTTCCAAAGGGAACTAAATGCAGGTAAGCATTGTCCCCTGAGCATCTGACCACTCAAGGAAGTGGAGGAGGGCATAACAATATGCTCCAGGACTAAGTCCTGATATGACATGGCTCATAGTGAGCTCTGTGGATAAAATGCATCCCCCTGAGCAATGCATGGCACACCTAGGAGGATGCACCAGTGCAAAAGCTTGGCAGTACAAGGCAAGGTGTTACAAAGGGCAGATGCTGAGGGAGAAACGAGAAGGTGCAGGAGTGGCAACACTAAACAATCCTCAACAGTAGCAATGGGGCCCTTTGTAACTGGACTGGCATAAGGAGCATTTGAATTAACTAAAAAAGAAGCATCTAATACAAAAGCCCATAATGAAAGGCTACAAAGCCCAAAGCTCTGTTGGTGCCTGCTGCAGAGAATGCAAAACCAGCCATTTTCCATATCAATGCACCAAGACAAACATATCACTGCATAACATGCAGCGTTGGAATGATACTCCAGCACATGGCTCCTGAAGCGGATCCTGCCGTCCTGCCTAAGGGGAAGGCCAACTAAGACTTTGGCTAGGAAAACTTGTGCAACAGCAGCCCTCCTGATTGATTGATTGATTGATTATCAGGCAATCACTCTCACGTGTATCAGTCTCTTTACTAATGGTGAGAATTAATTACCAGGACATGCAGGGAATTGAATCACCTTGAACTTTTATCGATTTTGAGTCACATGGGCCCAGCAGCTGGGCAGCTGATGACAAAATAAGGCGATCACAGTCAGAAGAAGGTGAGGGGTCTGCAGAGGGGGCTCAATAAAACAGCATTTGATTGCAGGAGCTTAACATAATGGTCACTGAAGCACAGGGACTGCTGTGGGTCTTGGCATGCAAATGAGGGCAACTGCAATGCTGTTACCCTGCCAGCCTTATCAGCCCTTACTGATCAGCAAAAACAATAGCCCTAGCAGCTTCTAGGCAAACTATCAGTTCCCACTTCTTAAAATAACAGCAATACTAAACAGTAAGCTGGCTTGGAATTGGGGTGCTTTCTGAGAAAGGGGTGCAGGTTTGATTTTATAACACAAAGGCACATGAATTTTCCCAACACATGGAAGGCCACCCTAATCAGAAGAAGCTGAGAGCAGTCCACTCTGGACAGCAGTTTCCAGAGAGTAGTGGCATCCACAGGGTCAGGCTTTGGGCCAGAAGTCAGGGCCTCACCCAGCAGAATAAACAGGAAGCAGTAACGTTGCTTTCTACATTTTGGAATAAAGGAAATAATGCTCACTACCTGCCAAAAAGATGCAAGCACATGTGCACAGATACCCATCAGACCATGGAAAGTGAGCCAAATTCTATGGGGGTGGGGTGGGGGGGCTCACATGCAACCACTGGATCCAGAAGCTAACTTTTCCTAACCATTCCACCACCAAGAAGCGCCTCTACAAAAACTTCCTTTCGAAGCAGGGTGACGGTGGTGCTACTGATGCTGTGAATTCTGGCCCTTTTCTCTCTGATATGCAAACTCGTCAGAGGGACTCCCCAACAGAAGAACAATGATCATCACCAGCCTTTCTCATAGACATATTAATCATTCAAGGAAAGATGAAGTGAAACTCTTTCTGAAACTGGAGAGATTTGAGTTCTCCACCCCCAGCACATTTCACTTCTCATCTTGCTTCTTTGTGTCTCCCTCAAATAATGTGGTTGAAACTCTGTCCAAATACCAAGATTCTGAAAGCATTAGAAGTCCCCCCCCCACCCCACCAGGGGAGAAATTACTGAAAAAATTTCATATTCCCAGAAGCTGATTGCTGAGAGGGAAATGAGAACTATGACATGTATATGCTATTTTTGAACAAATAAAATTATGCTAAAAGAAAAACAAAACAAAAACAAAAACAAAAAACCCTGACTGTTGCAATTACTGGGATAGCTTCAAGACAATCCAGATGCATCAGAGATGTAATTCCAGGTTTGCAGTGTCAGGATGCAGCACCCTTTGGGAATCTCCTGGGCTTGTGCAACCAAAGGAACATTTATGACATACAGGAAATATATGTGGCATGTAGGCAGCCCCGAAAGAGATGACAAAGATGAAGTCTGTACAAGAAGCTTTTATATCAGTTACACACAGTTTGGAGAAGAGGTAGGAGATCAGGTGGGGAATGATTTAGGTGCTTTGCTTGAGGTACATTACAATAAAACAAACGGGGCTGAATGGGATTAAGACAATACAGAAAGAATCTTCAGGACAGAAAAACAATTATTGCATCTAAGAGTGACCCTCCAAAGGACAGGCAGGCCTTAGCATCTCCAAGGTATTAGTGGAAAACAAGACTTGTAACATGGATTCTTGATCAGATGAGGAATCCCAGCCTAACTCTAAAGCTGTTCTTACATTGTTGGGCTTTTAGCATCCATATTAAGGCAGAGCTTTTGCTCATTTTGTCCCTACCGTAGCTCACTTAGGTTCTGTATTTCGGGTGGGGTGGGGGATAGGAGTGCATGAATTGGTTTGCGCATGAACGCATTCCCAAGCACTTCCGTTATTTTTGTTTCTAAGCTTTCCATTTGTAGCATTAGCTACTGTTCTTAAAGAATTTCCAGGTTTTCTGCAAAATTAGCAGTCTAGATACTTGGATTTTTATAGAAACTTCAATCTAAAATTCAACTTCAGAGATCAGTTTGTCTATTTGCATGCCAAGCGGGCTTGTGAGAGGAGGTGTTGTGCTCTCATTGTCTGCTTTGTGCTTTGTAGATGCAAATGTAACGTGGGAGATGAAAGATTTTGATGTTTCCGAAGTGACTGTGCTGAAAGGTGAAACCCAAGGCTGAAGTCTCTAAAGTTGGAAGCTCCTGTATATCCAATGCCCCATCTTCACTTCCCCATCTTCTGATCATAGGGTCTTTTACTAGTCGGGCTTTGCTTTCCCCTCTAGCAAAGGATCTTCAGAGAGAAGGGAAGCTTCAGAGAGAAGGGAAGCTTCAGGGTAGAAGGGAAGCTTCAGGGTAGAAAGAAAGCTTCAGGGTAGCTCCTATCCTGGTCCCTCCAGTCTTCTTCCCTCCTTGCCAGAGGAATGCCCCCCTTTTCCCTCTCTCCAAGGTTAATTTTCTGACCTTGGAGGCCAGCTGCAGAGGAGTTGGGGGGGGGGGGGGAGAATTCGGACTATGATTCTGTCCCACTTCACTGCCTCCAAGCTGAGAGGCAAGGATGCTGCACTATCCTGAGGCTCCTCCTAATCTTTAGGGGGCACATTTCAAGACTAATACATTATGATATGATTGTTTGTGGAAGGAGCTGCAGTAAAATTGTCTAAATTGATCATGATGAATCCATCAGTTTCTCTACAAAGGCATTTACTGTATGCATATTTATTTTATTACATTTATATACTGCCCCATAACCCATGGGGTTCTCTGGGCAGTGTACAGTGTAAAACAGGATAAATAACAGTAAAGGACAATAAAAACAGAACACGTGGAACTTGGCAACTCAACAAGCTATAACAAGGGTTAATGCAACTTATAACACAATAGCAGCTTGAAAGCATCAATAAAACAGTATTAAAAACTATCTTTAGTTAATTATTAAAATGTCTAGTAAATAAAAAAAGTTTTAACCAGGCACTGAAAAGAGAACAAGGACGGTGCCAGGCAAATCTCCTTGGGGAGCAAGTTCCACAGCTTCACATGCACGTGAGGTCTTTTCAGGACATGATCATCATCAGCCAGAACCTCTTCCAAGTTTTCCCACTATGTTTATTTATTTTAATTTTTATTTTTATTGATCAAGAAAAGTGTGTTTACTTCAATGGCTCCATTATTCACTATATAGGCATCCTATATTTGTGCACCTCTGCTCTTTACCACAGTGCCACCTTTTGTTGGGTAGTAGATCATATAGGACTATATGCAAAGGCAGAGAGGAACCCTGCCCCTTGTCCCCAGAAAGAAACCTTGGAGAGAGACACTAACCCACCTGCAAAGAAAGCAGAAGAAGCCTCCGTAAGGCTCACTGTTACATGCCTCACACAGAGAGGCCTTGACTGAACAACAAGCAGGAATTCATTTTATAGTTTGCTCCATGATGATGGCCACAGAAAAAGATCCAATGTTTCTGCTACCATTGCATTCAAGCAGAACTGTCTAGCAGATCTGATTGGAATGGGAGTCATCTTTTTGGCCACTTGTATTTTCAGCCCTTGCCACCCCTAGACCAGCTGATTAAGGCCACCAGGACTGAGTTGGTTGATTGGGTGGGAGAGCAGAATCATACAAGCACAGAACAGTAGAGTTGGAAGGGGCCAAGGAAGCCGTCGGGTCCAACCCCCTGCTGGTGCAGGACACCAAGTTACACCACCCCACTCAGAAGACTGTCCCGTTTCTTTCCGAATTTCTCTAGCGTGGGAGAGCCCACAAGCTCTCTAGGCTACTGGTTCCACTGTTGTATTGTTCTGACAGTGAGGAAGCTTTTCCTGATGTCCAGCCTGTATCTGGGTTGTTATAACTTGAACTGATTATTCTGTGCCCTACACTCTGGTATCAGCAAGAAGAGAGCTTGACCTTCCTCTTTGTGACAGCCTTTGAGGTACTTACAGAGGGATATCATGTCCCCTCTCAGTTATCTCCCCTCAAGGTTGAACATGTCCCGTTTTCTCAGTCTCTCCTTATAGGGCAATGTTTCCAAACCTTGGATCATTTTTGTTGTCCTCCTCTGCACCTTTTTTTTGGGGGGTGGGGGTGGGGGGGAGGCATATTTCTTAATCTTAGTGCTGAGAACTGGACACAGTATTCTACATGAGGTCTGACTAGTGAGGAGTAAAGAGAAACTGCTACTTGTGATTTGGAAGTAATACTTCTTCTTTTTTTGCACATTTTTTATTAAGATTTTCAACTAAAAACTAAAAAAAAATCAATCATCAATTACATCGGACGTACTGGATCAGCCCCCTATAACATATCTTTTTAACATTCTATAATCATATTCAAATTGATTTATAAAAATTTAAAGACATCTTTCAATCTAAGCCAAGTCCCGTTTCTCCAGCCAATCATAAAAAAGGTCCCAAGTTTGATAGAAGTCAGTATCTTCTTTCTCCTTCAGTAATAGAGTCAATTTGTCCATTTCTGCACAGTCCAGAATCTTTTTTAAAATCATTTCTTCAGTGGGTAGTTCCTCACTCTTCCAGTATTGAGCAAGCGCAATCCTCGCCGCTGTGATTAAATGTAGCATCAAATACATTTCTTGTTTGCTAATATTTTACGGTATAACGCCTAACAAGAAAATTTCAGGTTTAAAAGCTAAGGGTTTTTGTAGCATTTCTTCAAGCAATTTATGTATTTTAATCCAATACTTTTTCATATATTCACAGGTCTACCACATATGGTAAAAAGTACCCACATCATGTTTACATTTCCAACATCTGTTTGACATACTTGGAAACATCTTAGCTAATCAACTTGGTGACAAATACCATCTATAAAACATTTTATATAAGTTCTTTATATGAAGTTGCTAAAGTTACCTTAATATTTCTCTCCCATAGCTTTTGCCACTTTTCTAATTCAATATTATATCCAAAATTTTGTGCCCATGTTATCATAGTTTCCTTAACCCATTCCCCTTCCATTTTCCTGTCAAGTAAGAACTCATAAATTCTTTTAATCATTTTCTCATCTGTTTTTAGCATCACTTGATCAAAGGCTGTTAGGTCTTTATGAAACCCCCATATTTTGCAATCTTTAGCGTATCTTGATTGCATCTGCACCTTATACCACCAAGAAATATTGAGTCCCTGTTCTTGTATTTCTTGATCTAGTTTCAGGCCTCCATCCTTATCCAAAATATCATCATATCTTATGTTCCCTTCAAAATTCAACACATTTGGATACACAAAAGCTTCCACAGGGGAAAGTCATCTTGGTAATTTATTATACAATTTTGACTTTAACTTTTCCCACACTGACATTAATGATCTTCTAATAAAGTGACTTTAAAAAGTCCCATGAGACTTAACCTTCTCATACCACATATAAGAATGCCAAACCATTTGCAAAACATGTCCTTCAAGATAAAAAATTATCTTACTTCGCAAGGTTATCCATTCTTTTAGCCAAGTTAAAATAGATGCTTGATAATACAACATCCAATCAGGAAGACCAAAACCCCCGTTCTTTTTGGTTTCCTGAAGCATTTTTAGTTTAATCCTTGCTTTCTTTTTTCTCCAAATAAATCTCGAAATTAAAAAATTTAAATCCTCAAAAAAATTTTATCAATTTTTACAGGAAGCATTTGGAACAAAAACAAAAGTTTTGGTAGTATGTTCATTTGAACCAACCAGTGCTATTCTTCCCATCAAAGACAATTGTAAATTGGCCCATCTTTCCAGATCATCTTTAATATCCGGTATTAATGTGATATTTGCCTCTGTCCAGGTATCTGGTTTTTTAGAATTTAATAATGCTTCATTACATATATCTTTAAGAAATGTAGCAAAAACTCCCTCAAAAGATTTGTAAAATTCAGCCGGTAATCCATCCGGACCAGGGGTTTTATCATTCTTTTGTCACATGATTGCCTCTGTTATTTCCATAGTTGTTACTTCTTGATTCAATAATTTTTGATACTTTTCTGGTAGTTTTGGTAAATCTCCCTTTCAAATGTATTCTTTTACCTTCTCGTTCAAAATCTCCTCCTTCCGGTATAACCTTGCAAACAAATCTTCAGCTAGTTTCTTAATTTGTGTATTTTGTACCTGTAGTCGTCCTTCTCCATTTTTCAGTTTCGAAATCAACCTCTTCTCTCTCTCTCTCTCTCTCTCTCTCTCTCTCTCTCTCTCTCTCTCTCTTTCTTTCTTTCTTTCTTTACTTTATATGCTAGCCATCTCCCCGGTTTATTAGCATTTTCAAAAAAATCTGGTTAGCCATTTTCATTTGTTTAGTAAGTTCATTTGTATCCAAGAGATTCAATTTGTGCTTTAAAGTATTCATTTGGACCCTAAGATTTCTTTTTGTTGGATCCTCCTGCAGTTCTTGTTCCCGTTTCCTCAGTTCTTCTACTAATGTTGCTTGCTCTTGCTCTTGCTTTTTCTTTTTATTTATTTTTGCTGAGTAAGTTATTATCAATCCCCTGACATAGGCTTTAGCTGTATCCCAGACGTTCTGTAAAGAAGTTTCTTCCGCTTTGTTTATTTGAAAGAATATTTGCATCTCTTTGCTTATCTCTTCTGTAAATTTTTTATATTCTAGTAACGCTTTATCTAGACTCCACCTGGGCATCCTTGCAGCTCCTTTCAATGATATAAATACAGGATTATGATCTGCCCAGACATTTGTCTCCATTTCAGCTTCTATCAGATCTGCAACTAAGTCTGGAGTTATCCAAACCATATCAATTCTAGACCATGACCTATGTCTGTTTGAATAAAAAGAATAGTTGGCCGAAGATGGGTTTTTATGCCTCCACGCATCTATCAATCTGAGTTCTTCAATCATGTTGGAACAAGACTTTGCAAGCATTCTCCTACCTGTTTTTCCTTTTCACTCTTGTGATCGATTCCCTTATTCACAATTGCATTAAAATCACACATTACACACATAGTCTGATAGTCCACTTGTAAGAGTAAGGTATGTAGTTTTGGGTAAAAAGTTTCCTGATAGTCATTTGGTGCCTATATTGCCACTAAGAGCACCTTTTTAAGTTTAATTGTAATTTCTACCATCAAGATCCTACCATCCTCATCAGCAAGAATATATTTAGGGTCCAATTTTTCTTTAACATATAGTGCTAAACCTCTTTTCTTTTGTGAAGCAGAAAATACAAGCAATTTTCCCAGTTTTAAACATTCCAGAAGTTTAACACATTGTTTCTTAACATGTGTTTCTTGTAAACAAATTATATCTAACTTTCGTTTTTGAAGCTGAGCAAAAATCCTTCTTCTCTTAGATGGACCATTTAGTCCATTAACATTTAAGGAGAACAATTCAATTTTCCCTTCCTTTTTAAGAGCCATATTTAGTAAAATTATCTACTTATTCTTTGCCTTTACAGTTCTACCTTTTTTTTCTCCCTTGAGTCCAAAGTCTGTACTTCTTGTTGTGAATCAACCTTCAGTATTTCTCCTTCTTCAGAATGGTAGGCTGTTATTTCCATTGCTTCAACACCTTTTTCTCCTTCTTTAGAGACGACAGTGTCCTCCTCTTCCAGCATGACTCTAAATTTTTCATAGAACTCTTGTGCTTTAAGAATTGAATCCAATTTATATCTTACAGAGTTCCATGTAAAAAATATTCCTTCTGGTGTTAGCCACTTAAAGATAATCTCTTTCTTGATCAGTTTTGTAGTAAGAAATCGATATTTCTTTCGTCCGGAAGTAATACTTCTCTTAATGCATCCCAAAATCACATTTGCCCTTTATGCAGCTGCATTGTATTGTTTGCTCATATTAGGCTGTTGCCCACAATAACTCCAAGCTCTTTTTTTTCAGTTCTGTTGAGCCACATATTCCCCATCTTGTATTGATGCATTTGGTTTCTTTTTCATATGTGGAGGACCTGGCACTTGTCCCTATTGAATCTCATTCTGTTGCTTTCAGCCCATCTTCAAGTCTATCAAGATCACCCTAGAACTTCATCCTGTCTTCTAAGGGGTTCACTATTCCACCCAGTTTTGTATCATTTGCAAATTTGATTACCTTTCCTTGCACTTCCTCATCTAAATCATTAATAAAGTTGTTGAAGAGCACTGGGCCCAGGACTGAACCCTGCAGCACCCCACTAGTTACCTCCATTCAGTCTAAGATGGTGCCACTGATAAGCACTCTCTGTGTCCAATTAGGCAGCCAATTTTGGATCCACCTAATAGTTTTTCTAACTGGTTTGCTTTTTCTTAATCTGCTTATCAGGATGTCATGAGACACTATGTCGAAAGCTTTGCTAAAGCTGAGGTGGATTATGTGCACAGTGTTCCCTCTGATTTAATTTAAATTTTTCCTTGTGGGAGGTCATGGCAGGAATAGTGTTGGAAATGGTTGTGAGTGGAATTCAGCCGCTCTTTTGGAATCACAAAGGTGTGGCCTGAATCTGGGTAGAAAGGGATAGGGTGACAAAGGAGGGATGAAGCCCCGTTTCCTCACTTTTCAGGGAGCTGAGTTTGGAGTGCTGGGTGCGAAACTCACCAGCACACCCCTGGATCCTCATGACTGCCAGTCCCTATGTTTAAAACTCTACAACGCACCAGAAAGGCACAATGACATGATTAACCCTCATCTGAAGGGGTACTCATGGAGCAGTAGCGGCTGGCAATGGGAGTCACCCTTTCTCACTTTCCCAAGTCCCATTTTCATGGGAGGCCTTGAATGATGTGATGTCATGAAATCTGCCAGCACACAGCAGCAAGGAACAGAGCGCTGATGAGTTTTACCCCTCGACCTCCGCACAAGCCAAAATGCTCTCCCACTCCCTGCAAAAGGCTGCACAAAATGCCATGGGTGTGCTCTGTGCAGACTGCAATGGAAAAGCTCCTCTTTGGAGCCCAGGGCCCTAAATAATCCTTATTTTTCCCATTCTGGGGCAAGGTGGTAGAATGCATAGCAGCAATTCCTTTACAAGCATCTCTTGAAGGATCCATTTCAATCTTGTTTCCAACCAGGTTTTGATTATTATTATTATTATTATTATTATTATTATTATTATTATTATTATTATTACTACTACACTTTGCACCTCCCATAGTCAAAGCTCTCTGGGAAGATCAGAGCTTTTCAAGTCACCCATCCAGATTTCAAGCAGGCACAGCTCTGCTTAGTTTCCAAGGTTGGGCAGGATTGGATACTTCAGGCTATAGTTTTAACTGAGCTCACTCTTGCTTTTCACTGCACTACCACTTTTCACCAAGCTGTTCTTAGTCACACTGAGTGCTGCTCTGTAAGTTGAGAAGCAGGATATACGATTTCCGTAGAAGACAATGCTTTCACAGTATGAGGCCTCTTCAGCTTCTCTGCATACAAAGCTGGGAATTTTCTGTACAGCAGAGGGCAGTGTAACACAGCCTAGGATTTTGCAGCTTGATTTGGGACCTTACAGGGGGTGAGCATCATACCCTGGCTTATAAAGTGTGAGTAGAAATTAATCATTAATAAATGTTGAGGGGAAATTAGAGGCTGGCTGAGACAGCTTCTTCTGCACAGAGCTTGAGCAACTGCGCCTTGGCTTTCAAGCAGAGTTGTAAGCTTTTTATGAAGGCAACTGTGATTTTCCGTAGGGTGAATTCAGGCAGCCATGCAGTTCATCTCCAGAATGCAGCTGTTGCAAAACAGCCTCCTTGATGAAATATGTTATGATATGATGTCCCTGGAGAGCAGATAAGATTTGAGAGCTGCCAGAGCTTTGCTAATTTCAGTAAAGCAGAGATAAGAAATCAGCAATATTTCTCTGATCTTGTGCTTTTAGAAGATTGCTTTGTTGAGAAGTGCCGGCATAGCCGGAGCAAGTTGAAGAAGCTTGCCCTGCCAAGCTGTAACCATGAATTTCCTGTCTCCTTGTATAATATTCTGTGTGCGTTTCATATAAAAATTGTTATGCTGATACTTCATGCCTGGCTAAGGACTGCTTATGCAATAGACTGGAACTATCTATTACTGCATTACAAGGTTCTGGTCCCTATTCTTGGGCCCCAGAGAATTGAGTGATCTCCCTGCCCCAAATACAGAGTTGGTCCAACTCTGGCCTAAAAAACTAGATGAATTTTTCTATGTTTGAATATTAGCTGCCCTGGTATGCGACTGCCTGTGAAGAAGAGGCAGGGGAGTGTTAATGATGGAGATTACGGAGATGATAGCAATGATATTAAATAGGGGGAATGTTGCCATGTATCACCAGCCCCTAATGGTTGTCTCCAGTCCAGGGCTTTGGCCAGCCTAGAGCAGAAGCTTTGCGCGCTGCTCAGATCTCAGCAATGGGAGGAGGAAAGCCGGTTCCCAGCCTTGCCAGGCCCAGACCACAAACCTGCAGGCTTTGGTTCTGGAGGACAGGAACTGTGCAAGCCCTTCCTGACACCCCATCAGTCAACACAGGCCTGAAACAGCTTTTAACCTCTCAGCTTAAACAGGAGGGAAAGGCATGTGTAGAAAAGAAGAACCACAGAGGAAGTCCCGAGTGCCTACAGAAAGACTGTGTGTGTTGTGTTTTGTCCCCACCTGATGTGTTTCAGAAAGAGACATTTACTTTGTTAGGGGCCATTTTTGAACCTCATGCCCTTTGTGACACTTTTTCTGTCCCCAAAAGCCTTTCTCGCACAAGGCTGCCAGGAATTAAGCAGGTCAGTTCACTCCCCTGCCCCATTCCCCTTTTAAATTTCAGCTGACCCCCACCCAGCCACCAACCCTCACACTTAGTGGCTTGACGGCTGATTTTTACTGGCATTTATTTTCGCTCTGGTTTTACAAGCAAAAATGCTGCCGCAAATTTCAGGAGGCCTCTGGTGGTGTAGAAACCACGGTCTAAAGTTGGCTTGGCCTTACTTTGCTTCCAAAGTGATAAGCATGGACCACCCAGATTTTTAGAGGAAACCGTGTGTTCCGTAGTAAATGTTGCGGCGTGGGACAACCCTGCTGACTGTTCCATCCGTCTGCCATGCACCTTTGGCTCTGGGGGACGGGAGCTGTACGAGCCCTGCCTGGCACCTCACTCAACACAGGCCCGAAACGGTGTTTAACCTCACAGATGCTCCAACCTCCTCCCCACCCTCAATCAACACACAGCACTTGTGGCCACTCAGGACGCTCAGCCCTCATTAGCAGGTTTTGGGGTCTCCACTTCTTTTTTGTGGTGGTTTTGTGGTTGTTGGGGCTTCTCTGACCCTGCTGATACTTCCCTCTTACATGCAGAGGGAGGCATTTTGGGTACCTAAATGTCACGCAGCAAATTGAATTGGCTATTTATAAATGGGATGGTGTTAACACAGAGAACGCCATCAAGCGAATGGAAGAACCACGTCACTTGTCCGCAGTGATGCAGCGGGCGGAGGTCCCTCTAGGAGCTCAGGGCATCCATGCAGGCACCCTCGGGCTACTGGAGAGCAAATACCCAGGGGATGGAGCTGCTGCCTTCACATCCTGTTGACGTGAAACGTCTTGAGATGTTTCGACTGGCCTGGGTGGACTTCACAATTGCAACAGTTCCTTCCCTTACAATTGCGCGTTGTTGCACATTGCTGCAATTGTAAGGGAAGCAGCTGCAAGCAGCTGACGGCTATGGCAGTCCAGTTCCTCTGCATCCAGGAAGGTGACTCAGTTGCATATTCCAGAGTCTATAACTTCAGCATTTGCATGTCAGGCTGGAAGAAGTGGCTTCTGGTTGCTCATATAATAAACCAGGCTCCTGACCAAAAAATCCCTGAGTGATCCCTGAGCCCCCCACAGATTACACTTTCGATGGTTTTCTGGCATGATGCGATCATAATAAAAGTAAATTCATTGTACATGTCCAAACACTCGGCTGGGCCTCCATGCCACATTTCTGATTCATCCCTTTCTGCTGAACCCCGCCCGCCCCCCCGCAATCCCCTACAAATGCTCCTTCTCTCTGAGCCTCTCTCCATGATTTCTTTTTTTAATCCCTGCCTTTCTATTACTTCCATATGACGTGACCTATGTCAGCCACCTGCAAGATCTTTTCTTACTGGGCACCTGATCTTGCCCTCTTTCTGACCACTTTTATGACCTTGATGGAATAAAAGCAAAGAAATACACTGAACTGCTTGGACCTGAACTACATTTCCCAGAAGCCTACCTTGCGACCACTTTCCAGTGGTTTTACTCCATTGGCCACTCTCTCCCCCCCAACTCTCTCTCTCTCTCTCTCTCTCTCTCTCTCTCTCTCTCTCTCTCACTCACACACACACACACACACACACACACACACACACACCCTGTGTGGTTTGCTCAGTCTCCGTTCCAGGCTAGCTTCAGTATGCACCACTGTGCCGTTTTAATTATGTCCTTCCCATCTGCTAAGACAAGCAACTCCCTTCCTTTGCATGGGAATGATCAGAACGAGGGCACTAACAGCATGGGTCCCTCTCCTATAAAATGCTGAGTTTCTCAGGCTCATTCGCAGACGCCCATATACATGGGGAAAGGCCAAATGCAAAGAATTCTCGTAAACACTCGCCATTCTGAGGTTTTCCCACAAGGCCGTGCAGCCAATGTCATGAGAAAAGCCCCTGTTGCATCCTCCATGGCCGATGGGAAAGGAGAGAGGCCATCCAAGTTGACACATGTGTCAGCACTCCTGGAGGCAGCTGCTAGCCGGGAGAGCCAAGTGGCCATCTCTGAGGGAATGAGTTCCCCATTCCTTTGGAAGGTGCTAGTGCTTTGCCTGGCTGCTTCTCCCCAAGGCATGGACAAAAAGCCAGTTGCTAACTTGGGCATCTGAAGACTGGCAAGTCGATCCAGATCTTAAATGACCCAACCCTGAGATGATGATAAGAATGAAAACAAACAATCTAGGGAACATGGAAAACATTTAAAATAAAAGCCTGATATTATTTGCCTCTTTGTTGTAGTTCTTTGCTGCTCCTATAACTGTTATCAGTTGATATGGTGTTTTACCAAGTGATATTAAAAGAGAAAGAGAGACTTGCATATGCCCTACAGGTCTTGCAGCCAAAGTTGTCCAGAGTGCTGTTGTACCAGATATTTTTTGAGGGTGAGCGGGTGGAAGTGAGGATGCCTGAAAGATAATGCAAGGTCAGCCTTAAGCGATGCTCCACACCCATTTGACAGCTAAAAGATAAACATTCCAGTTTTGGAGGGACAAATGGCAACTTCCATAAAGCAATGGGCTGAGGACTTAAAGATGCTTTCAATTTTCAAAAAGGACATATGTACAGATATTTCATTTGCCTTGTTGAAGTTTAGAGATGATTAGGAAAAGAAAAGTAGTATATCTTGTTATATATAACACAGTAAGGGGTACATATTGCATGGGAATCTGCTGTAATGGATAGATTTGAATCTTACATAATTAATTTATTTTATGGGGTTTTATTTTTTGTTTTGGTTTACTGAAATGCACAATAATATACTGATGAGAGAAAAAGGACACGAGCCCAAGGCTGGACCTCTAGACCTCTAGAAGAATAAGACCTCTAGAAGAAGGAATACCAGCAGGTATGTTTTTATCACATTTTCTGCATGAAAGCTACATCTGACCACATTTCCTCTTTTGCGCAACTTCAAAAGGTGTGGGAGATCTGCTTCCTCTCTGTTTATCTGTTCTCTTTGTAGGCGCTTTTCCAGATCTGCCCAATTTTATCTTAAGCTACCTGCCTTTAATTTTGGAGATGGGGTGGATGGGTGGATGAATAAATATGGAAGTAAAACAGAGTTCTGTGCAACTTGCCCACTTGCTCACACATCACTAGAGAATGCAGAACGTGGGTGTTGGTAGTTGAATGTAAGTCCACTCTGTTGCAATACTTTCCCTCCTAAGATGGAACCACTGAGCCATCCCTTACCTCTGGTTCATTCCTTATGAACAACCCATCAGGAATTCAAGCCACAAAATGGGAGGCAGGCTGGCCTGTTAGTGATGGTGAAACAGGGAAACACATGCGCCTCCAGGAGTCAGAAAGCCACAGTGCACGTGCTTTCACTGAGTAGACCAAGATGACGTGGCAGGCACGTGGCAGGGCTGAATCTCCCTGGCAGACTGCATGTTTTGTGCCTACAAAATCCAAGGCTGATCCCTGGCATTCTCAGCTGGACAGGAAAAAAATCTGACCTGAAGAGATGCTACTGCTGTTGGTGATGGTGTTGGTGGTAGTGGGCCAGATGAGCCAATGGTCTGGCCTATTACAAGGCAGGGGTGGGGTGCTAACTACCAAAGATCTGGGGCTCAGAACCACGAGAGAGAGAGGGAGAGGGAGAGGGAGAGGGAGAGAGCACAAATACGTATGTGCTGCTTTACATTTAAGTTTCTAAAGGACCCTGACTCCTAAAGACACCATTAATTGTAGAAAAGAGTGTGCAGATAAGGGAGAGGAGGACATCTGATTTTGGGGACTGGGGGGAGCTCAGGCAGAAAAATTCAGGGGGCATCCAGCAGTGAAGCACATGTGAGCAAAAACCACATGTGGGGAACACGGCCCCTGTATCTTTCTCTCAGCAGGTGCCTCATGCCAGCTCTGGTACGAGGCTGCTTCCTATCTTCCCAACTTGTAGCAAAGAATCCGTGTTCAGGTGAACCTGTTTTCCTATGTGCAGCTCCCATCACCACTGCAGCATACCCAGGATATATTATCAAGATAGCTGATTAAGTGTTAAGTATGTTGTTGTTAGTTGCAAAGTTGTGTCTGACCCATCGCACCCTTTAATTTCCAAAATTAATGCTGGGCTGAACCCGGTTTGCTGTAGGTCCTTATGCCTTCAGGGTGACTCCAGGGGCTGTGGGGCATCCTTCTCCCCCTATGTTTCGTCCAGAGTATATTGAGACTAGAAATTCTGGACCTACAGACAGACTGTAAACCTACATCAGGGGTGCTTTAGTAGGTCATGCTGTGCTCTGAACTCAGGAATTACTGCCATACTGTGAAGCATTGCAGAGCGCATGGTCTCTAGTGTGTCCCTTTTCACATGTAGGAGAGCATGCTTCTAGTCCCCATGCCTGGAAAGAAAACTCTGGAATGATGAGACTGAGTTTTATTTATTTGTTCAGTGCTTTAGAAAATAGATAGGATCAGGGAAGCTCTTGCAGTAGCAAGTTGTGGATCAAGTATCCGAGGTCCCGGAGGCAGCCCAAAATATCTTGCTGCTAGCAGGAAAGTAAAAGATGGAGCCTGACCCATCCCGACACACACAATTCCTGGTACAGAAGCCAATGGAAAGTTGACTCCTACTCCAGCATTGGCAGCAGGACAGCACCTCCTACCACCGGGGTGGACAGAGTTCAGGCTTGCGAGATCCACTTGGCTTTTTATTAGAGCCCCAAGGTCTACCATCTGGAGCCAGGGTGAAAACAGCAGCTTAGGCAGATGGATGCTTCGGTCTGCCTACTGCAAGGGGAGCCTGCTCCTGCCCAGCCTCTGCTTGGAGACGCCACCTTGGTGGCCTTCCTTGAAGGCTCTGCCAGCTCCAACTCTTCTCCTAGCTCCATGTAAAGTCTTCTACCTTCATAAGACCTGGAGGTGGGGCAGCAGCACGAGGCTGAAACGAGGTGGCACGTTCTCCTCTCAAAGAGCACAAAGCACACTGACTTCTCCCTCTGGGGAGCAGACAGGGCACAATCTGCAGTGTGAGTCACACCCCCTGTACAGTTACATAAGCAGGGGGCAAGTTGGGAGCTGTCACGGCAGGCTTTGCAGGCTCTGACGTCTGTGCTTCTGAAGAGGAGGTCAGCACTGGTGAAGCGATCACCTCTCTTCCCAGATTCTGGAAAGCCTACCGGAGCACACTCGTCAGAAAGCTGATTTGCACATCCACGCACTTCACTCGCTATCACATCCCTCCATGACTCAGAGCTTGATTACTTGCTCCTGAAAGTATCAAGTGCCTTCCTTAAAAAGCGCTGTGCTTGAGTTCATCCGAGGTAACCAAAAAGCTCTGCTGATGACCATAATAGCTCATCATTTGATGCTGCAAAGTGATACGCAGGCAGGAATGAATTCTCCTGGAGAGAAAAGGTTGGCAAATCTTCATCGGCCACAGACTCGTTTTTGTAATGCATATTGTAATCTTGAAAAATTCAGATTACTGATGAAAATCTCGTACTTAATCAGGGCATGGAAAACCGACCTTTCCCTGCAGACACACGGAGACCCACTGTCTCACACGTACACAAAGTATCATCACAGCTAGTGTTTACAGCATGGGAAGAAAGGGGCACAGGAGTGTACTTTATCTTGAAAATTATTATTCCGGCAATGTATAAACAGCTACCCTCTTTCAAGAAATCTACTAAGTTGTCTCTTTGAGCATGGCCTGGAAAGTGGATAGAGAAACTTCTCTCTCTCTCTTGTATAATACTAGAACCTGAGGTGATCCCATGAAGATGACTGGGGGGTGGGGGTGGGGGGAGCGGGAGGGGGAGGAAGAGGAAGAGGAAGAGGGAAAGGAAAAAAGGAACAGGAAAAGGAAAAGTTCTTCTTAAAACAGCACATAGTTAAACTAAGGAATTCACTTCCACAAGATGTCGTGATGGCCATCACATGGGACAACTTAAAAAGGGGGTTGGAGAGGAGGATATCAATGGCGGCTAGTCCTGTTGGCTAAATCTGCTTCTAGTATCCAAGGGAGTCTGCTTATGTGCACCAGTCGCTGGGGAATAAGGGCAAGAGGATGCTGTTGCATTTGTGTCCTGCTCGAATGGTCATGGTGTGAACAGACTAGGCAGACCCCTTTCCTCACCCAGCTTGGCTCTTCTTCTGTGCCTATGTAGTCGTTTCTTCTAAAATGTCGTTCTCATGAACACTGCAATGACTCTGTTTTAAAACAGCAACAAAAACCACACAAATCCATCTGAAGTTATAGGAACGGGTGCGAATTTCCAACTATTCTGCCAGACAATTTCTTGTAGCTGCAAATCGATTAAGTAATAGTTCTAAGTTGGGAAACATAAAAGGAAAGGTCAGCAAAGAGGAGGAGGAACAACTTCAGATCACATGAAATCGCGTACCATTCATTTCTCTAATTTTGTCCAAAAATATCTTTGTACATGTGAACAGCTCCAAAAATATGCATAAAATCTGGCTAAGCAGAGCTATATTGTAAACAGCTATTAACAGCCTTCGAATATATTTTATCTAACTTCCATATTTATTTATTTATTTTTTATTTATTAACACATTTCTCTGCCGCCCCTTGCCAAGGCCTCGGGGCGGCTTACAACATCAAATACAAAATACATTAAAACAATAACAATATTGCAATGTACTGTATGTTATCCCACTGATAGACTGTAACAATTCTCTCAAATTGGCACTAATTAGTCTGGTAGGTGCGTATTAAATAATTCCGTCTGCCCACAAAAGAATTTTGTTTTGTTCACCAGTTCACTATTACTCAGTTACTGCAGTTGATTTTGAAAAACCAAAAATAGGAGCAAAAAAGGATACAGTTTTGCCTCACATCAGCACGTGCTTCTTTGGTCACCTTGAGCTTCTGTTTTTGGTAGGAAAGTGGGATAGGTTTAACCGTAGCTAAATTGTTGCTCTCGTCTTTACACTGCTGACTTAGTCCAGCAAAGTGGTTGGGACAGAAAACAAAAAAATGAAAATTAAAGCCGCAAAGTTGACCCCTCCTACCAGTGCGTAATCCTCAATGAACTTAATGGGACTTCTCCTGGGTAAACAGGTTTCTTTGGACACTGTAAGAGTGCTGTGTATAAGATCTGCAGTCCTTTGGAGTCCTATGTAGCTCTAGTCCTATAACCCCATCAGAGGGGTGGGAAAGAATTGAAGATGAGTCTAGAGACAGAACATTTCTGAGGAAGTTGAAAATAGTTTGAAAGAGACAGCCAGCGGCTAAAAAGAGAGTGGCTGAAAGGCAGAGGTCACCAGAGCATAGATAATTGTTGTCAGCCTAAATCTGTGTAGATAAAGGTGTAGTTTCATATCCACCTAGCTGATCAAAGGTGCTTCCTGGTATTGCCTCCAGGATGAAGCTGGCCCACTTGAGGGAATGCAACCCCCTCCAAAACAAGCAGAGCATCACTCAGCCGGGCTGAGGAACCATCCGGCAAGTACCTCTATCTTGTCTGGATTGAGTTTGTCTGTTGGCCCTTGTCCAGTCCATTACCGTACTCAGGCTCTGATTCAGAACAGCCCCTGCCAAAGACAACACCATGGGGGGAAAACATCCACTTCTGAAATGAAGCATTACAAATAGGATATTAAAGGTCATGTGTTGTATTTATTATTGCTGCAAATTCTGAATGTTATGACTCTATCTCGTGAACAGCATGGACATTTACTTTCCATCTGATGGAGAAAAGCTGCTTTGCCTAATAAACGCTCGCCTTGCTTCTGAACATTCTTATCACTCAGCACTTGCTGAGCATAAGGAAAGGATCTTACACGTTTAATGTGCAAGTGATTTGCAAGCAACAGACCCCAGAAAATCAGAATTCTCCATGGTAAATGCACACCATACATACAGCTGGAATTGTACGGATTCCATGTTAACTCACTTCAACTCTGTCTCATCCCATGGACATAATAATTCAACCACTGTAAAACTTCCCACATTGGCATAAATAGGCCCCTGAAAAACATGTTGTTTTATTCACCCTGACCCCATAATGCCAAGATGAGCAATGAAGTATTGTCTAACTTGTTCGGAAGGCTCTTCTCAGGTACCAGCACCAAGTCTTCCTATTCTTAGGCACAATCCAGCCATCTGATGAAATTTTCTTCCTGCTTTTCCACAATCGACCAAAAAGGTAATGTGTTTTTCACTGAGCTAATATGCACATTCATGCTGCAGTGGGATTCTTCCTGTTTTGCCCTCTAGAAGTTGCATTTCTGAGTGGGGAGCAATTGCTGCCATTCGCAATGGGAAGAAACCTTGGAAGTCACTGGGTCCAAGCTGCTGCTCAGAGGTTTTACAGTGAAGGGTGTGGGCAGAGCTTAGTTTGACTGCTGTTGTATCTCCTTTAATCTCTCTTTGCCAGGCTAGAGGTACCCACTGTTCTTTCAGTCATTCCTCAGGCACGCACATGTCTATACACATACGGGAAATTCAAGGCACAGCTGTTTCCCATCCTTTCTATCTCCCGCCTTCAAAATCGGAATTATGCAGTGAGTAAATGCTTTGAGACCATTACAGCCAGTGGTCCAGCTAGGGCTGATGCTTCCCATCCAGACTGATGCTGCTCATCGTGGTTTGTTGCTGCCGCCGCTGCTGCTTTTAAAAAAGGTTCATAATGTGAGGGTGACTAGCTGGGCATGTTCATGGTTACAGGGCTCGTTTTATTTATTTATTTGTCTGTCTATTTATTTGTCTGTCTCTCTATTTATTTATTTATTTATTTATTTATTTAAGGTTTTTGTATGCCATCCCAGTTACTAAAAACGTCTCTGGGCAGCTAACAGAAAGCGACCAAAAACAGAACCCATAACAATAATTTTTTAAAAAGTACACTGCACCTAAAATAGGAATAAAAACAAGAACAAAACCAGATTAATTATTAAAATACTGGGGAAATAAAAAGGTCTTTGCCTGGAGCCAAAAAGAATACAGCGACAGTGCCAGGCGAACCTCTCTGGGTAGCAAATTCTTCAGTTGGGGCACCACCACTGAAAAGGCCCCTCTCCGAGTAACAGCCCTGCTGATTTCCTTCAAAGAGGGTTCCCGAAGAAGGGCCTCTGCCTCTGATCGCAAGGATCGGGCCAGCACACAGGGAAGCATTTAAGGCCTTATAGGATATTACCAAGACCTTAAATTTCTACTTCAATATATTTCACTTTAGTTCTTCTACTTTTCTTTAAAACTACTCCAGTCCATTTCTACAACAAAAAGATGCTTATTCCCCAGGAATGCCTTGAGTACCAGGAAAGCAAATGCAGGCTTCTGTTGCTCTTGTAGTCATGACAGTGCCGTGATTTAGGAATCAAGACATGCTCGGAGAACTGCTTTTATCAGACTTTAAAAAAAAAACATGGTTTTTCATTTTCATTTTGAACAGATGAATCATGCAGAAGCAGCTGTAAAGCATGAAGTTCCAACCATGGCTGTTCAAGAGGGGCATGAATCTAATACAGCCCAGCTGAAAACCTTCTCTTTAGCACGGTCGTGTTTTATTTTTATTGTTTAAGATGTTCTGGACAGTTCGGCTAAGCAGGCAGACATAATCCTTGAAGAATGTACTGTATGTAAGGGAGGGAGGTACGACTACAAGGAACCTTTGTTATTTCCACGGGCACCCCCTGCTTCCTTCCGTTTTCCAGTTCTTGAGAAGAGGCTGCCGCTGGCATTCTTTGCTGCCTTTCCTATCAGCCTGGTATTCTCTGGAACCAGATGGGGTTGCCTTGGGGCACAAAGCGTGGCAGAGTTGCAGGGGAGGCAGCTTCCCGTAAAGGGCTCTGGGATTAAGTCACTGATACAGTAAACCGCAGCAGGAGAAGGAAGGGAAAAGGCGGGGGGCTTGGTTGGCAACTCAGCCCTGAGTCAACGTGTTTGTACACTCCTGAGAAGGTGACTCACTTGGAAGAAAGCAGTGGAGGTGCAGCACCAGCTCTTTCATGCTCCCCAAGCAGAACTGGGATGCCGGAAAAGCCCGGCTAGATCAGAACAAAGGCTGCTGTATTCCACCACTGGCCAACCAGGTGGCCATGAAATGCCCGGAGAGGAGGAGAGGAATCCTCCGCGGTTGGCGTCAGACCACCAGCGTTTGGCTAACGGCCAAGCCTACTCCTCAGCTGCGCCATCGAGATGAGAGATTCATGGGGTTCACTTTCTTCTCAGAATCTTTAGGGAAAGGACTAAAACTTCAGGGTGAGAGGCCAGAATGACTATTGCTTTATTAAGGTTTGAAAATTCTGCCCTCTGCCTAACAGGGGCTCTGGATAATGATCATGTTAGTTAGATTCATTAGATCTATATTGCAGCTTATTTTGTTTCTTTTTAAGTGTTATTCTGTAACTGCTTTACGTAAAAATCTACTCCAAATGCACATTTTCAAATGTACGTCTATAGGGGAAATGCATTTTCAGTTAGGTTTTTTTCCCCCTACAAAAATCTACATACACTACATACTTCCATGGAAGTTCATTGGGAATAGAATAGGTGGAATATTATTTTTATCATTAATTATAATTATGTTTTATTATTATTGATGATGATTATGTATCAATCATATCATCATCATCATCATCATCATCATCATCATCTGAACACATTTGACTTTGTTGCAGGTTCCTCTAATACCCCTGGTATAAACAGTATGGGACTCAATGGACCAATATGCCATGGGCTGTATGCCACAGAAAGTGTGCTCAGGACTTCAGCCAGACCACTGACTACAAGAAGAGCAGGGCTAGACTGGCCAAGGGACTCTCTGGTCCAGCATGATGTTCTTTCTGGTCCAGCGTAGTGGCCAACCAGGTACGCCAATGGGAATCCTACATGCGGGTCATGAGTGTAGTAGCCCTTTCCTGCTGAGAGGCACTGAGAGGAATATTGCTTCTGATGTCGGAGGCAGGAGGTAGCCATCATGACTCATTGGTGGTCAATGTTACATCCTGTGACAGGAAATCCCTTGCTTAACTATGCAGTGTAGAAAGAAGTACTTCCTTTCATCTTTCCTGCTCTTCCCACCATCCTATTTCCCTGGGTGACCCTGGGTTCTAGTAGCAGGAGGAAGAGTTCTCCCTATCCACTATTCCCATAATAAATCATTTTCTATGCTCTATCGCATCACCGTTATTGTAAGCTAAGGAGCCATTTCCTCCTTGTGGAGTTGCTTCACCCCCTGGATCAATTTGTACACTATTTATTTATTTAAAACTTTTGTAGACCGTCCCGTTACCGAAATCTTGGGATGGTTTAACAATACAAAATGTAACAAATGTTTAAAACACAGCATCCTAAAATTTGACTAGTAATAAAACCCCAATTAAAAGAGTCAGGTCTTAAAACATTGGGAAAATAAAAAGGTTTTGGCCTGGCACTGAAAATAATAAAGTGACGGCACCAGGCAAACCACTCTGGGGAGCAAATTCCACCACTGGGGTTCCACCGCAGAGAAGGCCCTTCTCCAGGTAGTCATCCTCCTAATTTCGGTCAGGGAGGGCACCTGGAGAAGGGTGTCTGCCCAGATCTTAAGGGGCGGGCAGGCACATATGGAAGGAGACGCTCCTTCAGGTAACCAGTTCTGCAACATAGTCTCTGGAGTGTAGCAACAAGAACTGTGGAAAGCATTCCAAGTGTGGTCACATCACTAGCACTCTGGATCCTTTAATGTCCCGTTTCTGAATTCAGTTTCCATTTGCAGCCATAGCAATCCCACCCAAGCATCCTTTTTAAAGGTGCTTTTACATATCACTGGACCAATGGGAAAAGATTAAGCCCTTCCCCTCTTCCACCAGGTCTGCTCAGAGCCCTGTGCCTGTGTTTGCTTTTCAAAGCCATTCATACACTTGCTAATTGCATGGTCAACACCTCCTCTTCCGAGCAGAGCAAGGGAGCAGGGGCATAGCAGCTGCCAGAGGACCTGCCCCGGAAATCAGCCTGCCACTGATGGTCCTGACAGGGAGACATTAGTGGAATACTCAGGCTGCATTGAAACGCTTCTCAGAAGTTCAGCTCAATGGCTGCTGTTGGATTGTCCTTCGCTTGGTGCTGAGGGAGGCAATTTAAAAATCAGAGCTGGGTGGCCAGTCCAGTTTCCAACACTCCACATAAATGCAGCCTCTCATTAGGGCAATTTAAGACAAAATGCTCTGGGAGAAAATGTTTATATCTATGCCACTGATGTGAATATAAATGCTTTCCTTAATGCATACTGCTTCTCTCTCTAGGTGTGGACGTCAATTACTTTTCTGGTGTGCCCAACAAAGTGATCGGTGTTACTCAGAAGTCAGCATTCCCAAGTTAACAGAGGCCAGTCCAATCAAGAGTATCTGGTTTCTGTGTAATGGCAGAGTTGCCTCTCCATTCCTTCTGAGCATATCACTTTTGCCTCTTAACCTCTCTTGTTTGAGCAGCCAGCACAAACAGCAGTTTGTAAAACCTGCAATAACAACTCCCTATCTGCCAGTTTCAATACACTGCTTAAGCCCTGGTTTTAGGTGTTACCCTCTGGAGTTGCACAGAATGCAGCTCACAGGGCTGGAAACATGCAAGTTAAGGGAAGAAGTGTAGCTTTACTTTAAATGAACCGAATCTATAAAGTGACACTGGTAAAGCAGTTGATTTAACATGATATGGAGAATACAAATAAAGAAATATGCCATGGCCAGGGCAACTGTGTGAGTAGCTGTTGCAAAACCAAATAGCCAGCTGACCAAGCAGATGGGCCAGCTGAGCAAAGGGTAGAGACAGCAGCGCTTTTGCCTTGCTTGAGGCATAAGGTGCTTTGTGCCTGGCCTGTACGACCCAGTGGAGCTCTGAGTGCCCTTCTTCTCTAGCCAGAGCTCCTGGAAAACTGGTGCAGATGTTGCATATGTCACAAGAATTTGCACTCTCTTGCTTGTGGTTTTATATTAAATCACTGGGGGTGATTTGTCTTCTTGTATTGATCTAGCTTTTGAAAAGCTGAACAAGAGCTTTTGAGGTTGAAATGAGTTGGGGCTATTGATGTTGCTTTATTTGCATTCATCATACAATCATATTATCTAGTTCACTGATGTTAAGTGCTGCTTGTTGACAAGTAACAGGCAACCTGGCTCAGTTTATATGTGTTATTCCTTTCTATTAAAGGTTATTAGCATTGCTGTTGTTCTTATTGCTATTATTATTATTAATTACATTTCTAGACTGACTGTAGTCAAAGCTCTCAGTGGTTCACAACATTAGGTCACTCATCCAGATATCAACCAGCCCCAACCCTGCTTACCTTCTAAGATCAGGCAGGACTGGGAACTTCAGGCTATACAGAAGCCCAACCCCCAACTTCTATGTTAATCATGTTTGTCTGTTTTTAGTTACGATCCTTCACGACTGCGTGCTAATTAGCCTTGCATACAGTCCTGTCTTGTCCATTGTGTCATGTGATTTCTATTCTGCTTCATTGCTCATGTTGACATGGCAAGGGAATTGACATGGCAAGACCAGCGCTGCCAGAGGGCTGCAAATGTGCTTCTGTGCACTTGCAAAAGATCAGCATCGGGCAAGGCAAGGCAAGGCAAGGCAAGCCCAACACATTTGTACAGTTTTTAGGGACTGAAGAAGTAATTCTAAACAAAGCTGGTGAACAAAATGTCGCTTGTGCACTGGCAGAAGGACAGTCTCTGGCAGCAGCACAAGTGAAGAGCGACACAAGTCATTTGCTGCTCTTGCCAAGCAGCTCTGCAGCCAGTCCTGGCAACCTACCATCAGATTCCTCTTCTGGGGAATTTGACAGTCCACGGTGGACATGACAGTCCACTGAGGGATGGGCAACCCCAGTGGCTGGCAGCGTGGCCTCTTGCTGAAAAACAGGCCTCCCTGTGGAAACCAGTTCAGGCTCAGACAATGACAGCCCATCATGGCAAGCTGCCTGTGATGGATAGTTACACTGAATAGTGCTTGAGAGAGTTGCACTGGGATACAGGGGATCTGGGTTCTTGTCCCTACCCTGCCGTGAAGTTCACTGAGTGACTTTGGGCCAGACTTGGACTTGACGCCTAACCTACCTCACAGGGCTGTTGTTGTGAGGATAAAGTGGAAAAAAGAACCTTGTCTTGGGTTCCTTGAAAGAGGAAGAAGAAGGCAAGATATAAATGCAACGTCATCATAGTAATAAAGCTGTGCAAGCCAGGTCAATCGCTGTCTTCCTACTCCACTCTCCAGCTAATTCACAGCTAAGCCTCAGTTCATTAACACCATGGGTGGTGGCAGGGTAGCTTAGTGTGATGTCTGAACCTTGCCCAAGTCCAGGCATAACTGGCTTGTATCACTGACTCTGAGTCTGAAGGGGAGGCTGTAGAGTCAGGCCCAGCTGTGGGGAGACAGACACCTGAGAACTCAGTTCAAACAGGCCCCCCACTAGCAGGTGAGCTGGGAGGGTGTTGAACTCAGCACGCTGATGTGGCCTATCTTCCACAGCTGGGAGACCTGACCTTTGTGGAGGCCCTTGTTTCTCCACCAGGGTGTCTTCTGTGTGAGCGCGGTGGGAGGTTCTCTGCAGGGGAGATTGTTTTGGGGGTGCCTCCTTTGGTGTGTGGTCAGCTAAAGCAGGTGAGGCAAAGGCACAGCAAGTTTCCCTGCAGGAACTGAATGCTGATAGTCATATTTATCAGCCACTCCCTTGTATTGAATCCAGAACAGCCTGCAATAGATTTCACTGGAAAAAACCACAATGATAACCTGGAAGGCTTCTTGCTTTCTCTGGAACTGAGAATTTATCGAGCCTGGTCCTACGTGCCAAAATCAGGGATTGGTGGGTCTTTTGTTGTGCTCTGCGGCCAACAGATTCTTGTGTAGGAGCTTCATTATGATCTGTTCAATATTGACCTTTATTGTAGCCGTAAAGGCTTATAGCTAATTACCTGAATTCCTGCAATAAAATATTTTATTGGACTTTCTGCCTTGGCTCTGGGAAGTCAGCTTCCGACACCCAGTGTGGCATTTCCACTGTGGGTTTATTTTTGGCAGATAAGCCCCCGGAGAACATACGGCTTGAGGCAAGATTGTTTGCTGTAGCTTGTTCTCGGAGAGGCTTGTCCTGATGTTCAAACCCAGCAGTCACTTCAGTGCAGGTTGATTAAAACTGCCAGCCACTTGCAAGCTCGCTTAGCATCTCTGCCATTCACCTTCCTCTGCTGCTGTCAGTGTCCGTCCAACACTGCAGTGATGCTTGGCAATATCCCTATTACCTTGGTAGATCTCTTTTTAAGTTCTTAAACAATGCACAAAAAGGCTCTGGATTTCAGCCTATGGTACTGCACAAGAATGCAAGTGTGTGTGGCTGCAGGACCACAGGAGAAGCACATTTTCCTATTTTGTGCACATCATTCACAGAGTGTTAAATGGGAAAGCAGCAATAACCCCCAAATATCCCTGCACCCACAGCAAAGGCTCCATCCCTTTTGGGGTTTGGGGCCAAGGCAAACGCCAAAGTGGAGGGGAGGTTTATGAGTTGGCAGCTCAGCATGCTATGAGAGGGGCAACTTGACCAGGGGCATTTCTTGTTGTGCAGAGGGCAAATCAATCTATTTGGGTCCTAAACTAGCTGCTGTCCTAGTGGTAAAAATTAGGAACGTGAACGGTGGTCCTGCAAAAGTGTGCACCTGTGAAGGACCCACGGGGGCTCAGGGATACGGCTTCAATTAGCATACATTTGAAGGACTCAAAAAAATACCAGTCCTGTTTGTGCAAATTTGCAGGAAGGGCTGGAAAAAATGTTGCCAACTGCTCAGAAAATGGGTAGCGATGGCGGGGGCACGTTCGCCTCTGTATGGAATAGAAGCTGTGAGAGTTTGTGCGCTGTGCTCCGTCCATTTAACAGCCTCTTTGCTGCACAGGGGTCTTAATGGATGTGGCTGAGCCGCTGCAGCTAGCATGTTCCAGCTGCCATCTACGGGCCAGTTCAGATGGAGCTTTAGGTTCTGATCCAGGTCCATGTGCGACGCTGCTGTCTTGGGTAGCAGAACTTGAGGTCCTGATCCAGCTTTATTTGAATGGTGGCTACACACACGCGATCCTTCATGTGTAGGCCAAAATCATGCAGCCGATTCTCCCAGAGGCAAATCCAGGAATCCATCATGGAACGCTGCCCTTTATGCATGTGCAAGCCCCATTGGGATGGCAGGCCAGCCATAGGGCCAGAATTGTCCAGAGTCAAAGCTGACCCATAGATGTCACCCAAATCAGTCCCAAGAGGCCATGCCTTATGAAAGCAAAGCAGACCGGGGTGTAAGAGGGTCTCCCTGCCTCCATAAGAACGGGGATGCCAGACAGAAAGGGGGATCACTGGCTGCCCCCTGAACAGATGGGCCCTGAAGGTACCACAGAGTTTTCCCACTCACGCAGCAAGACTTGTTCAAGGAGCAGGGCAGGGTTTAGACTGTCCTGAGAATCTTGTAAGAGGAAAGATACATTGGGGGGAAAGATAGGAAGAAATCCATCAGAAAGGATCCTGGGGCTCAAGCTTACAGGCCAAAAAATAGCTGTAATTTAAAAACTGCACAAATTTGCATGTGGTGATTTACATATATACATAGTTAGAAATAATTACTATGATTTAAAATTTATAGAAGGTTGTTTAATTAGCCTCTTGCTTGTTTCAGGATTATTGCCTGCTCCCAAAATGAAGGAAGCTGCCAAAATCTGCTGCTTCTTCATGATGTCCCAATTCTATTGCCTTGAGCACGAAAAATCTCTCTCTCTCTCTCTCTCTCTCTCTCTCTCTCTCTCTCTCTCTCTCTGTGTGTGTGTGTGTGTGTGTGTGTGTGTGTGTGTGTGTTTTAAAGGACCCCATCTCCAAAGGAAGGAAACCCCTATTTAAAAGGAGGGGATTATGGACAGGGGAGAAAAAGGCACTTGATTTCGCGGGGGGGGGGGGCTCAAACAGAAAGAGTGAAGGAGGAAAAAGCCAGCTAGCTCAGGGGGATGAGATGCCACGGAGAGCACCAGGGCCCCTGCATCTTTATTTCAGCAAATGCCATTTCTCTCCAGTTACATGAAAAGCATCTTCTTTAAAATAACTTCCACTACAGCTGATGCCTGTCCATAAAAGCTTTTCACACTTGCTGAAATTTGTTTGTTTGTTTTTCGATTTATATCCTGCCTTTTTCCTACAAAGGGCTCAAGGCAGCTTACATCATTCTCCTCCTCCATCTTATCCCCCCAACAACAACCCTGTGAGGTAGGCTGGGCTGAGAGTCTGTGACTGGCCCAAAGTCACCCAGTTGACTCCATGGCTGAGGGGGGACTAGAACCCAGATCATCTGAGTCCCAGTCCCAGGCTCTTAACCACTGCACCACACTGGCTCTCAGTGTGAAATGTGTGACCCTTTAAGGCGCCACGAGGCAGTGTGGCATTTGAATGCAAAACAGCAAGAGGTTCTGCCTCTCGCATCCATTGCCTTTCTCTAGCCTAGCAGAGTGAGGCCTCCAGGCTCACCCCAGGAAGACGACTGCAGGCTGAAGGAGCTCCGGACCCACTTGGGCTTGCCAGGAAGCCATATTGTGCTCCAGACATTCCTGCTCATCCAACCCTCATTCCTGCTCATCCAGCCCTCATTTGCAAACAAGCCCACTTCTGTTTTCCCCCGAGGAAAGGGCCCAGCTTGGACAAAGCAACAGATGGGGAAGGCCCCTGGCTCTTACGGGATGTTAGCTGATATGTCTGATCCTCCTCTGGTCAGGGGCCTATGGCTTGCAAGACACAAGGACCGGTTCCCAGTCGCAACTGGCTGGGTAGGTTGACACAAAGTCAATGCACTCGCTGCAAGGCAGGTCGCAACGGTGCTGTTAAGCCGTTGTGGATGCTGGGTTGAATGAAAATAATAAGCAGACTGTGAAAGGAAAGGTGGGGGTCCAGTTTAAAAGGCTGATGCCTTCAAGCTACACTCCCTGTTGTTCTGCCAGTGGAGGGAATCCTCAGGTCCCCCAGTAACTGCCTGGCTACTGAGTTCAGAGGAAGAAGCAGGCTTACATTAAGGAAGATGATAATGCATGGTACGCTGCCTGGGAAGGCCTCTGCAATTATAGGCAGCCCATGTGTAAATCAGTAAATAATAAAGATTATGGGGTGATTCTAAACATCTGGGGCACTGTTCAAGCCACCCACCAGTGCCCACGCCTATGTAAGCCACATTGCAACACTGCCTACGGATGGAAGGCTAATGGGGCAGTGGTCCTCTCAGAGATTTTGGGGTTCTGAGCTAAAGCTTGGGGGCTCCATCCTTAGTGACCATCCCCTTACACCACCTCTCAGCAAAGCAGTGGATCAATTCCCTGGTGAATTGATTATTAGAATCAATTCACCATTTGATTAGAATTGGCAGAGTTAGGCCATTTGATTAGAATCTCCATTTGATCTTCATGGAAATGAGTCTAGAAATCCTTTGCAAAAATCACTCCAGAAGGAGGTTTGTCAGGGTGCTGAGAACCCATCAGAGGCTTGCACCTCCTGCGTTCCAAATTGACTCAGGGCAATACCCTGCAGGAGGTTTAGAGCACGTTTTAATCTCTTTGGTGCCATTAATGCAAACACGTGTGATGATGCTTAATGTGCAGGAGTAAAGCAACGGAGGGACTGAAGATTGTGGTCAATAAAAGGGAAATTGCTCTGAGCCTTGTGTGTGGCCTCGTTGAGCCTTAAAAAAGTGGCTCATGGGTGTCTCAGGATGAGTCCCCAGTTTCACGGGGACCTGGGCAAACTTAGCACTCTCTGGGGGACCCCTATTTAGTCAGTTGTCTTGTGTGGTGGCAGCAGTAGCAATTGAATCACTGCACCAAAGCACAAGGAAGCTGGTTCTAGCCACAATTTCAATTCTTGACAAGTCATGCCACTCTGGGGCATTGTAGAAATCAAACATGAATTCATTTCACTTCATTCCTGTACCATCCAGTAGCTGGGCACTTTGCAATAATTTCTAGAATACAATAAAGGACAATAGCAATGCAGATGCAACAAAAACATCATAAAAATTTACTTCAAGGTGGAGAGAATTTTACATCCGTGTTGTGAGGGACAGAATCTTATTCCAGCCAGTGGACTGATGAGGTTATTCTTCCCCTTTCCTTTACCAGACATCCAGATAAGAACCTGCCCCTTCTGTTTCTTGTGCTTCTTCTACTTCTTCTGCTTTTTGATTTCCTCTGCATGCTTTTGTGTTCCTGATAACTCCGAGGCACGAGTTGTGGAGCAGTGAGTCCGCCTGGCTGGGTGCCAGCATCCACAAGCAGCTCCTTCAGCCTTTCTACCACCCCTGGACATGAGCCCAGAGACACACCTAACAAAATCCAGGTGTGGTTGCCATGAGCTAACCTGGCATAGGCGGGACAAGGCTGCCATTAAAACAACAGCCGCCTAGAGGCACGGAGATCGGCTCACACTTTCCCTTTGCCACACTTTGGAGACTGAACGCATTAGAGGACACAGCAGAAATTTAGGTAATGGGGGGAAACGTTTCTCTTTCTTTTTGCTTGTCAATTTGTTTTCTCCCTTTCTTCACTGATGATTGCTACGTTTTCTAGCATTGCCTATCTAACCAAAATTGCACAATTTCTTTTCCAGTATGATATGCAATACTTTCTGATGAGTTGGAATATAAACTGCCAGGTCCCTTTTGTGGAAAGTGTGTTGTATGGGGAGGGAAGCCTGAAACTATCTCCACAGGAGATGGTTTAGCTCCAGAAATCTAGAATATTATGCTTTAAAAAAAAAACCCTGCCAACTTCTGGAGCACTCAGTTTTCTCACTGTATGTGCCTCATGCATGAAAATCCTATTCAAGAGTCAACTGGACTCTTAGACTAAGTCCTTCTTGAATATGCAGGTGTTGTTGACATAGGGATGAAGGCTGGAGAGAATTGTACTTGCTTTGTGGAACATCTGGATAACATGGGCTGATGTGCAGAGAAACAGTTACTGGGGTTCTGTTTCTGGATTGAATATGTGAGAATCCTGCTTACTCTCATGGTGAACCCTGAAGTCCATCCTACCTCTCAAAAGCATGGGGCAACTATGCATGGAGGGTGGAATTATTTTGCCACCCCGTCTGCACTTGGTCTTTTTTTTTTTTTTTAATGGGACATCCACCATCGGCCACTCCTATGGTGCTTTCCCGCCAACATTTTCACAAGAGCAGAAGAATAACAAAAAGTCCACAGCAACTCCTTAGAGGTGCTTTCCTGTCTTTTATGAATGGCAGGGTTTTGATGTGAGCAGAGACCATATCGGGGCACTGAACCAGCCAGTTAGCCTACCTTCACTCTCAGCTTTGTGATGGTGCTCTATTTAAAAGTATCACTTTAAGAGACCTTCTGGGTCACTGTCATTGGCCATCTTGTGAGCATGGTGGTGCCTGGGAACATTTTTGCAGGCTTAACCCTGTTACTGTGATTGTAAGGAACAATTTTGCTCATGCTAGGCAGGGTGGGAGGAGCGGCAGAGGCAATTTTGAGCTCCCTGCCCTGCATTCCACTTTATGGGCTGTTCTGTCCGTGTAGCTGGAGCATTTCAGAGGGAGAGTGAAGGAGGCTGGAGTTGCTCCAAGATAGCTCACATCCTGACCCGCCTCTCCTTCTATCTCTGCCCGATAAAACACCTCCTTTCCTCACTTTCTGAGATCACATTCCCAACTTCACAGGGACAGCAGCTGCAGTACTATAAGGGCTGGTACCTTAATTCCCAGCTCCAAGGTTGGAGCACTGTCTCCAAACTTGGAGCTGGGACTCTGAAGCATCCTACAGCCCCTTAAATAAATGCCTCATCTAGAAGCATCTGGGGCAGTTTGAGACAAGACATCCTTGAGTCTTTGCCATGCCCTTTTTATTTATTTTTATCTTTATTGTTTATTTCTTATGTTTGTATACTGCCCCATAACCCAGGGGCTCTCTGGGCGGTTTACAATAAAATACAATAAAACCAACAATATATCAATAGAACAAAATAGTTAACACAATCTAACAATTTAAACAATTTAAAACAGCACAGAAATTTGGCAGTTAATGGCACAGAAAAGTAAAAGCGAGGTAGGAGGCAACGAAAGATAAACGCCATGTTAAAAAAACAATTTAGCCACCATAGTACCTGGAAAATAAAAAGGCCTTCATCCTTCCAGATGCTGAAACAATGCAGGTGGCCCTGGAAATATCGGCTAGAATATCAGCAGTTAGAACCAGGCTCTAGTGTAAGTTGCCCAGAGCGCCTTTCTGGCTACAGGTGCTGCTGCTGCAGTGAGTGGCTGAGAGCAGCATCACTGGCAGTGGTGTTGGAAGGAAACTGCTGGGAGGGAAAAGCAGCTGCAGCAATGGTCCTGGCTCTCCCCTACCACTATGAAGAATTCAAGGACAAGACGGAACCACGCGGTTCATCTAGCTGGGAAAAAGTGACCCCTGGAACCCTCAAGCAGGGGTGGGCCAATTCAGAGGGTCTGAGGAACAATTTGCCATTCCCAGAACCTCCCCTGCTGCCAAAAGTCAGCGGCAATTCAGTAGTGGCAGCTTGCGGGGCGGGGGAGGCCACAAAAAGTCCTGTGGAAATGCATTCAAGTCATGGGGCACATGTTGCCCAGTTCAGCCTAAATCATTTCAGATGTGTGATCAGCCTTTGCTGAAAAAAGCCCAGTGAAGAGACTTCTTCAGGCTGCTGTTAGCTGATGCACTGGTAGAGTCTAAATTCTTCCTGATAGCCTACAGCCCCCTGCTTGTGTTTAAATTATCCTGTCTTTAGTGGATAGGGTGAACCATCTCTTCTAGGATGCAATGATTCAAAAACAGTCTTCTGGAATAAAGTCAATTTACTTAGTGATTTTAATCTATTCAGCAGCATAATAATATTAAAATAAATTAAAATATTGCATGCAACATGACATCAAATTTATCACTACAAGCCCTAATGCTAAAGTCCATTCCACCCATAAAGAAAGTGAACCTTTATGTAGGCTTATGATTGCATATGACTTAGCCTGTTGCACATATAGGAGTAAGTAGGGACATTGAATATCAAAGTCTGGACAGTGGATGACAGCCAAGAACACAGTTAAAAGGCCACTGGTGTCTTTTGGATATGGCCCAGTAGGTTGGATGCAATATTTGTTCTAATCCAACATCAGTTCTTATCTGTGGTTCTTTCCCCTTGAAATCTGAGCTGCAAAGGCAAACAGGCCTATTTCCTGATCCTAGAGGTAATATGGAAGGGAAGGTCGATCACCCATTACGTGTGCCTTACTCATCCACGGGCTCCTTTGTGGTTCATCTGGATTAAGAGGGTGTGCTGGTAAGATCGAGGGATACGGTTGCCCTGGTTATCGAGGCTGTTTGTTTTGACTGAAGTAATAATGAGCCACGTTATCACCGACATGGTCACCTCCCCTGACATGGTGCTTGTTCTTTCTCCCTCTCTGCACGCATAAAGAGGGCCAGGAAATGAGGCAGCCGCCTCAGGGCACTGATTTTAGTGTCGTGAAAACTCAGAGGCCTGTTAGTTATGCCATCCTGTGCTCAGGATGGCATCCTGAATAATAGGCAGGAAAACTCCCAAGTAGTGCCAAGCCAGCATAAATGGCTGAAGAATGCCAGGGGTTATAGGATATTTATCCCCTTTACCTGTATCTAGGATTGCTCTGCAACTTGTTTGGGGGGTGTATGGAAAAGCAGCCTAGACAGCAAAATGGTTTAAGCCAGCCCTGTGTGAAGGAAGGACAAGCTTCGAGATCTAGGCCGGTAGTAGTATTCTTCTTTATAGCACAAGCATTGTTCCGTCTCTTCCTATTTTTAGAGAACACCTGCCCTTTAAAATTTTTACAAAGTTGCGGGGTGAGTGTTTTGGCTTTCAGCTTTCCCCTTCCTTTAGTTTCTGTCCCTCCCCCTCCCTCACTGTCTCTATATCAGATTTGAGAGCCTACAGGCAAGGCTTGTTCCCTTTTAAGTTTTAATATGAACAGTGATTACCTTTTAGATAGCTGTAGAAATCAGATTATTACCTCAGGAACTCTTAATTTGAAATTGCTACCAACCTTAGTGTATATATTCCTTAGCATCTGCAGCAGTTGTCCTGACAAACATCTCCCATGTTTGAACCAAAGTTTTGTCCCAGCTTTCTTTAGAGTGTTTATTTTCAAAAAATAAAAAATGTGCACACAGCCACACCTTCCAGTCTTCAGCAGAGCAGGGTTCTTCTCAGTGCCCAACCTTGTCTCCCCACCAGTGACACTCCATATAGGACTTAAATGGGCTAAATGCCTCCTGTCAGACGATCCTCACCAAGCCACCCTGGATTTGCAAGAGGGACTCAGTCCCCATGCCCTGATCATCCCACCCCAGCTGGGGCAATGAAGGCTTGGGGAAAGCCGCTGCATTGGTGGCATGCTGGCATTGTGTGTCCTCTAATTGGAGCAGAAATGCCGAGGGCAGCACCCCCTGGCCTTGGTTTTCTTTAGGGCTGAGCTTTATTTGCAAGATACAGAGAGAGTGTAAGTGGAAGCTAAGAGGCTCTCCTACAGCCCTACCCCTACCCCAGCCTTATGGAGATGTATCGGGCTGTAATTGCCACCGTCTCCACCCAGCATAGCCAATGGCCTGTTGGACCATGAAAATGGGAGTTCATTGAGGTGGAAGATGGTGGTCATGCCCATTTCAGTTCCCCAAAGAGAGATTCTATACCCTTGACATACCTTCACCTGAAATTAGTTCTTTCTCTGCCTGGCTCTCTAGGGAAGTGATGGGTTCTCTCTTGGTCAAGGTGTTTAAGCAGACGTTGAATGTCCATCTCTCAGTGATGCCGTGGTGGTCTCCTGTGTCTTGGGCTTGGACAAGAGGATTTCCAAGGTCTCCTTTAAGTAACAGCTTGCTCCAAATCAGGGAACATCAACCATCCATCCCGGGCTATTAATCAGAAATCTACCTGGCTAAAGATCGGACATCCAACAGCTAACAAGTATTTCATGTACACAAGTTAGGGAGGGGGCTGAAAGGCCCTCTCCAGTTGCCAGCACCCAGGCCAGTCCCCCCATTTTTCAGGCGGAGGAGCCCATACCAGATGATGGAGCAGGAAGAGTGCTGCTTGCCAGGAAGGCCAATGCTGCCCCCATCAGCTCTGGTGGTGTCCAGCCACTGGCACTCAGCACAGCAAGAGGGTGGGATCAAGAGGCACGGCTCCCTGGAGCAACCGATGGGGTTCTCGGTGCATCCCCAGCCGCCACCACTGCTTCTCACCGTGGGTGGCCTGCCTACCTACCTACCTACCTACTTACTGGGTTGCCTGACTGCTCTCTCATTGGTGTGGCCAGCCAGCTTAGATGGGCACTTGCTTGTTCCCACCTTGTGCCCCAACCCTGGGGCTCCCATGGGAGTTCAGCTGACCTCAGTTTGGCCAAGGAGGAGAGGCAGCTGGCTTAATTAGCCGAGCAAGTGAGGGTGGCTGGTCAAGCAGGGAGGCTGGCCGGCCAAGGATGTGGGTGGCAGTGGCAGGCCTGCCAGAACCTGATGGAGAAAACCAAAATAGCCTGCCACCTACCAAAACAGGAGCAGCAACTGGAGGTTGCCTGCACACGTAATGCCAATTATTGGTATAGCGGGTGGAGGCGCATGATGGACTCGGATTGAAAAGGACAAGTTCAAAAAATTTGAGAATCTCCCCACCACCACCACCACCACCGGGCACTGTCTAGCCTATTTAGCACTATATGAAACACCAGGGAACCTCCCGAGTAAAAGGAAAGAACAGTCCAATGGTTAGTAGAGATGAAAAGTCATTGAAAGGCATTGACCTGGTTGCCATGATCATTTGCCGCCATGGTGGCTTAAATAACCCTCCGTGGTCTGCACCTGCAGGCATCCGTAACCCAGCCCCTGTTTCTAGGTTGTCCTGTTGTCCAAACCCAGCATGGGTGGGTTGAAGGCATGGCGAACAAGCCACTCAGAGCCCTAAAAGAGCCTAGCAGCCCATCTTCTCCAGGTCCAGAGGACATGCAAGCCGGGCATGAGACACAGCATGGGTGTCTGTGGGTGCCCAGCAGACACTGCGAGCCACAGCCGCTTATTTCAGCCACAGCGGCCGAAAATGATCATGCAAACCCGCCCACTGTGCAAGTCTCCTTTTGAGGGAAAGGAGGCCTAGAAGGAGTAGTCTGTTCATGTCTGATGCTTGTATCATTCCTGGGGCATAACGTTCTGCCTCTTTTCCAAGGCTTTGCACCCACCTGTCCCATCAGCCTTCAGGGCACTTAGTCAGCACTTTCTAGACATGACGTGTGGCACCAGCGGCAGGCTTTAGCTTCTCCTCCCTAAGCTCGAGCTATAAATTCAGCCTAATGTTCTTATGTCTTCTTCTAAAAGGCACACTCCAGTTGCTGATAAAAACTTTCAAGCAGCTTATGCAGACTTGCATAAAATTACTTTGAGGGTATGACAGAGATCAACAGGGCAAGTGTGAAAACCAAGAAATAGATGCTCTGGAAAAGATGGTTGCTGTTCTGACCACCTGTGCCTGCTTTCCTGTCTCTGCTGTGGGTACATGTATCAATGTGATTGCCATTTTTATCTAGATTTTCTTTTGCTGTCATTTCTTCTTTAGCTTGCTCCTCCTGCTCTGTGTCTATATTAAAGCCCTCCTCTGTCCTCTTCTTGTGTGCTCTGAAGTAGCTGCTGACGGTCTGTTTGTACCAAGGGCAATCTTGATTTCTCTAGCCCATGATAAGCCACATATTTACTCTTTCAGGGCAGATGTTGGCAATGCCTTTTCAGAAATGTTATTGTGAAAAACTAGAGCAGGCATGCTTTGGGTTTTAGTTCCCTTTCCCAGGTCTCAAAAACTTAACCCTCTAAGTGCTGAAGGAAGCAATGCATCTTGATCCTGCATGCAGTTCTGTGTCTGTCCATGCAAAGTGCTTGCCTTCCCTGCTATCCACTTTCGTGGATACTTAATGCTGCCCAATATCATTGAGGTGCAACCATTCCCTGAACTACAGCAAGGTCCATTGTGAAATTAAATGTTTCTAAGGGTTTAAAAAAATTCTGGTAATCTTACCTGCTAAATCCTTGATCAGGCAATAAGGGTTCACTACATCTGGATTTCATTTCTGAATGCTGGGAGGGTATGTCATAAAATCCTCACCTCCTTGCTGGTCTTCCATCTAGAGAACTCCTCTTTTAGATATAACATCCCAGTACTGCAACAAGAGATTTCCTCCTTAGAGCTGTACTTTCGCTCTGAAGTAGATACCACCTGAACTAGGTCTCACATTTAACACGCACCTCTTTCACAAAAAGCACATGGCAAGTATGAATGGAGTAGGGAGGCGGGCAAGTATCAGGAGCATGGGAGGTGGAGAAGGGGGGGGGTTAACCCTTTTCCTTCCCTCCGCTATTTGCTGTGGGAGGATGTGGCGGGTTTTGTCCTTAATAGTTAAAAGCACATGTTTCCCCTCCTTCCTTGTGCAGAGGCTCCCGCTAATGCACCTGTGATCGGACCGTTCATAATCATGTCCCCTCTGCCTTTAAGGTGCCAGTTCCATGGCTCTTGTCCTTGGATGAGGAAGGCCTCAGAAGACCAAGAAGATAAATTGTCCCGGAAGACTTAATAGCTGAAGGATGTCAAAAGTCATCCCAAACCACATTGTACGTGTTGGACAGACAATATGTGTCTCCTCCCAAGAAGAACATGCTTGTTTGCAACACCCTGCTGGATGCTTGTCCAGTCACACGTTGCCAGCGCAGTATTTGTATTACTCAGTGCAAGGCTGGGACAGACAGAGCGCAATGGCCCAAGCCAAAGGATGTTCACTGCCCAGCTCAGAACTCTATGCCCCTTGTAAACCTGTGACAGAGGTCATGCCTGTGGCACCCCCAGACCTGCAAGAGGCACCGACAGAGGCAAGGCAGGGCACCTGCTCAGTGTCTCCTACTTTGGATGTATCCATTGAGGACTTGAACCGCCTGATCTTGGAAATAGACCCAACTTTCCAGCCTCTCCAGCTGAAACCAGCTCACACACAGAGTCCTGTCCAAACTATTCCACCCAGCGACCCAGCAGTGCCACAAAAGAAGGAAGCAGACTCACCAGGTAAGGTGGGAAATTCGCCAGGTTGGGGGATCTTACCTTCAGAGTCCATTAGATGGTTCTTCGCTTGAGCAGTTTTGCATGCAGATGTTTCTGAAAATTACTCTTTTCAGCAGAATCCTTGAAAACTGCCCAAAACACCTGGAGGACGCAAGGATGCCTACCCCGAGGTGTGCAGAGTCTCAGTAATTTCAATCACACTTTCACAGATTATCAAACCACAATGTACCTGAGTTGCAATGTGCAAACAAACCAGACATGGGTACAAGCCATGATTTAAATCTGTTTTACAGTCCTGTCTGTTTTGGGCACAATAAATCTTAATCCTGGTCTGCTTTGGATGTAATGCTAAACTACACTGGTTTGTTTGCCTAACTGTGGAAAGGAGTTTGTGGACACTCTTGTTTAATAAGCCGAGATTTCTGGCTGGAAGGGATGCATTAACCCAGCCAGCATGTGGGAAGGGCTATGTGTCCGCAAGGCTTGAGAAAGCAGTCATGAAAGGTGGAGAAGGTGGTTGGCTCAGGAGAAGCCTGAGCCAACCAAGATGCAAGCTCTTGACACTGTGCCACACTCTTGCACATGCACATCTCTGAGGCAAGTCCAATTAAAATCTACTGGGACTAACTTCCAAGGAAATGCCTCTGTATGCAAGTATAAACCTATGGACAGTGGCCATGATGGACAAATGGAACCTCAGACATGCAAGAGATCTCTCCCCCTTTGCATTCTAGAAGCTGGAGACAAACAACAGAGGCCATCAGTATGGTAGGGTGTTGAGTATTTTGGACAAAGACTGGAGAGACCCAGGTCCAGTCCAATCAGGCACAAAATCCTTGGGTCTCTCAGCCTAGCTACTTGTCTGATGAGCTGGTAAGCCTGTGTCTCGGCTGTGCTACTTTCCACTGCAGGTGTGGACTTGCATTATTCCATGCTCCACCAACCAGACGTTTATGTATTCCACCAGTGTCCCAAGAGGCAAGCCTCCACCTGCAGTCTGAAGTGGTACAGTCCAGGCTCAGGATTACCGGCTCATTTTCTGTCTGTGACAATGAAGCTCATGACTGACTCGACTTGTTCCAGAATGTCCTGTCGTTTGCTTTGTTTTGCTTCTGCAGGGGGTGGGTGGAGGGATGCCTTTAAGTATGAACAGCAAACGCTGGTTCCCTTTAACACACATGATTGATTTGTCTGCTAATGGGCAATGTGTCAATTACATATAACATTTTGGGTGCTTTCTCCATAGTCTTGGATGAGCCCGAGGGCCTGTTCAGACAGGTGTGCTTACTCATTCTCCAAACTCAACTCTGTCTCAGAGGTGTTCCATGTGAAAACTGCCAGAGGCAACAAAGAATTAATTGTCATTCCCTCAACCCACAACCTGCCATAGATTTATCTTTGAACTGTAGTAACCTGACATGTCAGGAAACACAAAATAAATTGCAGCTTCTATAACCTCCAGTCTTATTGAAAATGGGAATGAAGTTGATACTATCTCAGCCCACATCACAAGATTTCTTGGATGTTCTCTTAAAATGTACTTGGCAATGCCCAGGAAATCCAGAGAATCCAAAGGCATTGAATATTTCATCAGAGAATCACAGGGCCTGATCAAGACTGAGTCATACTGAACTTCTATCAGTGAAATCAGTGGGGCACAAGTTAGTTCTGACTCTTCCTAAGCCAGCGAGAGTCAAATACACACAGCAACCTTCTTCTTTTCTTTTTCATTTATGAAAGTGGCATCTGTAAGTTAATTTTTTATTCTGCAAAGAAGTATTTCCTTTTATCTGCCTTGAATGGAAATGGGAGAAAATTGCAGTTGATTTGTATTTTGTTAAGAATGGACAAAATTCACACTTTTCTAATCAATATGCAAACCGGAATTCAGTTATCCTTTTGAATTCATGCTTCTCCAAATGTTGCAATATAGTCTATCTTTGTGCAAAAACACATAAAAATGTCTGCAAAAACTATGTATATTAGGCAGGCTTGCATACAAAAATGTGTACATTGGCAACTGCCTGCAAAAAAAAAATAAAATTGCCTATATTAGGGGAAATGTGCACAAAATGAATACAAGTCACACAGACTTCTTTATTTAGTCTCAAACTGATGTAAAAATGAGATCAAATAAACCTGATGAGAAAACTGAGAAATTGAGAGAAAACCAAAACTGACAGGTTCATTCATCTCTAGTCTTGAACCTGGAACCAATCAGCTTCAACAAATGACTCTGACTCTTTGTACTGTGCAAGAAAGATGAATTTTCCTCTGCTTACTCACTTCATAGGGCTGGATCAGATTTAGTCATATTTAGACTTGCTTACCCACCTTTAGTCTTGTTTTTGCTGAACAAAAAAACCCTAAATGCTCTAGCCAAGTCTCATGAAGTGAGATTCTCATTTCTCTTGAGCATTGTATCTGCCCGTTTCTTCTAGATTGCCTGGAAGGCTGACCTTCATAAGTGAAGCTGAAGTCTTCATTAAAGAACCTTGGCCAGATCCTACTTCCTGCTCGTCTTTCTTTCTCCAGAACAAGAATAGCAAATGGGAGGGAGTGTTGGTCTCTACAGGCCAAAGGTGCATAGGACATTTCTTGGGCTCCCTTCCCCTGCCTGGTGGATGCAGATGAGCTGACGGCTACCATTTCTGGTTGGCTGACAAAGACACTACCGGACGCACAGCACATCCTGCCACTCCTTCCAAAATCAAAATCCTCCATCGTGGCTGTTTCCGTCTGCCTTTTCCCTGTCTGCCTTTTCCAGGTAAAATTGGTTTCAGCCTCCACTCTGGAAGGCAGCCATAATGCTCTTTCCACATGTTTGGACCAGCCACCCATTTCGGCCAACTCATCCCCACCAGTGATGCATCATGTCAGAGCTTTGAAGCAAGGAAGAGACACATTACATAAGACGGCAGCATGACTCACAGCACCGTATTAGATGTAAAGGGCAGGGTGCATCTCATGAGTTGCTGGCTTGTCCTGCAAATTATATGCAAGTAAACCATACACATTCACATCTTGGTGTGTGCTATGGGGGGAAAAGCAATTTATTTATGTGCATACCATTCCTAATTGGGAATCAATCCCAAATACAGAGAAAGTTGCATGAAGCAGACCAGCTGTCATTGAGCAAAGGTTTTGCAAGCGTTGCCAGTCAATGTGGCTTTTCATAGAAAGGTGCCTTGGGTGTAGAACACACCCTAAGCCAGACTGAGGGGCTGAATGTGGGCTGAATGTAGGTTGTTGTTGAATCATGGGTTGTTGATGGAACATGGGCTATCAAGTTCTGAACCCAACCAATATAGTGAACCATCCAGAATCCACATGCTAACTGCAAATCACAGGTTCTCTTCAAGCCATGCCTTGTTAGTATGGCTGGGTTCAGACAACACAATAAGGCACATTTCAGCAATAGCCTCCCTGTAATGTCCCTGTGCCACATGTTTGGACCAGCCACTCATTTTGGCCTATTGATCTCCATCCATGAGGCATCATGTCAAAGCTTTAAAACAAGGAAAAGACTCATTACATATGAGGGCAGCGTGACTCACAGCACCACGTTAGATGCTGCACTTTGTACTTACAGAGTACAAAAAGCATGTCCGTGCATCACTCAGCCCTTGATCATCTGGGGAAGTTTTAACTCAATATTGCCTGGCTGGCAGCAACTGTCTGGGGGTTCAGGCAGGGCTCTTGCCCATCCCTACCAGGAGATGCTGGTGCTGAACCTTGGACCACCTTTGTAGAAAGCATGTGCCCTTTCACTTAAGTGTGGCCCTTCTGAATCATGGCTGCAGAGTGAAAATAGAAGAAAATAGAATGGGTTGCATTTTCACATGTTTAGACTGGAGATGTGGATACCTGGCAGGAACCAAATGTCCGGAAAGAATTTCCCCTCCTGCTCTCCCTGCAGCCCACCTTTAAATAACATTCCTAAGGGAAAAAGTGGAAACTTGCAGGGAAAATGAGAAATAACCATTTCCATCTATAGAGGTGTGGTCATGCCAAGAGAGGTCCATCATGAATTTTGGAGCCAAAAATGCAGCAAAGATTTGGTGGATTATTAAGTAGATACTGTAGATGTGGAATTGACCTAGTGGTGGAGATTGTGAGCAGGAAGCCAGTAGTTCACATCTTGGGTCGTGAACTTAGATGGCACTGGAGTAAAGTGCATTTTATACACAACTGTGAGCAAAGTTTACAATATTTTTTCTGAACTCTACAGTCTTGTAGAATGGGGTGCTTAACACTTTCTGCTTTGATCCAAAACCGCTTCCCCAAGCCTCTCTTCAACCGCAGCCACACAGATGGTCAGAGCAAACACCAGAAAAACTAGTTTGGAGGAGTTAAGGATGATTATTATTAAAAGAGCAGCTAGGACCTTAATATACTATGGCCAAAAGCAGCTGCTCTTCCCTTGGAGTCATTCCCTGTTCATAGAATTCCAGATGTGAGAAGAACACAGCACATCTGGAACCCCATTGAGGGAAAGCTGCTTGGTAGCTCTTTTGAGCACAAGAACAGACAGCTGGAGAAAGGATATGGGTACCTATTCTACTCTACCAATCACAACTGAGTTAGGCTGATTTTTTTTAAAAAAATGTAGATACCATCTAGTTTATTCCTTAAAATGCCTCTATTCTTTCAGTTTTGGTTTTTCTCTTTACCTCCTCCAGTATGGGGATGATGATGATAATAATACTGATCTACCTTGCAAAAATCAATATAATGCTTTATGTGAAATACTTTGAACACTCAAACAGCGTGACATAAACCCGGTGTTAGAACTTTTTCTCTGTTTAAAACAGTTGGATCCTTTCTCCTCTGTACTTCCAAAATCTCTGAAATTTTTACCTCTTCAGTGCAGTTAAGAGCTATTAATTCACAATCTATTTGGTCCTGCTTGCAGGAGAGAATCAATTTAAATGAGAAGCCTACTCTGACTAATATTGCAAAGAACATCCATGGAGTTACTTCCAAACTGAGCAAATAATCACATACCTGAAAGCAAGCATGAGCTAATATATTTTGAGTTGATAAAGTGATGATTGTGTCTATAGATCTATAGAAACCTGCTATATGGAAGGTCCCTTTTTGCGTGTACTGCATGGAATGCATATCAGAAAAGGTCAGCGTGAGATCACTGCCTTAGTGCAGTCAAACACGTGCAAGGGCCTTGTGCCTGCCTCTGATGTATTCCATGGGAGTAGCCAGAAGTTTTTCACCTGGAGTCAGGTACAGGCAGGAAGGGAAGAGGATTGCAGCATGCTTCCCCACCCTCTTGTACAGGTGGCAGCAAGCGATGGACTTAGTGATATGATGATCAGTTGGATGACTCTGTATAACCCATGATTTGGCAGGGTGATTGCCTTCTAGATCCGTGAATTTGCCTTCTCTTCTTAGAGGAGAGGAGAGGCTGCAGTCAGGCCCCTCTGGAAGCGACATTTCATCACCTAGATGGCTGCCCCTTTCTGCCGGGCATTCTTGCATAGGAGTGAAATGTGCAGCTTGGGGGATGATCCTATCGGGCTGCCTTAGATCATTGGTCCATCTAGCCCAGGAATCTCCAAGCAAACTATGGTCCTCAAGATGTTGCTGGCCTACAATCCCTTGTGCATGAAGATCAGAACTGTCAACTCCTATGGAAGTACCTTCTATGTAGGAAGCTCACCATGTGTAGAAAGAAAGTTACTAGTTATGTTGCTTGCTTGTATATTTCTGAGTACAATTTAAGGTTCTGAGATGAACCTTTAGAACCTGAGGACAGGTTATCTGAAGGGACACCAGAAGCTCTATGAGCCTGATACTAAGATCTGCCACATTTTAAGGTCTCCTTCGGAAGTATAAAGGCCCTGTCTTTGGGCTACCATTACAATCTACCAGAGAAAGGGCCTTTTTGGTGGTAGCCCCATTTTTTGGAATTCCATCTGTGCGTGATGTGCATGGCCCTGTCAATACTGGTTTTTCAAAGAAATATGAAGAATTCTAAAAATGTCAGTGCACATTGGTTGTTGTGCTGGTTCTTGAATTTTATTTGCTGCTGCTTATTAATTGGAAGAAATGTTTTTGCTCTTTATATTTTTTTAAAAAGGCATGTAGTGAAAATCAAAGAGTCACTTTGACCAGGGGTCTGGTCAAATTAAGCTTTCAGGAGTTAGCAACACTGTTCAGGCTACAGAGTTAGACTGCTATGCCTGCACCCAGTTTGATGTTGTAGGATTAATTAAACAAAAAAGATGAGCCATGTCTCCAGTTTTGAGTCCCGAGACCAAAGCTCCATGCCTCACCAAATTTGTATTAGGGCATGAAGCCAAGGAACTTGTGCTTGTCTAGCATTCTATGGATGCTGAATGTAAAATAATGGACGCATTCGCATTCCCTGGCTTGCACTTTACACACGCCCATAAGTGGAATTTTGTCCTGAGTGCTGATAATGTGGGACCGAGTATAGGAAAGAAATCAAATACACTTCCAAGCTAATGCATGTGTGACATTCACTCATTTGGGCACACCCACTTGAAAGTCCATGTGTGAAACTGCCCGTTCTGTTTGCAGTGATCTGCTCTGGCTTGGCGAGCTGAAGAGTGACTCAACCCAGATTGAATGAAAGCTGTTTATAAGCAAATGCTGTGAGTTGCAAGTTGCCTGTTCACATCTTACCTCCATGCCATGAAATCTGCCAGTGGCCCAAGGCAAGCCACTGTTCCTTTTACCTTTCTGAGCCATGGGAGCAAAATACTGTCCTAATTCACTGGGCCGTGCTAGTTTGCTTGGTGAAAGGATTACTGGGATAATAGAAGTTTTAGGCTATTCATATACTACCCTTCAGCAGTGCTTCCAGAACAGGGCACAAAAGTAACGGAATGTATATGCATATGTATATTTATGCTAATTATGCTTATAGAAGCACTACTCCTTCAGTATTACATTAAAAGTTGTAGGGATAATCCTTGTTGAGTGCTAGGTGATCTAGTCTGAATTTTGCTGTCTTTCTTTTTTTCCGGTAGACATCAAATACATCGAGATGTCACCTGCCAGAGCAAAGGGGGCAGAAAGCTGGCAGAATCCAGCAGGCTCATCCAGCACGTCACTCTCTGTGTCTCCCCGTCTGCTTCCATGTGGAGGAACCCCCAGAAATACCTGTGACATGGGTGGCCCCATGGCCTTTGTGCATGCCCACGATCTTGGAGGACTTCCAGCCACAGGGAGGCAGCCGCCAATGTGTACTCAGGTGTCTGAGAGTATCTCCATTCCACAGCGGGGCCAGAAAAACTCTGCTGCCCATGGGTCAGATTCACACCTGGCTTCCTCTCCAGGCTTTGAGAATTTTCTGAAGCTGGCCCACCATGGGAGGCTAGCCCAGAGGTGCAGTGAGGCTTCAATGCTTTCGACAAGCCCTGGATCAGACACCAGTTACGTTCTTGGAAGGTAAAGTCTGAGAATCTCATGTCTGCTAAAAGAGAACCGGTCCTCCAAGTGCCAGTCCTTACATGGCCAAAATAGCACCATCCAAGCACAGGAATGGAATCAGGACGCGTATCATTCAGTTGGTGTTTATAGCATATTTATGTGTGTGTTTTGTTTCATGTAAGGTAGAAGAAGAGCTCATGATGCATTGAAAATAGGCTTTTCTTTTACTTGACCCAGTTTGTACCCACTCCCTTGTTTTCCCCAACCATCAGAGGCATACTTTTTAAAAATTAAAATCAGAGACACTCTGCCTTTCAAAGGCCAGCCCTTCATGTTTGAAAATGTAAGGAACCCAGCCCCTGTGATCTCTCTCCTCTGGATTGGAGGCACAGCCAGAGCATGGACTCACGCAGAGACAGAACGGGCTGCTTTCCTTTGGGTGAGTTATTCAGCTGAGGAGATCATGCAGAAAAGCAACAGGCACCCTTCTTCAAAGATGAACACTCTGAATTCAAAGCTCCTTTTCAAATCATGTATTTCTCATAGCGTATTCATAACAATTTCAATCTGCCTCTGTAGCAAGCAGTGAGAACACCAATCACCCATCAAAAGCCAGAATTCAGAGCTGATATTGTAGCAGTGTGTTGTAGGCATGGTCGTCGTGGTCCGTGCTTGGGGTCTTGCAGTCATTCTGCCAGAGTGGGGAATCAAAGCCTTAGTTCTCTGCTGCTGCTTAGCACTGGACTGAGAGTAGGGCACTGCTACTCCCTCTGCAAAAAACTACCACATGGAACCGCACCACTGAATTTTAAAAGGCTGTTTTCCTCAAAGGGAAAAATGCACATTAAAATCCATCAGCACAACTCCAAGTGGCAATTTTCAAAGAATAATCAGAAACAGCTGCCCAGGCACCAGCTGCCATTTTGAAAATGGATCTCAGTCAGGAGTTTCCACTTCCTCTCAGCTGGATTCCATTTTCACAATGGCAGCTGACAAGGCTCTGGCCCTGGAGCAGAGCGTGGCAACCAACCAAGCAGGTGGGGAGAAACTGTGGAAAGGATGGGGAACAAAGCAGGGACAGCTGCGCAGTGGTGGGGGCCCAGAGGACACTTTGCCCAGGATCCCCTGAGATCTGGCAGCCGTCCTCCACTGCAGTTGGGGTAAACGCGGAGAAGTGGTGGCTGGAGGAAGAACAGATCAGAGAACTCTGCTTCTGGGTATTTTTCCTTGAGAAGAGCATTCTCAGGGCCCATTTCTTGGCTGATTCTCTTAGGAGCTGACAAACATTTTCAGCTGCCCACACACACCTACACCTTTCACTATGACCAAAGAATTGAAATGACATGTCAGGAAGTTCCAAGTGTTAAATCTTGCTACCGATAGCAGATTTTGCCCTGACAAAGCAGAGCTAAAAGTAAACAAAATATGGAGCGCTCAAGTGGAGCAAAAGAAGAAACAGATGTTCCACACCTGGGAAGATCAGCTGCAGAAGACCTCTGAGTCAGATCTGGTTCCTCAAGGGATGCCCCCTGCCTCCACTGCTCCCTGCCTAGCATCAGAACTGGAGTACGAAGAGACATAAGGCTAGTCAAGAGTTTAAGGGAAGAGTGAAAGATGGATTTGGCCAATGAGTTCCCCCTCTGTCTTGGAAAGGGTCCAGCCAGTGAAACTAGATGCTGATCATGGAGACATGTGCTCCAAGAAGGACTGTGCCCTTCTTCGTATTGATAGTTGTATGAGTCCTTCTGCATTTCCTTTCTCTTTTGCAGTAGCACCCAGTCACTGTCCAGCGGTGTACCTGACACTCCTCCGACCAGGTCAACAGGCAGTCTTTCCTCGGTTGGCTCTCTCAATGGCTCCTATGATGGCATCTGTAGCTCCAGTTCCTACCACCCCAGTGTCCTTTGCTCCCAGAAAGGGAATTCTTCTCTACCTCAGCCACCTCAGAAGGGACAGACCCACAACGGCTCTCCACCCGTCGCAAACTCTTCACCCCAAATCCCCATTGTTCTCATCAATGGTCGTCTGGAAGACAGCGAGGCTTTCTCCAGACCTCCCCAGGTTCACCCAAGTTCTTTCAGGCACAAGATCCCGCAGCCCAATTCAGGCGTGTTTTCAGGAGCCGGTGGTTCCAACAAGACTTCTTCTGAGAGCTCACTCTCCTCCATTTCATCAGTGGACAGTAAGTCACTCCATCTTAAAAACTGCATCCACATTTCACAATACTTTCATTCCCATTTTGTGGCCACTGAAATTTCCATGATAAAGTTTTATGTGGATGTGGAGGTGTGGGCCTAGGAAAATCTGTGTACTTGGGAACAGACCTGTAGATGAGAACAGATCCAGGCTAAAAACTGCAATGCGCCCTCATGGGGGCACAGGGCCCTTCTGTAAGGTGTCCCAGGGATGCTTCTTTATAGTTGGCTTAGAAAGATTTCGGGGTTGGCTTTAGGCCCTTGCTCACCAAGGCTCCCTTCCCTTGCCTTGCTGAGCTTTTGGAAACTTTCAGCAAATCAAGAGGGAGGCAGAGATCGTGTGGAAAGAACATTCTTTCTGTGCAGCTTGTCCCCCCACTGATACCCTGTCAGGGGAGCCAGAGAGATGCAGCAGTGGCTGAGCAAACCCCCTCCTTTTTCGCTCACGCACGTGTTCCTCCCCTGGCCACCAGACAGTCCCTTCCTGGGGGAAAGGGGAGGGGATGGCTGTGAAGTTTGGGGGAGAGGCTTGTCTCCCCCTTTCAGAGCAGCCCATAGTTGTTGACCAGGACCAAAAAAGCAACATTCCATTCAGATTAGCAACAGCAGGATTCTCTAGGATAGTTCCCATGTAGGGTTCAAGGGCTTTTCTAAACAAGGCATCTATTGTGTACTTGTGATCCCCCAAACACAGATGTTTGTGGGCCTTTGCACAGCATTGGCACACGCGCGTGCGCACACCACTACCTCTCCCATGCTTTCCAGCCACTTCCACAACTTTTTTTGAGTGAGGGCAATGCAGTATTTTCCTAGCAAACGTCATGATTCAGCACAGGAGCCTTGTCTAAAGTCTAAATGTCACTCCATGGCACAGTGCTACCTCATGTTGTGCAACAGAACATATAGGAACACACAGGGAGAGAAGAAAACTTCTGGGGGCAGGGAAGCCTCATGTAAAAGAGGCATTCTTCCTCCTCGCAGAGAAAGTGGGGAAAGTCGCAGTAAGGTACTGGGTTAAATGCCTCATGAAGAGAAACTCTGTCCTAGTTACTACTTTTCCTACTGCTTGCAGCTGTGCTATATCCTATTTCATCTTGCAGGTTGGTCCAAAGATACCCAGCCAACTATGAAGTTTGTAATGGACACCTCTAAATACTGGTTCAAACCTACCATCACGAGGGATGAAGGTAAAATAATGTTCAGGGGCCAGTAGGGGAGGGAAGGAAACAGCAGAAAAGCCCTATTATGTAAGGAGCTGTCCTAGCTGAGACCTGGCAGCAAGGCATGGCTTGTTGTTGAGCGAGCTGATGGGAGCCTTGGGCTCATTGCTAGGTCTAAGGGGCCCTGGGCAAGGTGCTCTCTGGGACCCTGGCAACGGATTCCCAGCCTCCTCTGGAGCTACCCCCCCCCCCACTTTGCCCACCTTCCTCTCCACCCTGCAACTCACCAGTCGAAGTTCCTTTCCTTTCTCCAGCCTTCTGGTTGCTTGTTACTCTCCTTCCTCCCGCAACTTACCAGGTGGCACAGAAAAGGGGTTTGCTTTTTTAAATCACTGCCTTTGTGAAGAAACAGTTTATGCATGGATTTAGCAAAGCAATTTCTCTACTGCAAGTAGCCGTGTGCACGGGCAAGCCAAGCCGAGGGGGCACGTGCCCGTTGGGGCTGGCTGTGCTGGCCACCGGGCAAAGGTGTCCTGAAAGGAAAACACAGATGAAAGGAACCCCCTGTTTGATGCTGTTTGGTAAGTCGCGAGAGGCAGGGGAGACCTGCTTGTGCTCTGCCTTCCTTCCCCTCTTCCCCGTTTTGTGCCTTTCAGAAAGCAGTTGTGCAGCAGTAGACCAGCTGCTGGCCTTGGTGAAACTACCACATGGCTAAACTACCACCTCCGGCCACCCCATTGCTGCTTCAGAATAGGCAACTCTCTCCTGTCCTGCTGCCACCTGGCAAGTTAATGGGGGAAAAGACAGGGCCGGCCTGGATGCTCTGTTCTCCTCCCACGCCCGTCCCTTTCACCACCCAGAATGGAAAGAGTCCTGCTGCCCCAACCCCTGCTTTTTTCCTTAAAAAACCCCAAACAGTTCAGCAGCATCTACATGCACCCACCACTACCTCTGTTCCCAGGATGCCCCTCTGGCCCAGAAGCATTCTGGGAAATAAAGGCTGTGACAAGTAAGGCTGCAGCTGGTTCAGTGGGCATTTCACTGAGCTTCATAATGCCCCCCCAAAGGGGAAGTTGCTGCCTCTTTCTGGGGGCCCTCTGGGTTGGAGGTACCCAGAGGTCTGCACAGAGGTCTGCACAGAGGTCTGGGGGGTCATCAGGCAGCGGAGCAGCAAATACTGGTTAGCTAAAAAGTCAGAATACAAAGCAGGATGAGATTGTGTCAGCTTGTCTGGGCATGGAGTCAGCGCTTGGCAGGATGAGGAAAGTGCCGGGGCCCACATACCCAGGGGACAAGGGCAACTGAGGCTGAATTATCTTATCTGAATATATATAAGGAAAGCAGAGTGGATTCATATGTTTTATTGTGCACTACCTGGGGAAGATGCCTGGCCTGAAAGCTGGGAATAACTACTTCTTCTTCTTCTTCTTCTTCTTCTTCTTCTTCTTCTTCTTCTTCTTCTTCATCTTCATCATCATCATCATCATCATCATCATCATCATCATCCCACATTTCCATGCTGGTGGAGGGCAACATGGGATTTCATGTTTGCCTCTGATGTACAAAATGGGGATGGGGGTCCCTTGCAAAGGGGGACGCTGCAAATGGAAGGACCCTCTTGGCCCGTTCCATGACCACGGCATTTCCTTTGTAACCCGTCCCTCCAGTCTGAGGCCTACTTTAGCCCGCTAAACTTGGGGCTCCTGAAGGAGGGGGGCCAATTGCAGGGTGGGGTGGTGGAAGTTTCCCTGCTTATCCTTTGCCTGTGAGCCTCCCTCTTCCTTTCTCCAGAGCTCAAGCTTCCAGGTCCAGGTATACAAAAAGAACAAACATCCATCCATCTGTTCCTCCTTGTATTCCCAACATGTCGGAACACCAGCCTTTCTCAAGGGAAACATTGCTTCACAGAAAAGCAAGACAGTTGGGGCTGTTCACCAATTCAGTAGAGCACAATCTTCTGTCTTTTATACATTTCCAGATTCCTACCAAGTTAAGGCAATATAACTCCTCAAAAGGGATGTCCGAGCTAGTCTCTGCCTGACTTATTTGAGAAGCATATTTTCCCTTGAGAAAGACTGATACTTAAAACCCACTGGGGATTTAAAAAGGGATTTTTTGTTTTGTTTTGATTTTTGTTTTGGTCTACAGAACTGGCCCAGCTACAGTTTTGTGTTTGTTCACAGCTGCTTTTGTTGCCACAGATCTTGCTACAAACAGTAACACCATGCAAAGTTTGGTCGTTATAGAGTAACAACATGCAAACATTACTTGCTTGCAAAGAATTCACACGCCCCTCTTGGTGTGCAGCACAGCAAAACACACATCATAGGAACCACTTGGAAAAAGAAGGGAAGGTTTCCCCCTCCATGCCTGGGAACCATTTTTGAAAGGGAGGAACGAGTGTAGACACAGTGATGAGGAGAGCTTTGCCTAAGGGGCAGTACAGAAGTGAAATGAAACAAGCTCCATAGCATAAATAAGAAAAGCCATAAGGGCAGGTAGCATTCCTGGGTGGATGTTTTTCCCTCCAGGGCTTCTGCTCAAACTGATCGTTCCTCTTAAAATACGGGAGACCCCATCTGGCATGTTATAGTGACAGGAGCCCGAGCTTTGAATCAGGAAGGTCCAGGTTCTAATCTCTTCTGCTATGAACGGGCTAGGTTCATATATATGCAAGCCACTCCCTCTCAGCCCCAGTGTCCCCCTTCTGCAATATGGGGGTTAATAACACTGGGTTGCCTTACAGAGTCGTTTTGGGGAGACCTGTTAGGCAAAGCTTATGATGCCCTTTGAATGCTTGAAAATGCTGCACCAGCCTTCCCCAGCTGGTATCTTCCAGATGTGCTGGGCTACTGGATGGGAATGCTGGGAGCTGTAGTTTAACACATCTGGAAAGTATCAGAGAGAAAGTCTGCTCAGTATATACTAAATATTATTCTTAGTTCCTCTCCCTCCTTTATAAAATGACACTCTTCTTTGTTATGCTGACCTTTTGCCTGCTCTGTGTTTTTAAACAGCTGTCCAACTGCTAACAGATAAACTCCCCGGCACTTTCATCATGCGGGACAGTACATCATACCGTGGCTCTTTTGGCTTGGCCATGAAAGTCTTCAGCAGCAAAACAGGTACCAAAAATTCCTGTGCTGGATTGTGGATCAGCGTTTCCAAATTGGTTCTATTGCAAGACTTACATCTCCACTTTTGAAGCAGCTTATAATATATAGGTGACTTGCTACCTGAAAGTTCCAAAACTCAATGTGGGTGACACAAAAGAAGGAAAGGGAAGACAAAAAAGGAGATTAGAAATTCTGATAGCAGACACGCTTTTAAAAAGTAGAAGTGAAAAGGGGAAGCATGTGTCCCTCTTACAACTGACAAAATGTATATCTAGAGCATGGAAAAGTAACTCATACATGTTTCTGCACAAGTCAGTGTCTGATGAATCTAAGTCACTGTTTGATGTATCTAGAAGAAAGCAGACACAGATGAGTAACTCATGCAGAGATGCAACAAGCAGCATCCCCCAGCAATGAATAACTCCCGAGACTCAGTGTAAGACAGGAGTAGGCAACATCTGATCTTCCAATGTTTTGGCCTACAGCTTCCATCAGCCCTCACCAGCATAGCCAATGGGGATGGATCATGGGAGCTGTAGGCCAAACTATCTGGAGGGCCCCAGATTGCCCACCCCTAGCATAAGGAGTCAAATAAACTGGCTATAACTGATGCAGTAGGCATCCTTCTACACAGGGTAGCTAGCTACAGCAGCCTTTAATCGTTTAATGCAGACCCCCCTAACCCGGTGCCCTCCAGGTGCATTGAATTACTTTTCCTCTCCTCTCCAGAACTCTGCACACTAACAGTTATCTCATGGCATGCAGCTAGGGAATTCCTGGAAAATGCAAATTGGTCGTGTTGTATATAAAGTATGGTGCTGTCATTAAAAACCAAGCAATCACCCTTGCATTTAGGGGAGAAAAAAACTGAGGCAAAGAAAACTGGAATCATTTGAAAGAGAAGAGGGTAGGTGGATCAAGACTGCAGGGAAAGGGAATTAACTAACTTAGGGAGACTTGGAAGAGCAGTTCAGAAAAGCTGGAGAGATGTCCAAGGGAAAGGCCAAAAAAAAAAAAAAAGAAAAAGGCAGAATAACAGGCCATCAGGAAATGATACTATCCAGGCCTCTTTGAGGCTTTTTCATAATCAAGGGAGTGTTGACAGTCAGGGAATGCCTTTCCCCTCCTGGTTCTGCAGGCTGGAGATGAAGCTCACCCAGAAGGTTCTGCAGTAGCCCCTGGGAAAGAAAAAGCCGTATGGTGGAGCCGGTCCATGCAACCATTTCAGTGCACCAAGCCAGTGGCAAGCTGCAGCTGTTTCAGCCCAGGCCAAGTCAGTTCTGTGAATTCAGCACAGATCTCAGCTTTCAGTACACAGCCAGCACCTCCAGGCCAAATGCGATTCACTTGTGCCCCTGCTAAATGCACGCGCATCAATTTGGCTGTTCATGGAGGCAGTTTATGTTAGAAGGAGCATGTGGGGGCAGAAGAAGAACTTCCCAGTGTGCCCCTGCTTGAAGATGGCTTTCCCCACCCAGAGGAAGCATCTTAAAGCACCCGGGAGTGGGGAAGGCACATGGTTCTTTACTATTAATTGAATCGACCTCAGGGTGCAATCCTACACAAGCTGAGGCAGAAGGAAAGCCCAACAGCTCCCAACATGCCTCAGGCAGCATGGCTGGCTGGGCCACTGCTAAGCTCTTTATTGCAAAGAATTCCTATTCCAATGATAGTGTACCAGTAGAGAGCCAGTGTGGCATGGTGGTTAGAGCATCGGACTGGGGACTCGAGACTTCCAGCTTCTGTTCTCTACTCAGCTGTGAAGCTCACCAGTCACTGGGCCAGTCATTAACTCTCAGCCTAACCTACCTCACAGGGTTGTTGTGTGGATAAAATGGAGGGGAAGAGACTAGGGCACTGACTCACATTTCCCTTTACAGGATGCCCGCTCAGGGCAAAGCTTTTCCCATAGCAAATACGTTGCTTTGGCAGCAAAGTTAATTGTCATGATGGAGAAAAAGTGGGTTTCTCTTTTGTCAAATCTGCCAGAATATGAACAAACCTTCTTGTTATGGTTAGGATAGCTTACATTTGAAATTCAATTCACTTCCCACACTGCTGAATTGTAGCATTCACTCAAACAGATTTTGGGAACAGATTCTGAATATGATGGGAGTTCACATGGCCCCTTTCAGGAGATGCTTGGATGGCTTAATTTAATTTTCGTTTCCCACAACTGTTCCATAATGCTATTGTGACACCAGTCACGCATATGCAAAAGCAGCTACTTTCTGAAGCTGAGACAATGCTTTGGTAGTGGGAGGATTCTCAAAGCAAACTCTCTTTGACAGATTTGACTTCATAGCAGAGACATGCCTATGGCAGGATCAACCGTGCCTATGGCAGGATTAAAAAGGAGTGACACCAGAAATTTAGGAACATAATTTATGCTATCTGTTAATTTATTTGAATAGTATTTGTAGAGGCCTTTCTTTACGAAGTATACGTGAAGCTGCATTCAGAAACTGCACTGTAATTTTTTACAAGCATATGTCTATGTATGCATTTACATGCAAATAAATGCATTTCTTACACACACAACAGCATTATATGTAAAATACATAATATACATAAAACTTAATATACATCAGAGTCAAGCATGGAGCACTAGTGGGGACGGCTGAAGATGATAAGACTGCAATGATAAAGCTGTTTTTTAAAGCCAGTTCAGATTGGCATTTTGCAAACCTTCAGATTTTATTTATTTATTTAGAAAATTTCTATGCTGCCCCATTCGCCGAAGCCTCGGGGTGGCTCACAAAACATCAATTAAAATATAATGCACTAAAAATATAAAACGAATTAACAATATAAAATAAGTCACCCTGGCCAAAGAATAAAATAAGCAAATAATATTAGCAATTAAAATAACGTTCGAATAAAAAAGTCTTCACCTTTACAAGGTTGTTTTTTGTTTCAAAAGTTGCATTTCAAATCTATATTTTGTTTTAAAGGGGAGGATGGTGGTGACCACATCAGACACTTCCTCATTGAATCTTCTGCCCGGGGAGTACATCTCAAGGGGGCTGATGAAGAGCCATATTTTGGTAAGAAATATACCTAATTTCCCTCAACTGCCTGTCCTAAAACAGATATGTGTGTGTACACCAGTGGTCCTTAGCCTAGCTCCTTCCAGATATGCTGGATAGTAAGAAGGGATGCTCCCATCTGGAAGAGATTCTGAGAGCTGTAAATGAGCATACATGGATGGTCCCAGGTTAGAGAAGATTGGTGCATGATTACCATTATTACAAAAATGATGTACACAATTATTGACTATTATTTGACAGGTTGAGGTTGAGTTGGTGGAACCTGTGAACAGTGTGAGTAGTTCTGAGGTTGCCTTTAAGGAAAGTCCTGCTGAAGTAGGAGAGAGGTCCATCAAGTCCAGATGTGGGGAACCTCTTTCAGCGAGAGGGCCAAATTTTGGAGCCAAATTCCCAGAGGTGGTTGGGGCCGAAAGCAAAGAAGGCAAGGCCAAAAGTAAAAGTAGTTGAAAAATACCCAAATGTTGTAGCTTAAAGCTACAAGCCAATGCTTCTGGGAAGTTCACAAACAGGTTTTGAAGGTCACAAGCTTCTCCTGTTGTGACATCCCAGCAACGTGCAGTTTCTATTGTGGCTGAGGATACAGTGCTATGCAGGAAACCAGTCTTAGAACGTCCAGTATACCCCAGTCAGCTATGCTAGGAGTGGTGGGACTATTTTTGAAGTCTAAACATGCATAGGATGGGGCTCTCAAAGATGCCAACAGGCCTCCCCAGCATCTCAGTAGGGACTGGCACGTTCACCTCACCCCAGCGATGCCCCAATCCAAGATATTTTCCTCTGTGACACAAAAGGTGAGAAAGAATCCCTCTTCCATTCCATGTGAAAAAGCCAGCTGGAGTGGCATTCAAAACACTCCTCTATCTTGTAAATAAGCTATCCCCCCAAAAGACAAGATTAAAAAATCCCTCCTTTTAAGAAAAGCTATCCAAAATCTTCAAACACCTTCACAGGGTGGAATGGCTCCATGAAAATGGAGGGGTGTTTGGTGCTGTTCTACCAAAAACATTCACTACAACTCTAAGCAGCAACAGATTGCATGGGAACAAACAGTTTCGGCGAGGATCTGGGATTCAGAGTTTTGAGAACATTCTGTACAAACATCTGCATCTCCTTCTCGTCACTACAGGAAGTCTCTCAGCGTTTGTGTACCAACACACCATCATGCCGTTAGCACTGCCCTGCAAGCTGGTCATTCCCAGCCAAGGTAGGCTTTGGAGTCTTGGGCAGAGCGTGCCTGTAATGTCAGGAGAGATGCGACACTCAGTGGAGTGAGCTGGAGCGATCCAGGCTCGATGCAGCTGCCAGCAACAATTAGGTTGCCATCCTACCCATCCCTACAAAGGAGCGAGTCCCAGTGAGCACATGGGGCTCGTGCTGCACCAATAATCTGGGCTGAACGTTTGCTCAAGCTGCACATTTTCAGGGTCTAAGCCTCATCCCCAGGATCTCCACAGCAAGAATCCGAACTTCTGGCTTATTGAAGGGATCGAATCAAGGGGATAAGAGGAGGCTATTTTTGGTGCAGCTGCCTTGCCCATGGCAACGACCTGGTTGCATTTGGACTGCTTCAGTTGCTCATGGGTTCTCCAGCAGTGCCTAGAGTGGGTGGGAGGGTACTTTGGGGCAGGGGGTTGCAAAGCTGCTTGTAGAATGGAGGGAGAGGGCAGAGTGGGAGCCTTGGGTTGGATTGGAAAATTGCCTTCATTTTTTCAGGTGTGGAGGAGAAAGAACTTGAATCTGGTAAATTCAAGGCAAATGGGGTGGGGGACTTACCCACTTCTGTGCCCATGTTTTCAGTGGGAGAACTTAAGACTGAGAGCCAAATTAGAAGGAATGCATGAACATGTTTCAGGTATCTGCTTTTGGGCAGCAATAGCAGCTACCCCAATGGCATGTTTTGAAAACAAAATAACTGACCATAGTAAAACGACATGAGTGCAGGAAACATAGATAGGGGACAGCAGTGAAACAGATAACAAGCTTGGTAGCATTAAAAGAAAAAGTGTTTATGACCCATTTAGAGGCTGCAAGAGGTGGGGTCAGATGGAGTTCTTTGGGAGGGAATTTAACGAGTGGCCATCACTGAAAAGGCCCTGACTCCAACCTGATCGGTCTTAGTGACAGGCTCAAGAGATCAGAGGATCAGATCCTCAAGCCTGATCTTAGGATCAAGGCAGTTTCACATAAGCTGAGACCGTCCTGCATGCTATTAAATACATGACGCCAAGCCATTAGACACTTTCCAGGTTAGTACTAGCACTCCGAATGATGGTGGCAATACAAAATGGTGATCTGCTCAGGCCCATAACCCTCAACCCACTTGCATCCCTAGTCCCTGTCACCTGCATTGTGAAGGACAACGTCTTGGATTATCTTGCTGGAAGTGAATCTTGCAGCAGCTCCTGTCCTGCTGCGGGGCCAGTAGATCCCAGCTTAGAAGCTAAGCACCTTTTCAGCAGATGATTGTGCTGAGTGGCAGGGCTGCAAATTTTGAAAAGTGGCTTGTAATGGATCGGTCGTTGTCCTCAGTCAGATTTGTTTTGATATTTTGATTGCCCTGTACTCCCACTTCAGATTTCATTGGAGGACAAGAAAGTCCCACCATGAGTGCTGAAATCACTCCTCCAGTTTCCCAGAAATTTGCTGGTAAGTAAATGGGGGCACACATGCCTGTAAAATGAGCAAACACACTGGCATTGAATGTTGTCCTCTCACATCTGTAGTTCAATCCTCACTTTTGTTGTGAAGATACCACACTTTGGAAACAGTCAAACCAAAGTATTCTGTGCCTGGGTAAAAAGGCACAGAGTATTTTGGTTTATCCCCTCCTTCTCTGTGATTCCAGCAGGGAATGTCGTTGAGTGAGCATTGCGATGCTGCAGATGTGTGTGCGTGACTGTATGTGAGATGGAGAGAGAGAATGAGAGACAGAGAGAGATTCTTGTGCTATGAGGAGTCAGGGCTAAAAACCTCCGTGACTCCTGACCAGAGTGCCAGGTAAGCATTCCTGCTGCGCACCACTGCCAACCTCTGGCCAAAGAAGGGAACTACAGGGACTCCAACTGAAGGAGGCAATGCGCTCTGACCAGGCTGGAGCCTCCTGGATCAGTGACAGAAGCACAGCCAGTCCCAAAATGTTCAAAATACCCCAGACTCTCCGTGCATGCATGCATGGGTGTGTGTGATTTCCTTCTCCAGTTTCTCTCCCTGTCTCTTCTCTCTCTGGCCAGTTTCCCTCCCTCTCCCCCTCCCTCTCCCTCCCTCTCCCTCCCGTCCTTCCTTGCTTTCTCCTCTCTGACTACTTTTTCTCTTGTGCATTCTCAATGTCTCAGCTTTCAGCCACAGCTCCAGTTCTCATGGCCAGAGAGCATCCCGATGGCTGTTGGCACATCACGAAAACTCTTGTGATTAGTGTAAAAACAGAATGAGCACAGATTCTTCTGCAATCACGCAAGCTATTGAGGTTTTCGGTGAGGGCTCCCGAGCTCTTGGGATGGCCATAGAATGCTGACTGGAGCCTCACGGGCTTCCTGGGTGTCTCAGGGGGGACTCCCAGTGGCACACGGGGAATCCAAACCTAGGCTATGACAGTAGAAGAGGGAATGGCACCCCCTCAGCATCCCATCTGTGCTGTGCCATCCGGCAGAACCTTTCTGAGTGGGATGAGGCTTGCACAGCGGCTCAGTTCTTGGTAAGCACATTGCAGATACAGTCATTTGCATCCGTTTCAGTGGACCGCTGTAATCCGGGGTTCCCTTGTCCTCCTCCTCCTGCCGTAATTTTAAAAAGGATAATGAATGTGAAGCCTGTTGGGAAAATTCAGATAAATCCTGGCAGGAAAGGGTTGCTTATATGTGCCTTTGTGTTATGAAATCAAACCTGCATCCCTTTCTCAGAAAGCACCGGATTTCCAAGTCATGTAACTGTTTAGCATTTGCTTTTGGTTTAAGAAGTGGGAACTAATAGCGTGCCTAGAAGCTGCCTGGGCTATTGTTTTGCAGATCAGTAAGAACTGGTCAGGCTGCCAGGTTAACAGCATTGCAATCGCCCTCATTTGCATGCCAAGTCCCACAGTAATCCCTGTGCCTCAGTGATCATTCCGTTAATCTCCTGCAATCAAATGCCATTGTACTGAGCCCCCTCTGCAGACCTCTCGCCTTCTGACTATGATCATCTTATTTTGTCATCTGCTGCCCAGCTGCTGGGCCCATGTGACTCAGAATCTATAAAACACTCTGTATATGTTCTAAAACCTTGTAGTTGGTGGCGAGAGCCACTACCCGGTAGCACGCTGTCGTAAGTAACTGCAGGGGTCCTGGGTGATCTTTCAATGAAGCTGCTGGGGTTCAAGGCGAAAGGGGTCTTTCCCGACTGAACCTGGTTATCCTTGTTGCGGCTGCCGTCGAGGCTTCCCGACAAGCCCCATCCAGGCCTGTGTGGCCTGACAGAGTACTGTGAATGCAGTCCAGGGACACAGTGGCAGCCCATCTCTAGCAGATCTTCACTTTATTTGTAAAAGCCTGGTTCTATTTATTTTTTTTAAGTGTTGTCCAACCCCGTCCAAGCAGCGCACAACAAGCCATTTTTTTAAAATCATAAAACAGCAGGGAGCACTACCAACGCTGGTTTTCTTTGTAGCACAACAATTTTGAGGGTGGGGAATAGAGCTTCATAATGACTTCTTGAGCATTAACACCAGCAGAGCTGTTGGCAGCCGCTGCAAGTCACCGATGGTCTCCTTTTCTCCCCATCCTTCCAGCCTGCAATCTCTTGTTCCTGCACTCCATGACCATGGAGACCCTCACTGGCAAAGCAGCAATCCAGAAAGCAGTGTCCTCGGCATTCGAGCTGGAGGTCCTGCCCACGCCCACCATCGTCCACTTCAAAGTGACGGAGCAAGGAATAACCTTGACAGACATCCAGAGAAAGTAAGGAAATTGAACTGGGCACTTTGAATAACGGAGTGTGCGGCACTACGGTCTGAATTGAAGCAAGCTCGTTAGTTGAGTTTAAGCCCCAGTGAAATCTGCAAGTCTGAAGTTAGTCATGGCCTGATTCCAGATCAGTTTCAGTGCGACTGAGCTGCACTCCTGTGCTCACACGCCTAAGAATATGCCTCATACTCAGTCGGGCTTATTTCTGCACAGAAGCACATTAGATTGTGTTGAAACTGAGTGAGAGTTTAATACAAATGAGATCTGCAATGAATTGTTGCAGTGCTGTTCAGGCCCTGGTCAGGGAGGGGAAGGGAGGGGAGGGAAATTCAAGAAAGTGGGAAGAACCGTTCTCCCTCCTGGTCTGATACTGTGTATAACGTCAGAGGACTGCCAGATCCGCAAGCAGGAATTTATAGCTATACAGTAGGAGGAGCATCTAGAGAACAGGAAAAGGAGGGAGGTGTGTCTTCCCTTTATTCCTCCTTCTGAAATAGTGTGTAGGGAGGCAGCTCTTTAAACTTATAGCCTGCACCCTACAAGTCAAGCCCCCCTTCCAGTACTGTCAGGATCTTGAGTAGACCAGTCCCCTCTTTCCCCCCGTCCTCCATTTTTCAGCAGACCTGCTAATTTTCTGCACCTGAACTGTCCCCAGCAATAAACAGGCAAATAAATCCCACCGATGGCAGAGGAACTGCCTTAGCCAAAATGTGCCAGAGGCAGCCAACGGAACAGTGGCATTTCCTCTTCCCCTTTTAGGATCCTTGATGTTCACAATTGCAATTTCACCTGTTGCTATGAAAGGGAAAGGATGCATGCTAGGTCCAAGGCTGATGCAGTTTTCCCAGAGTTCTGTGGGTTTACTGGGGAATGGAAAGCTTGGATCGGTGTGCTTTCCCTGGTCTGCCCCCAACCCATCCCTAGAATGCTCCCCCTTTGCCCCCAGCAGCATCAGAGATCTTATGTCAGGCAATGACCATGGAAGTTTCCACTGCCATGGGGGGAAGGTGTATGAGGCTGGATCTCCCTTTCCAAGTCTGGACCTCTTTCTCTTTCTCTGCCTTCAGATACATGGTCCCAAACATACTATAGCACCTGAGATATCCTCCCCGGAAACATAGGTGTGACCTTTAACTGTATTTATGCATTAATTATATGCATAACCTGTCTTTTTCTCTGCGAGGAACCAAGACAGCTTAGAATATCCCTCTCCTCTGCATTGTATCCTCACAACAACCTTGTGAGATAGGTTAGGCTGAGAGTCAGTGACCAGTGTCACCATTTCTGGACAAGTCAGGACTAGAAACTGAGTCTCTTGAGTCCCAGTCCAATGGTCCAACCGCTGCACCTCACCAGCTTTGGTTTCTTATCCATTGTTCAGCCTTCCTCAACCTGGTGACCTCCACGTGTGTGGTAACACAATACCCATAATCTCGGCAAGCTGCCTGCTCTGGCTATGAATGGTGGGAACTGTAGTCTAACCTGTCTGGAGGGCTCTGTGCTCAGGAAGGCTGAGCTAGGATAAACCTCCATCGAAGGAGACGCCATTGCCTTCTTTTCGGCTAGCACTTGTTTTCACTATCAGTGGATGATTCTTATTAGTGGATATCTCTGTCTGTTGGCAATACAAAAACCATTTGCACCTTCTAAAGCATTGCATTCCTTCCTCCCCCCCCCCCCACCCTTACAGGGTTTTTTTCAGGCGACATTATCCCTTGGCTACCATCAGCTTTTGTGAGATGGACCCCGAAAATCGAAAGTAAGTGACAAATACCGCTCCTCCATGCAGGCTTTTGTGGCAAGTGTTGATGAGCCCCTGTGAGAACGGCAGTCTCTCTTGCAATTCCTTTTCCACACAATTTAATTTCTGATGTTCTTATGTCAGGGCTCTCTCCCTGCAGCTTTGCTCTGCGTTCATGGCCACCAGAGGTTGAGTGGCATTGCTCAGCGTGTTGCTACTTCCAAACGAGGAAACACTTGAGTTCTTCCTAGCAACCCTCCGTGCTCTTTGCATCTGGAGATGTTTTCTGTGGCTCTTGAGCTACAGAGAGATTGCCTCCCTTAATCTGAAATAGCTGTAAAACAGTTGACCTGGAAGCCTGATGAGCAACATGAGGAGGGTACATGGAGCTGAGCTGCTGATGGGACTTTTACAATGGTTGCTTTCCCAGTGGGCCTCTTAGTACTGCTGAGGTCTTGCTCCTGGACTATCACCTGCACGTGGAATTAGACTGGTGGCTCCACGTGGCACTGACGTGTACTGCAGTTTTTCCCCATTGGAATCCCACAATATCTGTCCATTAGCAAATACGGACATGGATGGGTCATACCAACCCATGGCTTGGTTCCAGGTTTCATCTGCCTTCTGGTAGAGCCAATAAAAGCAGTGGGGCATGAGTTGGTCATGACTAACTTGAGTCCTACTGCTTTCACTGGGTCTACACCATGTAAAACTAGCTCTGGAACCAAGCTGATAACTGCAGCCTTAAGAGAAAGATCTTTAGTTCAATGGAAGGAGAACTACTCCCTGGAAAGTAAGGGACAGGTGGCAGGGTGGTGGTATGTTGGGGTAGCACTGAAAGCATCTCAGATGTTCAAAGTGGTGAACCAAAATGGAGTCCTCATGTCTGTCTTCCATGCTTTAATGCAACATGACCTTGAGATTACGGGAAAAGTTTCACAAGCAAAGCAGTGTCTGTAAGAAGATTAGGTTAGAGCTTTTAACAGGTCAAGGCAAAGAGATGGAATCTTTTTCTACATCTGCTTTTTTTCCAATCCCTACCCTTATGGGAATCTGCCATCTTATCAATCTAAACTTGACAAGAAATTATTAAAAACATGATCTATGCTAAAAGTGGTCTTGTTAAAAGTATAAAATACTATTTTTGTAATTTCTTTAATGTAACGTTGAGGAAACAAGCAAATTAGATGAGTTGATGCATGTGAACCCTAATGTGCTTTTCCCCTTGGTTTATTATTATTATTATTATTATTATTATTATTATTATTATTTATTTTCAGATGGCAAAAGTTTTCCAGAACTTCAAGGTGAGTTATATCATTGTGATGAATGATAAAGGCCTCTTTGGGCTTCTCTGGATGAGGCTTACTCAGAGAAATTTGCAGTGCCTTTCATGATGTCATCTCCCATGCTTTCCAACAATATTTGCTGCTCTTTTGGAGCAAGGACAGTCTGTCGATTTTCTGGATACTTATTTTTGCAATATGCAGTAGAGCGTATCGGAACCTATACAAAGGCAGAGAGGAAGCCTTGCGGGGGCGGGGGGAACAACCTTGAATGAAGGATACTCTCATCCACTACAAAGAAAGCAGGAGAAAAAGCTGATGATTATTTTTAAAAACTAGCTATATGTAGAGAAACTTTTGGACTACATGGAGGTTAGACTTTGATATGGAGCATTAGATATTGGTCAGAGGGACATTTTTCCAGTTAGTTCCCAGAGAAAAAATGTTAGCAGACACTTGGCAGCTGGGGGGGGCAGCAACAGAAATAGTTTAAAAACACTGAAGTTGCATAAAGGCCTTCATGGTAAATCAGCACCATGTACAGACCATCTTAAATCAATTTGCTTGCGCGTCAAGTCCCATCTGCCTGCCACTACGACTCCCATCCCATTTACTAAAATGCTGAAGCCGACAAGTGCAGGGTCCCATTCACACAGAGGCAAACCAGCTACCCAAAGGATCCCAGCAGCAGCAGCTGAGGGCAAAAGCACTCCTCCACCCACACTCCCCAGCAAAGCAAAGAGCCTTTGATCTAGAGGTAGCATATAACCATTAGGACCAGTAACCTTGCACCTCATGAATTTGTCCAGTTTCCCTTTTAAAGCCGTCCAGATTGGTGGCCATCTTTACAACCCATGGAAGTGAATTCCATAATCAGACTATATGCAGTGTGAAGTCCTTCCTGGATCTCCCACCAAACTGCTTTATGGGATCACCTCAGGTTCTACTATTATGGGAAAATGTCTCCATACCCTTCTTCCGCATACCATGCACAATTCTGTACACCTCTATCATGTCTCCTCTTACTCAGCCTTTTTCTAAGCTAAGCTATTTATACTATTTATTAATTAATTCTGGATTTGAATTTTAATCTTTTCCTCTATACCCTGCTGTTCTAAAACAAATTATATAACAAATAAATGAAAGAAAAAGAAATAGGCACATAACTCAAGTGAGTCAACTTTGGAGAATTCAGGCCCAGACTAGATGCCATTGAAACAAAGAATATAAGAGAAATTAAAATGCCTTCTCTAACTCTTTGGCACTCCCCACAACTACTGGAAACAGAATACAGTGTTCAAAATAAGCTTATGGACAATTTCCTAAACTGCAGCGTGACATACTGTCCCAATTATGTGCTGAAGCCAGTTCTTCAACTGTTGTTGTTGCATTTATATTCCACCATTTTCCTCTCGCAAGGGATCCAAGGTGGCTTAGATAACTCCAGTTTCTCCTCACAACAAAAATCCTGTGAGGAAGATTAGAACTCAGATCTCTCAGGTCTCCAGTTCAACACCAGACTGGCCCTATTGTGAATGTCAGCCTATAAGTTCAGAACATGTTCCTTTTCCATCTTTCATCACAGGATCTTTGGAGTAGTTGCTAAAAGCCCAGCAGACTCAGAGAATGTTTGCCACCTCTTTGCAGAATACGATGCGGTACATCCAGCTTCTCATGTTGTTGACTTTATCAAGAAACTTTTACCTGCTGCTTAAAAGAAACCTAATACTGGGTCATTTAATTTCCAGCAGCCCCTCACCTCCTATTACCCAAGTATACTGCCTCCTTACTCAGTGGATCTAATACATATAGTCTGATTGATTGATTGACTGCACCTTTACCTCCAGAAGCTGACTGGGTTGCATTTTGAAAATTCTTGAGGTTCCAGACAAATGCCGGCTGCTGTGTTGAAGGGCTGGGATTGGTGCATTGTCTCATGTTCTCTTTTGTGTACAGAAAGGCCAGCCATGTAAGTTTTCGGTTGTGTTTATCAGCTACATGGGCTTCTTCATGGGAAGATACTTTTGTTGCACGTGAATCTGCACTGTTTGCTGTGCCAATATCACATGTTTAGGCTATGTTTGCCAACAGCAAAGTTATTCAATTGTTATGCCAGAAGTATTGCAATCACAGCTGTACCCACATTGTCACGATTAATTTGCTACTTCTGTCCATTTACTGTAATGACCTATGAGTAATACAATAAACTCAAGTTTTGCAAACGAATGTTACCATCGTCCTTACCCTGAATGCCAGTACTATTCTTTTTCCCACCTTAGTGTCACAGGCACCAAATGGTTGGGTCCGTGACTCCACCAGGAATGAATGATGTGAGTCTCCCTCTCTATGCCTCCCGGTTTCATGAGGAACTAAACATTCCATACATAAATGTCCTTTCGTCATAATAGTCTTGTGGTGCCACCAGAGCTGGTGCTCAAAGGATGGATGTGCACAACAGCTGCCTGAGGAGACAGGTGACCCAAGAGGGACAATCCAATGCCGCTGTCCAATAGCAAGCCAAGGTTCATCTCCATCATGCCCGCTTTCTCTTTAGCCAAAGGAAGCCAGCCACCCCTCCCTCTGTGCCATTGGACTGCCCCGCAAACTAACCTAGCCTTGGAATCCTTGAAAGGGAGGCCCGGGGGGCCCTTTGGGTGATGTATGGAAGACTTTCAAGGTGAGACCTGGAGAAGAGATCAAGTAGGAGTTGGAAAGGTAATCTCGTTCTTCCCACCGCAGTAAGTCAATCTGTTCCCTTCCATTGCACAGGTTGTGGACATCCCATTACAGGACAATTGTTTTTATGTATTTTAATTAATTTTTCAAGATCAGGTCAATTGCAATCCATTCTTTTTTATACTTTGATATACAACATGAAGTAACATGTTCTTATACATATAAACACCGGTTGGTATCTCTAGCTATACCAGGTGGCACAGTGGTTTAAACTCCTGTGCTGCTGGGCTGGTTGATCAAAAGGTCGCCGGTTCGAATCTGCACAACAGGGTGAGTCCCCGTTGCTCCGTCCCAGCTCCTGCCAACCTTGCAGTTCGAAAGCATGCAAATGCAAGTAGATGAAAAGGTACCACTTCGGTGGGCAGGTAACAGCGTCCTGTGTACTTCAGTGTTTAGTCATGCCGGCCACATGACCATGGAGACTGTCTGTGGACAAATGCTGGCTCCCTCGGCCAGGAAACGGAGATGAGCACCGCCCCCTAGAGTCAGGCATGACTGGACTTAATGTCAAGGAGAAACCTTTACCTTTACATCTATATAGGTTCTGGATGGAATGGTACTTTCCCCTGACTGTTGCAGTTATGACTGAAAATCTTTTTTTCTTTTAATTCTGTATGTATTAGCAGCCTACAGGAGGCTACTTATGTATAAAACTAGGGGTTTGTTATCTTATCGAAGGCATGAAGAAGCTATCTAAATAGTTCCTTGAATGTTAGAATGGGTGAAAAGAAAAAGAAACATTCTTTTTTCTTCCATCAAGAAGTTGTACTGTGTTTGTCTGATTCTATTTCACTCATAGGGATAGAAGAACCTTTTCTGTTTGTTTGTTTGTTTGTTTGTTTCTCTCAGATGTTTTTCCATCTCATTTGTCCTGTCCAATTCCATATTAGTTTGCACTTTCTCAAGATGGTCACAGGAACATTTTTAAGTATTTTCATGTTTCTCTTAAAGTACTATTTTTGCCTACAATTTTCACTGATGTATGCATTTTTCAAGAAAGTTTTCCTAATATAATGTGTTATGTTGCTTTTGTGTGTGCACTTCAAATGTGTCATTTTAATCAAAGAACTGCTCCAAAACATTCAGAGAAGTGAACCAAGCAAATTTCTCTCCTATAACTCCAGTCCACTTTGACCTTGGCTCCTGACTAGTGTTTTCGCATATCAGACTGACATACAATGAAAGACTGATATTCTCTGCCTCTCTGCTGGTGATGATTATGGAGTGATGGGTTAATGAAGTTCCTTCTGTAGGTTTTGCTCCCTTCCCACATTCAGATGGCAAAAGGACCTGAATAAGGCCTCTGCCTCCAGCTGAGAAGGAGCCCTCACTTATTAGCCCTGAGCTGCAGGGGGTGCCAGTGAGCAGCTTTCAGATACATCCTACTTTCCTCAACAGCCTAAAGTTAGGAAGGGCTACATTACTGGTTAACACAGCCTTGTTTTGATTCAAGGGGAAAAAAATGAGTAATCACTCTGGTTAATATTAAGTTTGCTTGTTATAATTATTTTTTCCTGGCACATAACAAGCTGAGTCTCTGAGGGAACCTGGGAAAGCTTCTTATGCAATCTGCACAAGGCTGTGCTTTTAAATTTATTCATATTCCTGACAACTGCATCACAGGAAAACACTCTTATAATTGCGGAGGACTATGAAGAGGCAAACATTTTGGCTCTCTAATTCTTCATTGGAATCGGCTGCTTTCAAGACCAGCTGTTTTTCTTTCTCTCTTTGTTTTGGTCCTTTTATTACTTGGATTTAGTTTTCTCTTCCTTTAACGGACTCCACGGCACCATCCCAGTCACAGAGGAAGGGGATTTGGCCCGTATTTTTAGGTTTCTGCTACAGAGATGGGGTGCATGATGACAGCTCTGGCCCATCAATAGTTTTATTTAGTAACAATTGCTCATATACTCAGAATCGCAAGGCAGACCATAAAGAGAAAAGGCCACTTCCTTGAATCATGGCCCAGCTTTTATAAGATACTGTTTCCAAAACATTCCACGTGCTTCATCTGGTTAACAAACAACCCTCGACCCTTCAACCGGCCATGGGGTTCTGGGTGGCTTGTTAGCCACCCCAACGAGCCACTCTTGCCAGGTTCAGAAAACAGGACAAGCTGTGCCTGATGAGATTAAATATGCAAATAAATAATGCAGGGTGGTTAACGAGTGATTAACCATCCCCAAGAATGCAAGCTGGCTCATTGTAGCTTAACGTTCTTTCTGCCTTAAAAGAGGCCTTCAACCTTAGGGAACGGTTCGGCCTTGCCCCTGAAACCAATATTAGGGAAAGAACTGCACAAAACCTGGGAAACTACCAAGTGGCTGGTGGCTGAAGGAAAGAATTATGACCATCTGGGAACCAGGACTGAACTTGTTGCATTGGGCATAAATGTTGCCCCCTGACAGGGGGTGCCCCAACCTTTACTCAGAAGGCAGAAGCCTTTTACTGGAGATCTTGGAAATATACCAGCTTTTCCCCACACTTGCTATGGCGGGGTTTTACTTACACGGATCCATCAAAATGGGCATATTGTTACCTGGTCAGTCTTAGAATTACAGGAGTTCAAAACCTTGTTAGGCCAGAAGTCCTAAGAGAGGGGCAGACCTCAGAAAGCAAGGATCCAAATGGTGGGGTTTTCTATTACTTTAAGTGTAAGTTCTGTCTATGCCCTTCTTGACCTCTCAGACAGGGAAATCCCTTGATATAGTCACTACTGATTGTGCTCCTCCCTTTGGTCAAACCAAATGGGCTTCTTGGTTTTCCAGGGAGCTGGGGGTAATGAAACAACCTGGCAGCGATGGGTCTTGGGGTATCTTTTTGCAGTAGTTCCACTCAGTGTTTGAAGTTCATCTCAGAAGACAGTGTTTAAGAACTTCTGCCTTTGGTCTACTATCCCCAGCAAGGGTCCATCGTGTCACCATATGTTCTTCAACATCTAGGTGAAATTGTTTTGGGAGGTCATCCAGAAATTTGGGATGCATTGTCATCAGTATGAGAATGGCACACAGCTCTGTCCCTGCTTTCTATCTGAAGCCACTGTTGTCCCAAACTGATATGCTTGGAGGCCATAATGATGGGCCAGATGGAGGCAAACGACCTGTAGCTGAAGCCATTCTAAAGAGAAATATTCTTAGTGCAGGGGGAAAGGGTTGACTTCTTCTGATGTAGGGGCAAGCTTGTTCTAATCAGCACCACCCTTGAAATATAAGGTTGGTAGTCTGTTGGGATTTCCTGGATCCAGCCTGGCCTCTGAAACCCTGGAAAGCAGGTTGGCTGGGAGGAGAGATCCATTGCCCAGGCTGGGCAGCTGCACTAACTGTACGCTTTCCTAGGAAGGCTGGGCCTTCCACAGGGGCATGGGGTTTGGTTAGAGCAGGGCTGCCTGCATCACACTCTACATGGCATTGCTTCTGTGTTTCTAGAAGCTTCTGCTGGTCCAGATTGCAGCTACGGGGTGCTGACCAGAGCATGGCCATGTCAGCTGATTGCTTTTTCAGAACAGTTGTGCTGGTCACCACTACCTTTCTGAGAACAATGCAAAGGGCTGGTGATTACTCATAAAGCCTTAAAGGACTTGTATCCAAGAGTCCCCAAAGATCTCCTCCTCCCAAACAGTAAGTCTGCCAGGTTTAAATAAGCCAGATTTCCCAGTGTCATTGCATCCCTAAAACTCAGCCTGGGTTTTTCTTTCAGACTTAGTTCTGGAAAACCTGCAGGGGAGTAGAAGTGAGGCAAAAAGTGGCTGATGCTGATGCCTTGGAGGCTGGTCTTGGTCACAATCTCAAGGCAGGAATTTGAGGGAGGTAGGAGCCACACAGATTAGGTGTTCCTGGGTGCTGTGATGGCTTCAGGTTGCACCTAGGAGTGTCGCTAGGACTGTGGAGATGAAGCTGCACACAGTGGTTGATCCCCCATTTAGAAAAAATAAATATTGTCCGCCTCTGAACTGGACCTGTTTCCATCCTCTGATAAATCCTACAGGTGAAAGACAGAAGTAGAGGGAAGCAAGATAGATTTTAAATATATAAGCAAAGCTAAAGATTGTATGAAGCAGAATAGTAGATTAAAAAGAAACACCTCAAAGACTGATTTCAAAATTAAACACTGTACCCGTAGAATGCATTTAAAAGTCCCCTTGATAGGTTTTTCTACATGAACCTGTAAATCTGCTGTGTCTTCTGTCAACGTTATCCCAGAACTGAGATCCACATGAAGAACATTTCCTTTCCTGCTTTTTTGTGACATAAATACTGAGTCACACAGTGCAATAGCTGAACCGTGCAAATACATTTCTAAAAGGTGTTTCTTCCCGTTTAACCATTCCTACTGCACTTTCCTTGCTTTAAAAAACCTATCCAAAAATGCTCTTTAGATGCAAAAATGAAACTGGAGGATCATGGGAGCAGCTAAAGATCCCATAAACAACAATGGTTAAAGCATGGCAAGCACACAATAAAAGCTTTGTACCGAATCGTGATGGTATCAACATCAGTTGCGGGTTTTTTCCCTATAGAAAGTAAAACAAAAGTGGCAACCAGAAACTAAAATTTACTAGACTCCTTTGCAATACTTGCCACCTAATTAGGAGTTGCAGTGAAATAGAAGAATATAAGGGAGTTGAAGGGTGATTTCAGTAGCTAGAATTGTGTCTATTACAGTTCTGGTTACATTTGTACTGCACCTTTTTACCTCCAAGGAAGCCAAGGCAGTTCACATTATCCTCTTGCTCACAACATCAGCCCTGTGAGGTAGCTTAGGGTGAAAGTCAATGACTGGCCCAAAGTCCAATACGCTTCATGGCTGAATGAGAACCAGAACCAAGCTCTTCTAAGTATAGCACTATTATACCCCATTGGCTCTGCCCCCTGTCCTCTACTGAAGTCTCTACATTTTCCCAAAAACAAATTCAAATAAATAAATAAAACAGGCTTAGTTAAAGATTGGCCAACTTCCTTCTCGAGACTGTTGTTTACTTTTTCCTCTGTGATGTCACCTCTTATGGCAACTTGGTTCCATTTGCAGTTAGCTTGGCAAGCCCCACAATGTCATTTAAGAGCCATTCAATATCCCTGCACTGCACGCAACCGCACAAATGCAGATGATCCAAAACAGGCACTTGCTGCTCAAGATATGATATTAACAGTTCTTTCTTCTTCTTCTTTGTTGAGAATTATGGATTTCAGGAAGCACAGAAAAATCAACACTTGGGCTTCAGCTAAAGCCAAGGGCAAGCTCCATAGGGTGTACTTAGTTTCCCTCAAACCACATTTTCAAACTGAGCTGAACATCAAATTATTAATTCGCCTCCAGAAAAGGGCATCGTTGGAGTTAATTTGGCAGGCTTTGATGTTCTTTAGAAGCTGTTAAACATAATTGCATTGTGTACCAAGCCCAGATGATCAAGATCATGTCCATGCTGTAAGAGCTGAACAAATTGCAAATTTAATGGCAGGCAGATTTGGAGGAAGACCATGCACGATCCGAATAACGAGATTGCATGGGAGGCATGCAGTGCGTGGGGTCTTTCCTCCCCTTTATAAGATATGGGGACTAACACCTTCACAGTATGCCCTTTCTTTGACATGAAAGCTCTTCTCTCTTTCTCTCAAGCATGGTCTGGATGTAGCTCTGCAGTTTAACTAGCTACACCTTCTGAACCGGTAACATGAAGCAGGAACCGGAGCTTCATCTGCATCCTGGAAGGAATCCCAAAGCTGCCTCACACGCAACAATATAAAAAGAGAAGTAAACAAGGTGAAGAGGTAATACAAATGCTACAATCAACCCAAAAGCAGAACCTTCCAGTCTTCTTACAGTCATGCTGAAGGAGGAAATAGGAGTGGAGAGCACAAACCCAGAACCTCATGCCCATAACTTGAAATGATCGCTCAGTCCATCAGGAATGACTCTCTCCACGCATCTAGTGGAACTCTTTCCTTCCTCCCAGGCAGGGGGATTCCCTATAGCAAAACCTTTTTGATGCTGAAGTCAAGATAATGTGGGTTGTGGAGAATTTTTTGAGAGGACTCCAACATGGTTGGTGCTCCTGCTGTTGAAATGGATGGTTTTCTTGGTATTGATGTTTTATTGTTGATTTGCTGTCTTTTATGTTTTGTTGATAGTTTTAATTATGTAAACTGTCCAGAGAGCCATGTGGCTATTGTGACAGTCTAGAAAAGTGTAAACAAACAATACTCTCTTCTTTACAGGGATATCCCACATGAAGACAGAGTCCTGTCATTTCAAGCAAGCAAGTTCAAGGGCCAGCTTCTGACACAAATCAAGCCCAAGAAGGATACATGCGACCTGACGACCATAATGAAGTAGTGGAGTCCTGAGTTGATAGACCGGGCCACTTCAGACTGGGAAGGTATATAGTGTTTATGGGTTAGTTATTCATTCATTTTTTCATTCAACAAACAATAAACATTTATAAATGCTTTCCTGTGTGAAACACTCCTGCAATTAGAGAAACAGCCTATCTGCAAGAGGGGAAACCCAGTTTTCTAGCTGTCCTGCAGTTTCTATTTTGCAAAGCATTTTTTAACGTAAAGGAACACTTACATATAATGTCTGCCTGCACCCCGTTTTCCCTCCTATCTTCTGAAGTGCTGCAACCAGTTTAACCCCTTCACGGTTGCATCACCTCATTGTTGTTCCAGCCTGCACCTTTGCAGTATTTTAATTTTGGGCTACATCACCTGTGTTGGTAGTGCTCCAAAATTGCTTTCTGCAGGAAGGCAATGGGAGCTTGTGAGGCACAGAAGAGCAGTACAAATGGGATGCCCCCTCCTGCAGGTGAATGCTTTCCACAGGTGGGAAAAAAGGAGGAAACCTGAGGGAAAGGCCTGATCCCAGCCAGCTCCCTGCTGGACTTGTTTTCTGATTGCCAGAGTGCTTGGGGTCTGAAGGCAGCTTTCAGCGGTGGAATTCTCCTGAGGTTCATGGAGGGCATGCCTCGCGCAGCAAGCTGGCAGGGGCCACTCCTGATATATGCCTGGGCAGCAGGAGGAGACGGCCTGCCCCCAAGACCTCCTGCCTGGCGAGGAAAGCAGCCGGGTCAGTGGACTGTTCAACCATAGCACTTTAGCATTTTAGTCAGAACAGACTTTGATTTCCCGTCTTCCACATCTTCTTGCTAACCCTCCCTCACAGCTCTGACACTTTTTGAAAGGCCAAGGGGGGCAGGGGGTGAAGATCTCACGCAGGGTCATTTGGGCTCCAGCTGTCCTCTGGACTTCATGTTTTCCACCCTCCTATCAGGGAGGAGAAGGCTCTGCAGAGGCGACGGCAGCCCGCGGGAACAGTCACCGTGGGAACACTGGAAAAGAGGGGGCAATGCCAGCACAGGCAGCATGCCAAAATCCAAGCATCCAGCAGAAGACACAAATAGGACTGAAGCTTCCCTACTCCCTCACCTTCCCCATGGGAAAGGGAAGCAAAGAGGCCACTGCACACCCAAGCCAGCAGGAGAGATCGACAGATCCAGCTCTAGCAGTTCCACTGAGGTAAGCTGGGCCAGCTTCCAAATCCAGGCATGATTTGATGCCAAATGAGAAGGGAGTTGGCAGGGTCTGTGCAGAACTTCCTAGCGCAGAGGTCTTGCCCCAGTTTGTGGAATGGGTTGATGGGCTGGTGGCCAAAGAGGTTAAAGGAATGCTTCCAGACGTGTGGGCAAACCATCACCCACAGACTCAGAGAATTAGAGAATAGTAGAGTTGGAAGAGGCCAAGAAGCCCATCAGGTCCAACCCCCTGCTGTTTCAGGACACCGAGTTGCACCATCCCCACTCAGATGGCTGTCCAGTTTCTTTTTGAATGTCTCTAGTGTGGGGGAGCCCACCACCTCTCTGGGCAGCTGGTTCCACTATCATATTGCTCTGACGGTGAGGAAGCTTTTCCTGTAGTCCAGCCTGAATCTTGTTGCAACTCGAATTGATTGTTCCATGTCCTACACTCTGGTATCATCGAGAAGAGATCTTGGCCTTCCTCTTTGTGACATCATCTGAGGTACCTATAGAGTGAATCCATGTCCCCCCCCCCCCCCACTCAGTCTTCTCTTCTCAAGGCTGAGCAAGCCCAGTTCTCTCAGTTTCTCCTCATAGGACAGTGTTTCCAAACCCTGGGTCATTTTTGTTGCCTTCTTCTGGACCCCTACTGGACTCAACAGACCTTGGTCCTCATCTCCCCATAAATAAGGGAGAAAAGAAAGAAAGCAAGGGCTCCAGGAAGTTTTCTGAGGAGGCAATGGAAGTGGTGGCCCAAGAAGGATGTGTCTCTTTAGGAGGTGTTCCTTATCCTGTCAGTCCAACCATACTCAATTCTCCAAAGGAGGCCAAGTCAGGGTCAAGACAGCCTTCCTTTCCAGCTCACCTAAACTCTTACCATTCCATTCCCAGATCCTTTGATGAAGTCCAGATGGTAGAATGGGCCAAGCCAGGAAAAACTAAGTTAGCTGACAAACTCTATGCCTCCTTTCCAGAGGTCATGGAACTCCAACATTCCTTTGGTCGATGCCCACGTGGCAGCTCTCATTTCCTCAGCCATGCTTTTGGTGGGGTCCCAAACAAGACGCTGAGACTTCAAAGTGTTGGCAGCTACCTTGAGAGCATTGGCCAGAAACTCCTCCCTCAGTGCAACCTACTTTTGGGCTCAAACCTACAAGCGCTTTGTCACTGGGCTATAGATTTAAAGTCCTACCCAAGTGAGACTGCTGGCCATGCTGTTCACAGGTGCCAAACTGTTTGGAGATTCCCTGGACCTCTTCGTTGTATAGAACAAGGAAGAACAGAAAGCCTTGCCAATGGCTAAGAAAGATGTCTAGAGATCCAAGTCAACCCCATGGTTTCATTACATAAAATGGCCTTTCAAACAAAGCCAATTGGGAGATTCCAATCTAGATGGAGCTGCTATTTAAAGCATTCAAAGAAGAGATCCCAGCAATCCACTTTCAGCAGGATAGGATGAACTAGGGAACATGATCCCTGGAGGAACCAGGACCTCAAAGGAGGCCAACTTCTAAAATGTGTCCCATCTTGGTTCCAAGCCACCTCCAATCAGTGAGTAAGGGGCAGGGTATACCAGAGTTATTCACTGGAATTTGGTTGTTTGCCAAGGAACAAGTACATTACCATTTCTTAGGCAAAAAAGCCAGACAAAACATCACCAATTCCTCAAAACCATTCTACTTTTGATAGACATCTGATCAATAGAAGCAGTACCATGATCCCAAATCAAATCAAGAGTACACTCGATCTTATTTTTAGTTTCTCCCAAAAAGTGCTGTTGAGGCCTACACATTCTTCATGCCAACATTTAATTCTCCTTTTTTATCGGACTCAAGAAATTTCTCTCCATTTTCCTGGTCCAAATCCATTTTGCTCACAGGAATAATGCTGCCAAAGGTTGGACATATGTAGCAACTTAGTATTTGGACAGAACTGCAGAGATTAGAACTAGTAAATCTCTGCTTGTGGCTATTGGAGGAAGTTTACAGTACAGAAATTATAGGTGATCCTAGGTGATTCAGAGAATACCTTGCACCAAATGCCCTGGGCAAATCTCTTCCACCTGGGATTACAGTTCAGTTCCTTAGAGGGACTGTCACTACAGCAAGTTTCTGCACTAACTATTGATGAGTTCTATGGTGAGCCATTTGAGCTTCTGTGCAAAGCTTTCCAAGCATGATAAGACTGGTAAGAACACATCTGCCCATGTGGCCTTTGGGCATAAAGTATTCCAGGGTAATTCCTACGATCCTTGGAAGTCCATCCTGGACAGTCATTGCTCTTATACATCCCAAAGGAAGGAACACCCTCAGTCAAATTCAAGCGGAAACTGGCATTTTCTTTCTATGAATTTCTGTTCAATGAACATCATTGAGGGCAATCCACCCATGTCTTTCTTCCAGGATAAATAGAAGCTTCTGGCATTGCCTTACACATGCGGTGGGATTTTTCAAACAGATTTTTTTTCTATGTGTTTTCTAGGTTTCTGCATTTTTCTAGTTCATTACCAGTTCTTGCTTGAGAGAAGGAAGAATTATGGTCAGTACTGGAAAGCAACTGATAATAAAGTTATGGAGTCAGGGATTAAGGATAGACATGGATCTCTTGTAGCCACTCCAGGAAAAGGTGACATCTGAGATGCAAAAGGATTTCAGTGATGTTCAGAGAGCGGGACTGTATGGAAACAGCAATTCTGTTTTCCTTTACCTATAGTCTGAAATGATACAGTCCATTCTACGGCTATAAGACGGTTCCACATTGTCACTGTGCCATCTCGTTCTGCTGTACGTACAGTGTCACCAACAGGTCTGGATTTCCCCGTGAAGGAATCATGGCTAAAATATAGCCATGCATTATGGGCATGCGTGATACTTTTGCTGTTGGTGGTGTGCAGTTTCAGGATAAGGCCCATGGCACATGTGAAGGGGGCAAATTTACCCTTCTTCTCCCATGCCACAGGTTCAATGGCCACCCCCACTTTTTTTTGTTTTGTTTTGCAAGAGGGAGAAGCTGTTTTTCCTGCATACAGACAACCCCCCCCCCATACACACACACACACACACACACACTGCACCTGATCTGGCCTTCCCATAGCTACTATTTTAATAACAACGGGAACCCATTTAAGGTAATGTGTAGTTTGGCCCTGAGCGATCCTGCCAGCAGTTGAGCAAGTGTGCGCGCGTCAGGGGTGGGGGGTCTTCCTTCCAAGGCAGATAGGAAAGGGGCCATACAGTCTGAGACCTCAGCAATGGCATCTCTCTCTCCTTTCCTCCCTCCCCACTCCCTTTCCCCAGTCTCTGTCAATCAAGCACTGTCCTCACCTCTCTTGACGACATCCAAGAAAAGCATGTGAAATCACAGTGCACTATCATTATTGCTCATTATCATAGTCTAATAATTTAAACTAATTATTTAATAGTTTAATAGTTTAAACTAATAATTTAAACTAAACATAGTATCATAATTTAAACCCTGGAATCTTATAGTAGTGCTTCTGTACCACTATAAATCTTATGCTAGTATTCTGTACCTTGCATTCCCGCTGTCTCCCAATACCTGTAAGAAGCTGAGATGCAGAATAGAAATCTCAAGTCTCAGGGTGTTGTTACCTGACCTTTTGGGGGTTTAGGCTTCTCCTCTAGGTCAAAGAAATAAAGCCTTGGGCATGAGACTCAAAATCAAGGGACAGGTTATGTGTCTGCTTGCCTGTCAGAGGTTTTGCCCTCTTCCAACCTCTGAGTGTCCCTCAGGCTCTTCTCGATTAGTCGATGTCCAGCCAGACCCTTTGGCCCTCCACATGCCTTTTTCTGCCCCCTCCAGGTTGCCACTGTTCAGGACATGACTCTCGGGAGATCTGGGAATTCTGGCCAGCAGTGCAGCCAGATGGATGGCCCAACAGGAATTAAGCATCTGGGGAATATGGATAGACCAGGGGAAAGGAGCAATCATTACCCACCGAGCAGGACTATCCACTCTTGTTCCACAGGGTCCTCCCTGATTTCTGTGAGTTAAAATAAATCCCAGCCCTGCCTCCAAAAGCAATCACCCCCAGTCCAAAACAGATTGGATCAATCAAATTAATTAAAATCAATCAGATTGGATCAATCAATACCGAGGGCCACCAGATGACTAAGGACCCGGCCATCAAGCACGCTGCTCACCGGGAGGGGAAAGCGCTGTATACATCCGTAGGCCGTTGCCCACACATTGCCATCCAAGAAGCGCCGCTGAACCCAGAGGGCTCCGTGCTGCGCAAACATGCCCACGATCAGGACGCGTATCGGACGATTATTCCAAATCCACCGAAGGCATGCATGCACGTTGCACAACCAGATGTGCCGGTGCTGAACATGCATTTTGCACATGCTGATAAAGGAGCACAGTCTCCTTGCCAAGAGAGATTTATTTAATGGAAAAATGATGGTCTGGTGCCAACTGGGGGAGGGGGGAGCCCCGATGCCAAGTCCAGGCACGTGCAGTGATGGTGGGACGGGTCCTTCACCCTCGAGGTCTAATTGAAAAATGATGACAAAGCCCTGCAGGTCTGGATGGTGAAGTGGAGTCCAAGGGTTTTGGCGCTGGAATGTTTGTTCTTGGATGCCCTCAGTCTCCTCTTAATTGCTTTTTGAAAGGAAAAGAAAACAGTTTAAGGATGGACTTAGGGAGGATGGCTGAGCCAAGGCCCCGCACCATGACTGCCTGCCACAAAACCGGCTGAGGAAAACATTTGCGAGGGAAGAAGACAGTTGCGAAGCATTTAAACAGATCCAATTTCAAGAGGCTGTTTGTAAAAATAGGCGGGCATCTCACTTCGCAGCTTCCAGCGACTTTCCTTTGTCGTTGTTGTTTGCTAACAGCTCTTAGATGATTAAAAGTCCCACCATGTGTTTTGTTCTTTGGTGCCTCAGGAAAATGTACTAAGAACAAAGGCCCCTACCCCTTGGTCAGTGCTGGGTCGCTCCTTCTTGCAATGTCTGAGGTAAGGATAAAACACCTCTGAGCATCTGCAGAGTGTTTTTTCTTTCACCATGAAGTAATTGCATCCAGAAAGGGCTTCCGGGGCATAAAATCTGTAATGTCCGAGAAGACTTTTATGGCACCATTTATTTTGGGAAGAAATGTAATTTAGTGATTTCCTCTCCCCACTTAAGCCATCTTATTACTGGGGGAGAGAGAATGAAAGCAATTGCTCTGTGGTTGCTTGGCAACCACAGTGTTCCTTTCTCAGGCTGACCTGGAAGCACTTCTGGTTATCACAAAGTGCTTCCACCTGGTGCCCAGGTCCAGCAAAGCAGCCGAAGAGAGTGAAGGTGTGCAGTTTGATTGCAAGCACTTTCTTCGGACCTGGCCAGTGGCCTCAAATCCAGCTTCCAAGCAGCCTACATTTTATTAGCCTGTCTATCAAAAACAGTGATCTGCCAAGGAGCTAAAAATTCCATAAAATCCTGATTTTGCCAGTCGCCATCCTTAACTCAGTCAGATTTCTCCTGCTGCCATCTCAGATGTTCCAGTTTTCTGGAGGTGCTCCATCCCCGAGCGAGCATCTTTTGCTCCGGCTCCGACTGTTGGTCCCTCCAAGAGGGGGAGAACCTCAAAAACCGAAAGTGCTAATCAGTGCCTGGATCTCAGTCTTGGGGTTCTCTTGGGCAAGATGTTCTCCATAGACACACCTCCTCTTTGCCACTCACGCCAAGTGCTTGTCCCTCTAAGCCAAAGGCCGACTGCTGGGAGGAGGGGACAAGGCTCGCTCCTCGCCGTCGCTCACTCAAAGAAGGCAGACAAGCAGCAACCGCAGTGAGTCCGAGCAGCAGGGTGTGGGCCCCTGCCTAGGTGTCCAGGCTCAGCACATCCTAGTGATGCTGCCCATGTCAGCTCTGGCCCCAGAGGAAACCGGCATGTTCATCTGAGATCCATCCAGTGTAGCAGTCCCAGGACTTTCCTAACAATCCACGGATGCGGATTCTTCCGGAGTGGCCATATGCATTGCTATCCCCATTAACTTCAGGATTTTGAAATTATGATTTGCATTAGAGGGAACAGATGCAGGACCGCTAGCCTTGATTGCATTTCCTATATTCTGTTTGCTATCATTACAGTCTTGCTTCTCCTAAAGCACAGCATATCCGTTCCTTCCCAGCAATCTAACCACTATCAGAAATGCTTCAAAAGGCACTGTAGGAAGAAAACTTTGTTTTGCTGTTGGGATGATTATGGGTAAAGCCATGCTTCTCCTTCTGCTCATGTTAACCTTTATTTTCCCACAGCTCCTTGACGGGGAGCTTTTGGATTCTTAGAAATGTCTCTCGAAGCTTCTCCTGGCTTTCTGCTTTCTTTAATAGCCTACAAATGCACTGCAACCCCAAAACGTTCCTCCTGGCCAAAATCCCTTGCAAAAGGATCCAGTGAGGAAGGAGGAACGTTGTAATTCTCTTTGCTCGAGCCTTGCTCGTATTGTTTACAGGATCTAGGGTCACGGCATGTTCCTCTCCTGTCTCCAAAAATGTATTTGGGAAAGAACAGGCTGTTAACTCTGAACAGCAAATGCTGAAGCCTCACGCATTGTGTTGGGCGCTGTGTAAGCAAACGTTTGTTTTGGAAGAATGCAGAGCCCAGTGGGGACCAGGAGCCACAGTGCCTGGGGTACTAGTTCTGAGACTGTCCCTGACTCAGCTATGGAACCATGGAGTGTATATGCAGGAAAGGCCAGGACCTGGTCCCATACAATTAACTAATGAGATTAAGCTTCTTGCAGGGCACATAAACATGAGGTAAAAGAGGAGGCAGGAGGGGTGCAAAGCCACCTTTCAGCTACTCTGCAACGTCCATGTCAAGTGTGAGTCTTGCTGAAACATGCTGAGCAACTCATTCGCACTCAACCTCGCCTGCATGTCAGAACCGCAAGAGATGCAGCGACATCTAGGGGCGTTGATGGCTTTTGCAAAGGATTGGATCAGGAGCTGGGAACCCATTGCCCTGCAGGCAGCAATTTGTACCCTGTATTTTTCTATCAGGTCTCTCCATCGGTCTGTCCCTCGAAACCTCCCAAATGAAAAGCTGCCACTGAGATATAATTAGAAATCATCATTTGGAGTATACATATCTGCTCGAGAAAGCCCACATCCAAGAATTCTGGGACGGCTGATCCCTGGTGTTTGCGCCTTCTGCCAACCGGAGGTTCCGTCTCTGTACGCCGAACTGGCAGCAGATGCCAAGGATGGATGGCTTCGTCTCATCTCTCAAGCTGGTCCTTCTCCTGGATGAAAGTCACCACCTGGAGATCATTCCAGCAAAACAGAGGTCCCTGTGAACCATTTTAAATTCCTAACATCTGCAGGAAATATCCAGTTACTAATGCTTCTGGCTCTAATTATAATTCTTCCTTTAGATGGTTAAAGACATTTCTGTTAGGATTTAAGATATATTATCAACACCACCACCACCACCTTCTCCCTCCCTTTTTCATATTTCATTTCTTCCTTTCTGGACTTTATCCACATGAAATTAAAATGCCAGCAACATGGGTTGGCAAGAGTTTCTCAGGCTGGCTTTTTGCATTCCTGGCACCCTTCAGTCACTGTCGGCTTTAACTGTTTCCTCTCTGCTTCCATACTTTAACAAACAATCTTCCTGCCAGGATAAATCTGTTCTTTAGCACTCTCTGCCACCACATTTTCTATTTAATGATTTTTTAGATTGCCTTCTAATGTTGTTTTCCATGTCTCTTTCTGCCATACAGATGTTATGATGATCTTTATCTATCACAGAAATTACTGGGAAGCAATTACTGGGAACCAGAATTCATTCTCATTATTAATGTCATTTCTGTACTGCCCCACAGTGAAAATTGTCTGGATTTCAGGATCCTATTCCTAGGTCTGGGGAAGAGAATTAAAGTTCTAAAACAAGATGGTTAGAACCAGGATTTCTCTCTTTCCTTCTTAGTTGTAAACTACCTAGAGAGCTTCAGCTACGGGCAGTACAGAAATGAATAAATAAATAGATAATAGAAAACAGTTGTAAAATTAATGAAATGTTTAAACTGTAACATCTAATGTTTGTTTGTTTGATTGATTGATTGCAGCATTGTAACCTGCCTTTTAGTCCAAACTAAGACAGCCTATAAAAATAAGTCAACCGTGCTAGCAATCTAATTGTCCCAAAAGGAATCAGGAGGGAGGAAGAAAAGAGCAAACTTGAATACTAGTTTCGTAGTTGCAAAGTTCAGCAGGTCATGGGCACAGTGGAAGCGCTTCTGCTCTATCTGCCTCTGACTGCTTTGGCAGTGACAACTGGTAGCAGGAGGGTGAGGATGTCTCAGCTGGAGAGATCCAGGCCCAGAGGAGAGGTGCTCAACTGTTCTCTCTCTCCCTTTGTTGGCCTCAGCAGTGACAAGGAAGGAAGGATGGATGGAAATGTTCCTCCACAAAAACAACAGCAAATTGGCCAGGAGTTTCCTTCATGTATAAGATGATCGTGTCAGTGAGGAGGCTATGATGTGGATGCTCTAAGAGCATGCTCACAGGTGGGTTAAAAACCTGCATGTACCACCACCACCAAGGTCAACAAGGTCTGAGAGCAGAAGAGGATGTTACAGCCAGGCACCAGTTTAAGACATGTACAGCGCCACCTGATGGAGATGAGAAGGAGAACTACAGCTGAAGATCATCAGCGTACTGATGGCAGCATGCTGCAAAACTCTGGACGACATGACTCGTGTAGGTGTCAAATAGCATGGGAGACAAAACCGATCCTCGAGGAACCCCACAAAGGCGCCAAGCAATATTCCCGAGCACCCCTTTTCAGAGCCAACCATCCAAGGAGAAGCAGAATCACTGCAGTACGGTACCCCCACTCTTAACCTGGACAGTCACCCCAGAAAAATAGCACAGCTGATGGCATCAAAAACTGCTGGCACTGCCCGTGAATACAATTGATCCCAATAGTATCTACAGGGTTATCCTTCCCATCTCTCTCCTTTCGTGTGTCATCATACAGGATGAGAAAGCCTTTTCCATGCCAAAACCCATCCAGAATGCTGACTGAAATGGATCTGGATAATCAGTCTCGTACAAGAATATCTTGACCTGATTGTCCACCAGCCACTCAAGGACTTTGCCCAGGAAAGGATAACCTTTGCCCCTAGCCCAAAGTTCTTAGGGATCTCCAGTTCCAGCATCTGCAGAAGCGGTTTCATGCCCACCTTGTTCAGGAGGCAGGAGACCATGCCCTTGTGCAAGAAAGCATTAATCACCTCCCTGGCCCAGCGAGCTACTCGCTCCCTGCTGGCTTGTAGAAATTCTTAGATCCCAGACTGAGGTGCTTGCATGAACCAGGCCAAGCACCTTGTCGGCATTCTCAAGCTGAATCCACTGAAAGTCATCCAAGGAAACTGGGCCATGCTGTGCTCTGGCTACCTCCCTTGATTCACCTGTTGCATCACTGAGTCCATCACCTGATGGAGGCAAGTGATTTCATCCTGGAACAGCCTTGTAACGGTATAAAAATATGCCTGCTCGTTATCCTGCCATGCTCCTCAGGCCAGTCATTCCTTACAGGTGGGGGCTTTAGGAGTCTCGAAGTAAAGGCTAAGCTAATTTTTTTGGCCCAGCTCCAAGTTTTGGAGCCTTAAACCATATGCTCTCACCGCAAGCATTCATCCACACACATACACTTTTGCCTCGGCTGGGCTTCTCCTGGCTTCCGGCCTCAGTCACCCACCTTGCTTTTCCTGCTTGTAGGCCCCTTTAATCCTGACACTTTCCACATATTTGTAGCCAAAACTCTAGTTCGGTCAACCTGCCCAGCAGAGAGGTGATGGGGATATGATCACTCAGAGGTTCAGCATCCTTCAGTCCCCATTTTAAAACCACATGGACTGGGAGCCAAGATAGAAAGGATGTAGCTCTCAGAAATTCAGGGACAAAGTGCCCAGGGCGGGAAGGCTTGTTCTGACCCTGAGCCTCCCTTTGAAGAGGGCTCCCCAAACACTCAGGAGGAATCAAATTAATATGCTAATATATAAAATGAGAAACAATGTCTTTAAAAACTGCTATTTGAAATTGGTTTATTGTTCTAAGTTGCCCAGTATTTTTTTGAATAGGAAAGGGGGGAAAACCCCAGATTTTAGCATGCGCTTGTCTAGAGCTGTTTACTTAGGATTATTTATCCAGGGACTATTCTTTCAAAAGTCTCAATAAACTGTTTACAGTTTTGAGTAGCATTTTGAGGCTTTGCCCCACTCCTGTATTTTTTTAACTCTCCAATGCTGCCTCTCTTCATTTTCTGTTTGCCAAATGTACTGTCTCCCAGAACCAAATGAAAAACCAAACGAGAATAGTTTAAGTAGCATAATACAGGGATGAAATTCAGAGTCCAAACCCAGATGAATTTCCAAAGCCATCTGGAAGCAATCAGTTAGGGCTCTGGAAAGAGTGATCTGCATTTCCCTAAGCCGGCTGCGGGCAGTTGAGGGGGCGGGGTGGCCATGTCCACTTTCAGCCCTGCACCTGCCCAGGGCTTGACACCTCCCCCCCCCCCCATCAGCATGTTGTCCCCAGCCAATTAGTCCAAAGATAATGTGATCCTCAGCCGGGGAGGGGGGGGCACTTGCTACCTCTATGTTAAAGGACCACTCTTCAATGTTGTGTGTGTGTGTGTAGATAGAGAGAGAACAAAAGTCCCAAGCTCCACCAGTGTGTATCAGGAATATTTGTACTTTACTTCAAGGTTACCAAAGCAGGTCAAACAAGACACACATTTAATTATTTTTTTATGGTTTATAGCAGCATATGCTCCAAATGCTACTCATTTACTGGGAACAGTTCCTATTTTCTGCTACCTGCCTCTAGTGAATCATTCTGGGTTTGTGCGGGGTGGGGGTGCTAATGCCTGCTGCTGATTAATTTTTATTAATTTTACTATGTAAAATACAAATAAAAAACGTACCATTTGCCATCTGTTACAGATTGCTAAAGGTACCCCTTCGCAGTCCCCTTTTTTGTCTGTAGGAATCCAATGTATGGATTACTACAGACAAATCCATCCAATGTATGGATTACTGCATGCGTGCATGCATGTTGGCAATGCAGTGCCAGTACATGGCTTCTCTTCCACACACACCTCAAATACACCTGTGCAGGTACTAATGCTACTACTAGTGGAGGACTTGAACCAGTACTGCATCATAGGTATAGCCAGGACCACTGAAAAACCCGAATCATTCTATAAGGCTTCTCTTTTAAAAAGCAAAAAACAAAACCCCCACCCTGCTGTGGTGAGTATATTAATACAAACCACTTCAGGATCCAATTCAGGAGAAGCTATTTCAGCACAAAATAATAAATAATACAGCAGGCAGAAACGATCCTTCAGCAACTGGTAATATTTGCAGTAAGGAGGTGTCCCTGGTGTGAGAACAAAGGTCTTACCAACAAAAAAAAAGTCAATATTTTAATCTAGGAAATATTTTAATCCTGCATATAAACCTAACTTTATAAACTCTTTAATCCACTAGGTATTATTAGATTCTGGAGCTGATGGTCTTGCATCACCATTGCATATGACAGGATATCTAACTGCCATATTTCTTCAAATTTGGACCTAATATCATGGAAAGTTGGGGCGGGGGTCCAAAACTGTCCCGAGTCTTGCTGCCTAGGGACAGCAGCGCTGAGTGAGCTGGGGTGAAAAGATTTGCTTTCAGCCTTTGGAGAGAGAGAGAGCTCAGCCTCCAAAGAAGGGACAGGAAAGGCAGTTCCAAATCCATGAGGATGCACATATCAAAAGTGAACAACATTCCACTGCAGTGTAAGAAGTCAGCTGCGGCTCCACTTGTGGTTTCTAGCAGAAGAGTTGTGATTCATTCATGCCTGGATGAGGCCATCTGCCACAAGCACCCCAAGACCCTGGCCCAGCCACCATCCCGGCAGCTACATCTGCACAACGATTGTGCTTTCTGGAGAGAGAATTACAATGTGTAGGTTAACTTGACTCAGTGGTCGCTAGCAATTTCCCTGCCATGGAAGTGTTTGTGGGGGGCAAGGTCTTGGTGGGCTCAGTGATGGCCGTGTGGCTGCTATTGGTGATTAAGCCACAGCTTTGGGGAATGCTGGCAAATATCTTGGTGGTTACAACGAATGCACCCATCAGGTTCTTGAGAAGAAGAAAGGAGACTTTATGGTTTGGACAGTCTCCTGGGCCTCTTGAACTATGTAGGTGAAAGGGGACCCTCCTCGTTTCTTCTGGCTTCTCTCCTTTTCTCATCCTGCTGCAGCCCTCCTCCTCTGCTACTGTTGGCACTCACACCATGACGATCCCGGGCCCCACGTAGCTCCCGCATTTTTCCTTGTGTTTTCTTTGCAATATCTGATCCAGGGTGGGGGGTGGGATTTCTGAGCACTTCTTACACTAGTCATTATAAAAACACAGGCCCATGTTCCCTGCTGAAGCTCTTATTTTCACAGCCCTGCTCTGACAAGTCAGCAAAGCCAAACAAAATGCCCCTCGGTGAAGATCAACGGGAGCTTGGCGGAGGTGTGGAGTCTTGTTGCACTCGGCGTGGTCACAAAGGGGGGAGCAACTTGGGCCGCTGCCCAGCAATGTCATGGGCTGCAACCATTAAATTTTCAAATAGGAGTGTCGACTTTTCCTAGAATACTCAGCCTAATGAGAAGCTAGGGAGGGGGCCATTACGACTAGTTCCCTGTCCATGTAATCCTGTCACAGGTCATTGTTGCCCTTGGGGTAGGAAATTGACATGGCCCTTCTCTCCCTCGCCCCAACCCATCAGAAATCAAACTAAGTAATAAATTATTGTACGTGAAAGGACAGCTCCCACCTACCTTTACCTTCCTGTGCCTTCTGTGTGTCTGATATTTCAAACAACATCAACTCTGAACATGTGCAGTTTCAGATTTTAAGCACCATCATGGCTACAGAAATAAAATAGTGGAATAGAAAAAATGTAGCTTAAACTACATGCACATCAAACTTCAGCTATCTGGGAAGGTCATATTTCATTGTCAAAGGACATGCATTGTATTCCAAAAGTCCCAGGTGAAGTCCTGGCCCCTCTGGTTAAAGATACCAACGTTGGGAAAGGTCCCTGCCAGCCTCCAGTTCCAGATTTGGCATGGTGCTTGATGGATCAATGATCTGGCACTATGTAAGGTAAGCTCAAATAGTCTTCCATATAGCCTGAAATACCTCATCCTGCCTCATCTTGGCTGCTAAGCAGGATTAGGCCTGGTTAACATCTGGATGGGTGACTTAAATGTTGTGAACTGCCCAGACAGCTTTGGCTATGGGCAGTATAGAGATTTTAATTAATAACAATATATATGAAAGCAGTGGCTTTTTAAGTTGAGGAAAGGATGTACAGGTGTGGTATTTTCTTATTTTCTATTTTAATTTCTTCATTTTGGAAGCCCTTCATGCTCCTTGGACTGCACATAAATGAAATGTCGATATTCTGTCTTATTGGGAAGTAGTTTTGAGACTTTCATGAATCAGTGATCCTTGAGCAGTTCTAATCATGACAGTGTGCGATCCATTAGAATAACCAACCATGTCACCATTTAACTGATACCAGGTGAGGATTGATCCTTGTCCCACCCTGCATCTTCTCACACCTTATACTCATCATCCAACACCTACCTACACACTTCCAAACTTTCCAAACTTCCCAGTTGAGGACAAGTTGTGGCTGCATATAAGCAGAGTGCCTTCCAAAAGGGGGCTGATTGGTACGCAGTCTAGCATCCCTGTGAGGTAGCAACACTTATTTCAACACAGCCTTCTCGGTTTTGCTAGTCATTGCTGCTCTGTTGAGTTTGCTGGGTCTACTATGGTTTTATGATCCATGGGGCAGTTAACCGGAAGGGAAGCATTTATGATTAAAGATGGATAAACAGATCAATGAGTGGTTCTACAGACTTCTGCAAAGGTGGAGGATGCATCTCCTAGAATATCCTTTGAAGAAATATCTGCAGCACCCTGTCCCCAAGTTTGTCCCTGGCAGCCTCTCTCATCACAGACCATGTGGGGAGTTGAAGGACACATCCCATACCAACAGCAGGGGCTTGCTGTAGCCCTTAGCAGGAAAAGAGGAATGGGGAGAAAGGGGGGACCATGTTTTAGGGGCTGATTGTCATGTGTTTCAAATCTCTGTCCTACCCAACACAAGGGTTGCATCATTCTGTGGGTGGCAAACTTCCTGCCAGATTTTACAAACTTTTACATATATCATCACTTGGTTCCCAGGAGTTATAAAATGTGGCAGGGACCAATTTCCTGTCAGAAGATTTCAACCTATTGCCTATAACCACATCCTGCAGGGGCAGGTGTTTTGTCAGGATTTGCAGTGAGAACAACAGTACTTCGATGCTATTTTTAAGTAGAAGGACTGGTGCCCTGAAAGGTGGGGCAGAAAGCAAGCAACAAACAAAATACCCAGTCCTGGGAAGGGTCTTAAAGGCAAACCTTGCATTTTCTGGCAAAATAAACTTTGTTGCAAAATATTGTAATGTGTGTTCATTTTGGGGTGTACCTTTTAAGAAATCCGCCCACCTCCCACTTGAGTTGCACATTCTGGAAATGCATCAGGGTGCAGCTATGAAAACAGTTTTGGTATTTCTTACTGAACATGCAGACACACTACAGGAAGCATCACCCACGGAGAGGTGAACTCCTGCACACTTAGGCCAGCCTCTGAGTTGGTGGGCATCATAACAGGATGTACAAGTGCCAGGGCCATCTCTGCGAGTATGTCCTTAGCTGGCTCCAAGGTTCGGTCTGGAATCACGTGCACTTTTCCTGCAATTTTGTAGCATGTGCTTGTGCAAGTGCTTGCCTGACAGTTGTATGCATAGGGTGCACAATCTCTTTGCTTGCTTAGAAAGAGGTTCTATTGTTTTGAATGCCACCCTTATTGAAAATGGCTGCGTGCCAATGCATTTCACCAGTCTTCTTGTTTTCGAGGTTGCGTAGATCCTTCAGCAAAGCCGAAGTATAAAATGTTGACGCCTGTCCTTCTGTGGATATGATAACTGGGCGAGTTTGCACAGGGCCAAGGGCACAATTGTAACAGGCAAGTAAACGCCTCTCCTGCATTCAGCATACTCGTGCAAGACAGAAGCCTGTGGATTTCGAAACATGCAAGCTCATCCGTGCTGGGTGAAAACAGCAATGTTGTTTTTGTAGATACCTTCTGGAAATCTGTCATTTCCAATAGCTTAGCTAATATTATTTTGGATATGTGAGACTTTTGAAGATTCAAATCTTGGAAAAGACGAGTTTAAAAATTCCGTTTATCATGCTGCATTATCCTATGGTTTTACTTTAATGAACAGAAAGGTCCCGCATGGAGTAACGGTTAACCCCAACCTGGCTTCACATTTTGTTGCAGAAAGCCAAGCACTTTACACTGATTGCAGTCACTGATCTCTTGCTAATCAGGGCAGAAAGAATAGAGCCTGCCTTACGTTTCAAACTGTCTGATCTGAGTTTTGTCCTGTCTCAATATTCACACGATTGTGTGCAGCCTCAGTGTGGTATAGACAGTTTGCCAGTCTACGTCTCTAATCCATTTTCAGCCTGCAGATGTGGGGAAGGATGCTATCCATTTAGAGGATACAAGTGGGTCCTTTGACAAACCATTGCAATGTAGGGTCTCCTGATTTGGGTTGGGACAACAGACCCTATCAGAAGAAACCGCGCACAGCAGAAGCCACACAGGATGGCTTGTCTTGACATGTGAATTCAGCCAGTGTGTATCGTGTGCAGTGTTCCACCTGAACACTAGCAGAGTCAGAGCCAAGGTCTGTTTCAGGGTTCCTTCTTTGCCATCTAACATTTCTGCAACTTGCCCCTCACTATTTTAGAGCATGCCTCTCTGTTACAAACAGAGCTATATACCACCTGCCATCCTGTGAGAGAACCGCAAAAACCTAACACTGGGTGCAACATACAGCTTCCTGAGAATCTCGGTTCCATCACCACCTCCCTTTTTTACTGGCACCCTTAAAAAAAGAAATTTCTAGCCATTTTTGTTGTGGGCAAATGTGTGAAAGTATGCAGCAATGCTTGGTGAAAGTTCAGAAGTGGAGAGTTAGTTGAGTAAGATTTCTAGTGGTGATGGTGGTCAGGTTTCCGTTCCTTGCATTGCAACTGGGCAAGGCTTCTCTTCATGTGCACAAATGACACTTTTACCATACCCACAGGCAACTGACTTCTAAATAGACCTGTACTAAATTTCTCTGGCTTTTGATTAACTAAAAGACATTTGTACTTTCAGGGGGACAGAATGGTTGGTTAAATTGGTAGGCAAGTTTCCCCACCCTATATATAAGTATAAAACACACTTAGTTTATGGATGTCCACTTCCTGCCACAGTTCCCATCATGCATTGTGCTTTCATGTTCAGATGTCATACAGGTCTACAAGCCAGCTTGGCATCATGAAGAAAATATGACACCAACCTTGATGTTGCATTTAATTGACCCAGTTTATTCATCATCAACAATGAAAACGAAGCAAAAACAAATGATTGTGCTGGTTCCTGGCAACTCTAAAGACTCTGGTTTGTTAAGGGAATAAGGAACTCTGAGTTCCAGGTTCAGAGGTCACAATAAACAACCCAGGGTTGTTCATCTCAGCAGGAGCAGGTGGGTAGTCAGGAGCCAGTGCACTTTTTCACAGCTCCCCAGGTTTATTTAAACATGGGCAGCCATGACAGACAAACTGGGCCGTTGCGAACAGAAGACAGGGAAAATAGACCAACACAGCCAATCAGATACAAAATAGGTTGTAGAATTATATTTATGTAGGGTCATGCGAAGAGATATCCTTATGAATTGACTTTCAGGGCTAATGAAAGTCCCTGCCTAATTTTGGGTCAGATGATCGGACGTCTGAGTTTTGCCTACTCCAGCAGCTTTCAAGATGCTCTGGGAAATTTGGGAGTTCCTCAGATCATCATCTTATCCGTAGTTCTGCCATAAGAGTGGGCAAGCCTGCCCCTAAAGGCGGCTTGATCACTGCCTCCAATCTTCCCTTTCACTGGGCAAATGAAGGACAGGGCTAGGTACGTTCCAGAGCAACGCTTCACACCGGGCAGCCCAGTATGCCTGGCCAATGCCCTTGCGGGGTGAGTGTTCACCCAGGAACATTCCTCAGATCCTTGGCAATGCAGAAGGATTCCATGACAGGCAGTTCAATGTGCAAAGTGTCCCTTGAAGATAGAAAATCTGGACACGGTTAGGGACTTTTCTGTTCCTGATATATGAGCTCCATGCTTGCAACTAGCAAGCATGAGACTTCCTAAATGCCAAACATGTGTTCTGCCACTCCATATGCTTGGCCCTTCTCCAGCTGCTTGCTGGAGATGAGTAAATAATTTGTTTAAGGCTCCCCAAAAACCAAGGGTAGTGATAGAACACTGAAAAAGGCTGGAAACAAAATAAATTAGTTCCCAAAGGGCAGGGCTAAAGGCTGCTCTACATGAGGCATTTATGTTGCACTTGTGATTCCCTTGTTGTTGTTAGTCGTGAAGTCATGTCCGACCCATCGCGACCCCATGGACAACATTCCTCCAGCCCTCCCTGTCCTCCACCATCCCCCGGAGTCCACCCAAGCTCACACCAACTGCTTCAGTGACTCCATCTAGCCACCTCATCCTCTGCCACCCCCTTCTTCTTTTGCCATCTATTGTTCCCAGCATTAGGCTCTTCTCCAGGGAGTCCTTCCTTCTCATTAGGTGGCCAAAGTATTTGAGTTTCATCTTCAGGATCTGGCCTTCTAAAGAGCAGTCAGGGTTGGTCTCCTCTAGGACTGACCAGTGTGATCGCCTTGCGGTCCAAGGGACTCGCAGGAGTCTCCTCCAGCACCATAATTCAAAGGCCTCAATCCTTCGGTGCTCAGCCTTCCTTATGGTCCAGCTTTCACAGCCATACATTGCAACTGGGAAAACCATAGCCTTGACTATACGCACTTTTGTTGGCAGGGTGATGTCTCTGCTTTTTAGTATGCTGTCTAGATTTACCATGGCTTTCCTCCCCAGGAGCAAGTGTCTCTTAATTTCTTGGCTGCAGTCCCCATCTGCGGTGATCTTGGATCCCAGGAAAATAAAATCTGTTACTACCTCCATTTCTTCCCGATCTATTTGTCAAGAAGTGAGAGGACCAGATGCCATGATCTTAGTTTTCTTAATGTTGAGTTTCAAGCTAACTTTTGCACTCTTCTCCTTCACCTGCATCAAGAGGCTCTTTAGTTCCTCTTCACTTTCTGCCATTAGAGTGGTATCATCTGCATATCTGAGGTTGTTGATATTTCCCCCAGCAATCTTAATTCCAACTGGTGATTCTTCTAGCCCCACCTTTCTCATGATGTGCTCTGTATATAAGTTAAATAGGCAGGGTGACAGTATACTTCCTGTCCTCCCGAGGCTGGGGCTGGAGTGCCTCCACTTGGTGTTGGGCAACCAAGACATATTGGGGATTCTGTTAGTGTACCGTGCACCCTTCTGCCCAACAGACTCCCTGCCTGAGCTGACAGAGATCATCTCGGACCTGGTGTTGAGGACTCCCAGGATGTTGGTCCTGAGGGACTTCAATCTCCATGCCGAGACGGTTCTAACCGGGGCAGCTCAGGACTTCATGGCCTCCATGGTGGCCATGGGGCTGTCTTAACATGTCAGTGGCCCGACCCATGAACGTGGACACACTCTGGACCTGGTTTTCTCGATGGGGCAGGAAGAGGCTGATCTGAGGGTGAGGAATTTAAGTTTGACGCCCTTGTCATGGTCAGATCACTTCCTCATAAGGTTTGAGCTCGAGAGCAGCCTTTCCCTCTGTAAGGGTGCGGACCAGATTGTATTGGTCCATCCCCAGAGCCGGATGGATCCTGATGGATTCCTGAAAGCTCTGGGGGATTTTCCGGTTGACAAGGCTGGTGATCCTGTCGATGCCCTGGTTGAACTGTGGAATGGGGAGATGGCCAGGACTAATGACACGATTGCTCCCAAGCGTCCTCTCCCACCTGGCAGAGCCCATTCATCTCCTTGGTGTACACCTGAATTACGGGTGATGAAGCAGGTTGGGAGATGTCTAGAGCGTAGGTGGAGGAGATCACGGGGTGAATCTGACCGAACACACTTAAGAGCCCACTATCGGGCCTATGCTGTGGTGGTGAGGACAGCAAAGAAGAAATTCTTCTCCGCTTCCATTGCCTCCTCACAATGCCATCCGGCGGAGCTCTTTCGGGTGGTGCAAGGGCTGATACATCCAGGCCCAAAGAAAGATCTCATACCACCCTCAAAGGCCCGCTGTGATGACTTTGCCAGGCATTTCAGGGAGAAAATCACTCAGATTCGTCAAGAGCTTGACTCTACTATTGAACCAGATTCTACTGAGGAGATGCCAACAACACTGTCGAGTCCACAATTAATGGATGAATTTCAGTTGTTGCGGCCTGATGATGTGGACAAGGTGCTTGGACAAGTACACCCTACCACCTGCTTACTAGACCCATGCCCATCCTGGCTACTTAAGAAAGCCAAGGACGGGATTGTCACCTGGATCCTAGAGGTGGTCAATGCCCCTAAGGCATCCCTGGATCCAGAGATGGCTGCCAATTATAGACCGGTGGCCAACATCCTGTTCCTGGGCAAGGTGCTAGAGCTGGTGGTGGCGGGACAACTCCAAGCATTCTTGGATGAAACTGATTATCTGGACCCATTTCAGTCCAGCTTCAGACCCGGGTACGGCACTGAATCTGCCTTGGGCGCCCTGTATGATGACCTGTGCAGGGAGAGAGACGGGGGAGTGCGTCCCTGTTAGTTCTCCTGGACCTCTCAGCGGCTTTTGATACCATTGACCATGGTATCCTTCTGAATGGGCTGGCGGGATTGGGAGTTGGAGGCACCATGTGGTGGTGGTTCCACTCCTACCTCAATGGGCGATTTCAGAAGGTGGTGCTGGGAGACTATGGCTCTGCGCCATGGCAGTTATGCCATGGAGTTCCGCAGGGGTCCATTTTCTCCCCTTTGCTATTTAACATCTACATGAAACTGCTGGGAGAGGTCATTAGGAGGTGCGGGCTGCGGAATCACCAGTACGCTGATGATACCCAGCTCTACCTCTCGTTTTCCACCAATCCAGGTGAGGCAGTGGCTGTGCTGAACCGGTGCCTGGCCGAGGTAATGGGCTGGATGAGGGTCAATACACTGAAGCTCAATCCAGACAAGACGGAGGTCCTGTTGGTGGGTGGCTCGGTCCTCGGGATGGGGGATTGGGCCTTGTCCTAAATGGGGTTGCACTCCCTCTGAGGGACAGGGTTCGCAGCTTGGGAGCGCTCCTCGACCCTGAGCTGTCTCTAGAAGCCCAGGTGACAGCGGTGGCGAGGAGCGCTTTCCTTCAGCTTCGGCTGATCCATCAGCTGCGTCCCTTCCTGGAGAACGATTGCCTGGCAACAGTGACACACGCGTTGGTAACTTCCCGATTAGATTTCTGCAACGCGCTCTACGTGGGGCTACCCTTGAAGACAGTCCGGATACTTCAATTGGTGCAGAATAGAGCTGCCAGGCTGCTGACGGGGACTGTGCGTTGTTCTCATATAACCCCAGTACTCCGTCAGCTCCACTGGCTCCCGATTGAAGACCAGGCCCAATTCAAGGTGTTGGTTATGACCTACGAAGCCCTCAACAGCTTGGGCCCTGGGTATCTAAAGGAACGCTTGCATCCATATATGCCCTCCCGCCCCTTGAGATCAGCAACAGATGCCCTTCTCCGGGAACCGTCTGTGAATGATATTAGGAGGGTGAATACCCGGAGGAGGGCCTTCTCTGCGGTGGCGCCCCATCTATGGAATGAGCTCCCCAGAGAGGTCCGCCTGGCGCCGTTGTTATTTGTTTTTCAGCACCAGGCTAAGACCTTTTTATTTAAAACTTATTTTAAGTGTTAATTTATTCTGTAGGATTTTAAAATTTTTAAGCCGAGATGCACCAGGTTTTAATATTTTTAGTTTATAACTTTGTTTTCATATAATTTTGTATATTTTTGTTTTTGTTGTAAGCTGCCCTGAGGCTTTGTTGCGATGGGGGCAGCATAAAAATGTTTTAAATAAATAAATATACAGCCTTATCAAACTCCTTTCCCAATTTTGAACCAATCAGTGGTTCCATGCCCAGTTCTCACTGTTGCTTCTTGACCCACATATAGGTTTCTCAAAAGACAAATAAGATGATCTGGTACTCCCATCTCTTTAAGAACTGGCCACAATTTGTTGTGATCCACACAATTAAAGGCTTTAGCATAGTCAATGAAGCAGTAGCAGATGTTTTTCTGGAACTCCCTAGCTTTCTCCATGATCCAGAGTATGTTGGCAATTTGATCTCTAGTTCCTCTCCCTCTTCAAAATCCTGCCTGTACTTCTGGCAGTTCTCGGTCCACATACTGCTGGAGCCTAGCTTGCAGGATTTTGAGCATAACTTTGCTAGCATGTGAAATGAGTGCAATGGTGCGGTAGTTTGAACATTCCTTGGCATTGCCCTTCTTTGGGATTGGAATGTAAACTGACCTTTACCAATCCTGTGGCCACTGTTGAGTTTTCCAAATTTGCTGGCATATTGAGTGTAGCACTTTTACTGCATCGTCTTGTAAGATTTTGAAGAGCTCAGCTGGAATACTGTCTCCTCCACTAGCTTTATTGTTGCTCAGACTTCCTAAGGCCCATTTGACTTCACATTCCAGGATGTCTGGCTCAAGGTCAGTGACCACCCCATCGTGGTTATCAGGGATGTTAAGCTCTTTCTTGTATAGTTCTTCTGTGTAATCTTGCCACCTCTTCTTAATCTCTTCTGC
>NW_025336088.1:4365256-4688555 GCF_004798865.1 Varanus komodoensis | reverse complement strand
TATAGTTCTTCTGTGTAATCTTGCCACCTCTTCTTAATCTCTTCTGCATCTGTTAGGTCCCTGCCATTTTGGTCCTTTATCATGCCCATCTTTGCATGAAATGTTCCCTTCATATCTCCAATTTTCTTGAAGAGATCTCTGGTCCTCCCTATTCTATTGTTTTCTTCTATTTCTTTGCACTGTTCATTTAAGAAGGCATTCTTATCTCTTCTAGCTGTTCTCTGGAATTCTGCAATCAATTGGGTGTATCTTTCCTTTTCTCCCTTGCCTTTCACTTCCCTTCTTTCCTCAGCTATTTGTAAAGCTTCCTCAGACAGCCATTTTGCTTTCTTGCATTTCTTTTTCTTTGGGATGATTTTAGTTGCTTCCTCTTGTACAATGTTGCTAACCTCCGTCCATAGTTCTTCAGGCACTCTGTCTATCAGATCTAATTCCTTCAATCTATTTGTCACCTCTACTGTATATTCATCAAGGATATGATTTAGGTCATACCTGAGTGGCCTAGTACTTTCCCTACTTTCTTCAGTTTAAGCCTAAATTTTGCAACAAGAAGCTCATGATCTGAGCCACAGTCAGCTTTTGGTCTAGTTTTTACTGACTGGATAGAGCTTCTCCATCTTTGGCACCAGAGCACATAGTCAATCTGATTTCTGTGTTGACCGTCTGGTGATGTCCATGTGTAGAGTCGTCTCTTGGGTTGTTGAAAAAGAGTGTTTGCTATGACCATTGTATTCTCTTGACAAAATTCTACCAGCCTGTGCCCTGCTTCATTTTGTACTCCAAGGCCAAACTTGCCTGTTATTCCGGTTATCTTTTGGCTTCCTACTTTAGCATTCCAATCCCCCATGATGATACGGACATCGTTTTTGGGTGTTAATTCTAGAAGGTGTTGTAGGCCTTCATAGAACCAGTAAACTTCAGCCTCTTCAGCACCAGTGGTTGGGGCATAGACTTGGACTATTGTGATGTTGAATGGTTTGCCTTGGATTTGAACTGAGATCATTCTATCATTTTGGAGATTGTATCCCAGTACTGTTTTCCTACTCTTTTATTGACTATGAAGGCTACTCCTTTTCTTCTGAGAGATTCTTGCCCGCAGTAGTATACCTGATGGTCACCTGCATTAAATTCACCCATTCCTGTCCATTTTAGTTCACTGATTCCTAAGATGTCGATGTTCAGTCTTGTCATCCCTTGTTTGACCACGTCCAGCTTACCTTGATTCACGGATCTTACATTCCAGGTTCCTATGGAGTACAGATCTTTGCCGCATCAGACTTTCCTTTCACCACCAGATACATCTGCAACTGAGTGTCCTTTCGGCTTTGACCCACTCGCTTCATTCTTTCTGGCGCTACTAATACTAGCCCTCTGCTGTTCCCCAGTAGCATATTGGACACCTTCCGACCTGAGGGGCTCATCTTCCGGTGTCATATGTTTTTGCCTTTTGGTACTGTCCATGGGGTTGTCATGGCAAAGATACTGGAGTGGGTTGCCATTGAGCTACGCAAGCCCCTTCGCCACAACAAGGCAGTGATCCATGAAGGAGTGTGATTCCCTACACCCTGTTTATAGATTCTTTACATGTTTCTGAGACTCTGTAGTTTTGCTTCCGTGACTAAGCAGCACTTTCAGAGAGCTTTTTTGTTAGTTTGTTTTAGAGCGGGGGAAATGTGGCATTTGTATGTGTATGTGAAAGAAAACACAATCTCCTTTTGTGTGTTTATGCTATCTGATATACTATAGTGCCACCTAGAGGTTATGTGACAGAAAAGGAAATGCACCTTCTCTAGCGATCAGATCTCAGTCCTGTGAAGAAACCAAAGTTCACCCTGCGGATTTGCAGAGTGGTGTGGCAAAGCTCTAAATCTCAGAATGAAGACGACTTACTAAGGATTTCCCTGACCACTGATGGAGTGTCAGAAATTCCTAGCATATCACTAGTCCCTCCCCCACATGGCATGTGAGTGAATACATACATATGCACTTTGTTCTGGAAAGGCCTTTGAACAAGGACACGTCTTTGATAGCCCCCCAGATCTCCCCTTCCAGCTGGACTGTCAGCTTCCTGCTAAGGAGGTAAGAAGAAAAGCACTTGGAAGATGTACGACCATCGACCAAACCCTCCTCGACTATGGACCGGTTGGTTTGGCCTTTTCTCTCTGAGAACGGCTCAGCAGCCCCACACAAACGCTTGCTTTGTGTTGTGGAAGCTTTTCTTAGAGTCTGGCTGGGTGGCAGAGAGTGACATCAAAAGCAAGGCAGGCTCGGAGCCCGGGCGGCCCTGTCCTGCATGAATTACTCTTAGCATCCTAGTAAGACAGGTTTAGGGTGCAAGCATATGGGGTTCCTGCCCATGACATATAAGGTTCCAAAAACTGAGATGTCCGAGAAGCCTCTGCCCTGCCAGACAGCCAGACCAAGAATGGGGCACTTTGACCACTGCTTGATTACCTGCCACCCACTGGACAGGCCTGTGCATTTGTCTAGCTCACTCCCCAGTGGTGAGCAGAGTGAAGGTGATGGGGAGGCCATAGGAGTTCATGGATCCGCCTCCCTTCCTTGCCTGCCTGGAGAAAGTTCCTCTTTTGGACTTCCATGTGATCATCCAAGATTGGTTTTGCATTGCTGGAAAGCAATCAGGATGGCTCTTTCCATAAGAGCTGTGGGGGAGGGGAGAGATTGGATGCCTCCACCTATTCCCCTAAGGTTGAAAGGGGGAAGGTTGCAGGGGAGGTCTGTGGCTTTGGAAAAGAGGGGATCCAAAATATTCTGTGGTCCCCCAGTGAGTTCATTTGAGGTTTCGTTTGCAAAAGCAGCCAAGTGGTCCTGAACTTCTTTCTGCTTGATTCTTTAGTAGCTTTGCATATAGCCTGAAGTGCCTGATCCTGCCTCCTCTTGGAAGCTAAGCAGAGTTGGGCCTGATTGAAATCTGGATGGGTGACTTAATGTTGTGAACTCCCCACAGACCTTCTGCTATGGATGGTATAGAAATGTAATGTAGTAATATCATAATGTACATTGAATTGAAAACTAGTGTTGATTTGATTCTCTTGCCACGCCTGAAAGTTGACTTATCCATAGACTGAACTGCTTGGCAAACTTGCTTGTTACGAAATTTGAAAGAGGCTCTGAAACAGGGGTGCTCTTCTCCACTTATAAGAGCCGTAAGCCTAGATTCCCATGAAACCAGAGTATGAGTTATTCAATGGTAATTTTCCATAAGAATTAATCATACACAGGTGGTAGCAGCACTCCGTCCGAGGAATGTGAGCCAAAAGATGGCTTGCATCCTGGCCTATCTTGCAGGGCTGGAAGTGCAGCTACATCAGTAGACTGCAGTGTGACTTTCGGGGTGTATCCGATTTCGTGTAAGGAGTGGAATGGAGAGGAGAAACCAAGGGAGGATTGCTGGAGCATGGAGCTTTCCCACAGTCCGTTCTTGCAAGCAAATTGTGCTGCGGGTTGAAAGTTGCTTAATGGCTGCCTGTTGGCCATTCTTAAGTTCAATGCACAAGGCAGAAATCCAGAAAATGTCTCACTTGTATTCCACAGAGAGAGGGGGAGAGAGAGGGAGAGAGAGAGAGAGATCTTGGGGATTTTTCTTTCCACACTCACTGAAAAGGACTTGCCTGTGAGGGAGGCATCTTTTCCAGGCCTTTTACCCCAGCCTCTGTAACGCTATGAGCTCACTGTCTCCCCTCCTCACTGTTCCTCCCTCTTTAGGAAAGCCGATATGCCCAAAGAGGCAGGAGAGCTTGCCAGAGGTGAAGGGAGAAGATTTAGCAAGCTGTTGGCTGTTGTTCAGGATTCATGCTGATGGCGCCCTTGGCCAGCTGCCTCCATCTTGCACAGCTTTTCTGGTGTGTTTATCAGCCGGGTCCTACAAGAAAGGTGGACCAGGGAACAAATAGGCTGAAAGCTCTTGGCCAGCTTGGTTTGCCAAGAAAATGAAGGAGCAGCTGGAAACAACATTTATCTTATCAGCACGTCATTCTGAAATGGAAGGGCCATTAAAATAAATGATTCGAGTGTGAAGGCCTACATAATTTTCATTATTAATTGGCACCAAAGAAGGGGTGGAGAGACATAAATCTCTGTTTTTTGCACAGAGTTTTCGCTGCAGCCTTGATGCAAGCCAGTCAGCCATTCTTCTCCATCATGAAAACAACAACAAAAGCAATTAGACAAACCAAACCAGGCCAAGATTTCTGTTGCCAATTTGGGGATGAAGAGCATGGGAGGAAGAGTGTGGGAGGAAGGGGGAACTAACTAGCTCTGCCTTAGAATTGCCAATAAGGATTTAGGCGTTATGGTTGTTAATCAACTGGGCTTGTGCCAGCAACATAGAATTTGGGTACAAAGCAGCGCTCTCCATTGCCCCAGCACTGTCCAAAGAACCACTCTGCTTGGCTCAGTGACCTCCTCAGTGAAGCTTTCCCCTATCCTGCCACCTTCCGGCTGTGTTAAGACTACAACTCCCAGAACCCACAGCTGCTGGCTGGGGGATGCAGGGAGATGAAGCCCAACACCTCTGGAAAACACCATGTTGGGGAAGGTTGTGCTAGAGTGGTGAGCATGGTGGTCGTTAAATCCCTGCTCGGCTGAGAAGCTTAGTGTGTCACGGGAGACTGGTTTACACAAGCATGGACGTCACTTCATTTCTAAGCTTGAGCGAGTTATAGGGGAACATGTGAATTGATGGTGCTGAACTGACTCAGGCATTCCACTTGTGCGATGTCCAAGTGGTGAAGCTCATTTGTTTATCCCAGTCACCCTTTGATGGTGTTGCACCAAGGAGCACCCACCGAGTCTCTTGCTCTAGCTTGACACTTCACAGGTAGCTGGAAGATTCCTGGAGGAAAGAAAGGGGGCAAAATTCATCTGGCAATGGCTTCCACATTTCAAGGATTGATAGGTTTGGGGCAGAGACTAGTAGGGACCTGAGTGAGAATCCTGATGTTAGAAGCATCACTGCTGTAATCTAACATGGGACAGAGACCACCAACTGCTGAAAGTGCATTAAAATATGAGTAAGGGGCTAATTTGATGTGATACCAGGAGGTCTGTTATTGAATCTCCTGGGGGGGGGGGTTCCCTTTAAAAAAGGACAATATCTGTTAGGACCATGGCAACTGGGGAAGGAAAGCTAACCCTTTCCCTGGTGCCCTTTCCCCAATTAAATGCAAGTGTTATTTGCCCTATGGGGAGAAATACACCAGTATTTTTCCTTCCACATGGCAAATTCTAGCTTCAGGAGGCAATTTTAATTGGAAAAATGGCCCAAGGGAAAGTGTTAACCCTCCCCAGTTTCCCTAGTGAAGCAATCCAATCCTACGTCTTGCAATATTACATCCAGTTGCAACAGAAGTTCAGCTAGAGAAGCCAACTTGGAGATGCAGCAGTAATTAAAACTGCTGAACTTGTTTTCCTGTGGAGAAGCTTTTAAAGCTCAGACTGGCACAGTGAATAAACCAGAGGGCACTCCAGCTTCAGCTTTTAGGGTACCCTGGGCAGCTGGACTTTGATGTACCTTCTCGGTATTGACTAGCGCATCCATCCTCCCCCTTCCTCATGAGAAGGTAGCTCCGACAGGGCCCCCCTTACAGTGTCACTCCCACCAGTTAAGCCTATTCACACAGAATTACCATAGGGTGAGGGGTGGAAAGGGGGTGCTGCCAGTGCTGGGGACCCAAGCGGCCTCAGGTGCTAGGGCAGAGCCAGCTATGGTGTCCACAGGACCCCTGGCAAATGCCCCTGTATACTAGGTGCCGACTCTTGCACACTTGCCCTTCACATGTAATACTCAACACAGACATTTAGAATGTCTTCTTTCTGCTTTTGGTGGAAATAGAGCTCACATTTTATTATTATCAATCATGTTTGTGTCTATCACCCTTCATACAGAGGCTTATTAGGGCAGCTATGACCCATTATGACTGAGCCTATAGTTCATTAATCATGGGTTATTTGGGCCCACAAAGGAATGTGCTTCCAACTTCTGGTGTGTTAAACCACCCAAGGGTTGTTCTCCATGGTATGTGAACCTGGAATTCTGGGTTGCTGGAAGGAGAAATAGGCTAGAGAGGGTTATAAGTCCATGTGTCTTAGATTACAGAGGTCAATAGGCACCCACTATTTGGAGGGCTGTCCAAGTCTTGTAGAAAGATCAAGCAGCCGAAGGAGAAGAGTGTCAGCAGGGGACTTGAAGAGGCCCACCAGAAGTACCAGAGCATCAGGCATGAGTCTTCTGGTCACAATCTTCCCTATTAAGGTGGGATGTGTTGGATTTAAATTACAGTAATGCTAAGCATGCATCTGTACATAGAAATTAGTACATGTGAAATTGTGTCCTCTTTTGGGGGGCTGTGTAAGTGCCTGTGTTAGGAGTGATCCCATTCTTACAACTGCCAACATTTTATTCTTACAAGTGAGGTATGTGAGGCTGAGAGATCATTCAATTTGTTTCATGATCAAGCCCAGAATTCCTTCTTTTTTATTTCTGAATTTGCATGCCATCCACTTATCCAGATGGATTCTCTCCCTTAGCCTCCACTGCACCTAATTTTAGTGATTCAGTGATTCATGCATCTTTTTATGTAGAAAATATCAGGTCACTCTTTAGTCACCATAAGATGTCGATGCTCTTTTCCCCCAAATGAAACTTCCCCTGGAAAAAGGGTGCACAATGCTTCCCACAACTGAGGCAGAACATTGAGGAATCCCTCACAGGGCTGCAGCATGTGACCTTCTAGAGAAGTGGGGATAAATTCCAAGACTAGCTCCTCAAAAGCTGGAGCTCCCTTCAGGCAAGAAAGGCGGCCATGGCGCCTCGATAATGTTGTAATTACAAGCACAGCAGGAGTGAAGGCAAACAGGCACCCTTATTGCAAGGGGGAAAGGGAATCCTTCTGGGAGCTATTTCAACAGTACTCCTAAAATGCACTCCACCCAATTCAGAGTAATTGAGGCAGGATAAGGGTGCCAATGTGATGTCTATTTAGCAGAGAAAAGGCTGCTGTGCTGATACTCCTTGTCCTGCTAACACAGTTGGCTAAGTCTGCAATCCTATACACTTACCTGGGACTAAAGCCCATTAAACTCCGTGGGATAAACTTCCAAGAGCCATGGACAGCATTACATTGTAGACAGCTCATATACAGTGCATGGATCCTGATTCATGACAGATATTTCTTAACTTACTGGGGGAAGAACTATATATGCCAAAAACTGGTTTTTTATTTATCCTTTATTTTACCATTTATAAATAGCTTTTCCAAGAAATGCTCCAATTAAGCAATGTACAACAATCAAAATATTTTTAAAAAGTTAAAAAACCAATTAAGAGCAAAAAAATTCACAGCAATTAAAAACATTGCGACCAATATATTAGCAAATAATCACAGCACTAATTGTATGCAAAAGCCTGGTGGGTTGAAGAGAGCCTCCACGCTGAAAGATAAGTAACATGTAGACCAGCCCTTACTTGTCTCCTACAAGGATAGGTCATCATTCTAAAGTGTAAAAAATGATATTTTGAACACTTTTAACTAGGTGTTAAAAGACGGTGTGTGGTGACAATGGATTTAATTCTGGACATGATGGTGCTAATATCACATGCCCCCTTTTCTCAGAGAGATGTAGGTTACTGGAGTAATGTGGCTTGGCATCAGACTTGTGGACCCAGAGCCTCCAGCTAGAGCTTTAGAGTGTGATCCTATGCACGTTTAGTCAAAAAAAATCCAACAATTCCCAGGATTCCCCAGCAAGGGCTACTGGCTGAGGAATGCTGGGGACTGTAGAAATGTTTTCCATCTGAACATACAAGAGCTTGTGCCTTTCATCTCTAGCTGTACTAGATATCTCAGGGAATTAAGCAGCAAAAGAGCTTTGGTTAAGAGCTTCTACAGCCACTGGTGGGCAGTACTGAGCTAATTGATAGAGTTGATCCATCTTGGTAAAAAGAGAAACTAGTTCTTCATATTCTGCTTTGAATTCCTAAGGATGGTTGGGTGTGATGCTCTAACTTGTGGTCCTGCCCTGAGCAGGGAGTTGCACTCAGAGGCCTTATAGAGGCCTGTTGTATGATTCTATGGTACAATAATCATCTATTTTTCAGGAATGGAGTTGCAATTTTCACAATGTGGTTTAAGGGTACTCCCCAAAGCAGTTCAGTATCCTTTGCTCACAGTGCCACTTATTGGTAGATTTAAGCACATTAGTAACACACAAGAGTAAATGCATTTCACAGTCATCTTCTAAGGCCAAAGGACGTGTGTCATGCTGTCTGTTTAGTGCAATACAGTTGCAAGCCCTGTTCCAGCATCAGGAGCACAAGATCTTCTCTCCATACAATGGAGGGAGGCATGCCTCATGCCTGAGGACAGGGAGCCATGGTGGAAACAGCCAGATGTGTGTTTGCACATTCTTTCATACATAGCAGTGTGGCTGGGTGAACCCTACAGTGCCGGCTGTGCTCAGCAGAGCAGCGCACAGCCAGCAAATTATTCAAACATGCACACTAATTTTAAACAACAGCAGGGCAGTAGGAGGTGGGGTGAGATTATTCTTCATGCTTGAAAACAAATATACCGAGTGCTCCAGTGGTGGGATTATACAGCAGGAAGCATAACTTAAACAAAGGGCCACAACATGGCATGGTGTATGTCACTTTTCACCAACTGCATTACAGGAAATACCCAGTGTATTTTTATCACACTTGTACCACCACTTTTTCAGTGTCAACTGCAGTGATTTTCATTACCTACAGACAAGAATCATGTTTTTCCACGTCTAAACTGTGCTACTACAAAATGTCACCAGCCGCATGGTTAAGTTCACCATGTAGCACACAAAAGAAAGGTCACTGTCCTGGGCATCCATGGAGATACTAATTTAGATTCATGATAGCACCCTGGCTTGATTGGACATCATGGGTAGTTTAACCCAAGAATTGGCAGCCCTGTGCTTGAGTGAATGACTCCTCCTCCCAGCCACACAGAGTTTCCACTCTGCATCCCCTTTCAGCAATAGCACAGGAAGGCCCTGTGCCTGGGTGCTTGGTGCAATATATCAATACAGACCCCCAGGCTGCTGCAGGGCAATCAACCCAGAGGTGTAACCCAACCAAGTGAAATCAGAGGGAAAGTGCTGTTCCCACCTTCTGCGCTGGCCAGCACAAACAGGCAGGGATGATCCGTCAATTTGCTCCTCTCCTCACTTCCTGAACAGGATTGCTCTGCTAGATATCAAGTTGACAGCTTTGTTCGGTGATGGTCCTTGTTTAAAAAATTTTGGAACAAGAATAATCATGTTAAGTGCAACCCTATTTTTCCCTTTAAGTTATGAATGATTAAGTTCCTTGTCTTCTTTGTTCCTTTCCTGTTTATCCTTTGTTCCTTTTTTGGTGTTGTTCAGAGGCTGTCTTGGATTATGCTTTTTGTTGTTCTTACCGTCTGACATGCTATCTTTGCACAACTTTTTAAATGTCGTAACAGCAATAATTATTTTTAAAACGATCTCTATTTAGCATAAAGATGCTTTGGGAAGAAGGGCTTCAGCTGACATTTTCCCCTACCATGCCGCTTACCCATATGCTGAAAGTTTCTGTATGGGATAGCACAGAAACTTAATTCCTTCCAACCCACAGTCTGAAGGGGTGCAGACCAGCAAGCACTACAGCACATGATCCGGCTGATTCTGCAAGAAAACCTTTACCCCATAGAATGCCCAGGAGCTGATCCCTAAACAGAGATCCACGAGATCCCCTTTCTTAACACTTGCCTGTCTGGATGAAGGAAATAAAGTTACTAGGGCCACACTGTGTCTGGCAGAGAACTGTCTAGCAGGTAAAGTCCTCTTGCCCATGGGAGCAATTTCATCTGGGAAAGGAAACCATTATCCCACTGCAAGGAGTATCTGATGGTGCTGCTGTCCACACTGCCATACCTGGAATGCATAGAAATTGAGAAGACTGCAGGACAGCAAGCTGCTTTCCAGCAGTACTGAGTACAGGAATCAAAGGCTGGGCAGGAACAGCCTAACTGTGCATGTCTGGATTTTGGTGTGGAAGCACCACTATCTCTGCACTGCTGGAGTGGTCTCTGTACCTAGACTGTTGGAGCAGAAAGCAAATTCAGTGCCCAGTAGAGCAGAATTCTGCTGCCCATGCAGATTAGGCCCTCTTCATACATCCAGCCTTTCCTTATTTATTTCTGCAGGCCATGGGGAGGGACAGAGTGCCAAAGCCCAGTTGGCTGCCAATCAAAATCTTGCTCAGAGTTACTGCTTACACAGTTTTGAGCACATCCATGCAAGTGAAAGCTCTAGAAAATTGCTTTTCTTTTTCAAAAAGAGTTTTTAATGAAAGCTGAATTTCTGGGTGTGCCAAACTGTGCATCTACCATCAGTTCTCTCTCCTCCAAAGTAAGGTGATCGTGAATGTCCCACTACTCAGAGAGTGATGGAATATCATGCAGATTATAGTCTTTTGTTTTCTTTACTGTTTGTTTACTTACAATGAAGGATAAATAACTGATGATCCAGAAACTTGGAGTTTTTATTTTATGATCTGGACTTCCCTGCTTATGCAGTCCTCTTTCTGCTTTTTAACATGACCTGAAAACCAAAGTTAACTCTTTACATGAAAACAAAGAAAAGAGGAGCTTCGAAACCCTACTTCAAAGCTCCACCATTTGTAACCTTACAATGTGTTCCAGAAATGTGGAGCTGACAGCAGACTGTGTATGATCTTTTAGTTTGAAGGATGCCCTTTTCACATGTTCAGAAGCACTCTGTTCTTTATTATTGCTTCACAGATTCCAGAACTGAGCCACAGCACTGAAAAGAAGCACCAGGGCTGAACTCTACTGAGTCCTGGCTGGAAATTGAGGCTTTCCCAATAAGCCTAGCTCAGCCCCCTCAATTTAATTCATCCCTTGCCCCAAAGTAGTAAGAATACATCAGGATGGGCAAAGGTCCAGGCATCTTTTTGTCTGCTTGCTTTTTTGGGAAGTTCCCCAAAAGCTGCATAAAAGTCCCTCTGTGATCCATCCCTATTTGCCTGTTCTCAGCAGAAACCCTTGAAGAAGAAACAGTTCTCCAGAGGTTTGTGCCAAAGCAAAAGCAGGTCTACTTGGGGAAACTCTCACGAGACCCATCAGAGTACTCAAAGCTTGTAGGTCTGTTTCTATCACTGGTGGCCACTCAAATGGAATGCAGTTTCCAAAGTCTGTGAAGATGAACCATGTTTGCAAATAGCTATCCAATTATACACCAGAGCAGTGTGGATTGCTTGGATTAATGTAGTTACACAAGGAGGGACAGCGGTTACTGCCATTATTGTTCCCCCTCAGGAAAAAAAATAAAGGTATTACGGTAGCATTCCCATTTGTGCTCCATCTGCTTAAACAGCACCATTCGTTTCCTTGGCCATTCATCAAGGAAAGCTTTATTGTCCACTTATCACGGGTTCTGTCACTCCTGCACCCCCTCTGTGGGTTGATGGCAATCCAGTTCTCCCTTCAGCTCCACACTTCCGGGCAATTTCACTCCGGTTTTCCGGTCCACACACCAACATTTCCCTCGCTGCCCATCCAGTGCTGGGTGACACTGCAGAAAGAAAAGGAAACATTCTTTACTGGGACAGCAAATCATCTTTCTGTTTCCATCTGACCAAAATATGAGTTCAGGTAAAGATGATCTCAAGCAAATTCTGCTAGCTTACAACGTATAAAATTGGTGCTTTCCTGATATATTTCTTATGGATGCTTTAGATGTTTAGACTTTTCAGGGTTAAGGATAGGGCAAAGAAATACTTAGGATGGTATAAAAACACTTTTAATAAACAAGAAAACAAACTTTGGGCTGCAAGATGCCTTGGTTTGCTTGTTGAATATCCTACATAACACGGTTCTGAGGACAAAACTTTGGGTTTCGAAAATCCAGCACTGATTTTTCATTAACTACTTTTCTGTAATTAGCAATTTGGTTCCAGTGCTTGAAATGTAAGGGGCACGGGAGGATCCGTGTTCGACGTTTTTGCCAGCATTGCGATGTCTGACACACTAGTGCTCCCCGTGACGCTCACTGCTACTCATTCTTCCCACACTATTTCTGCCACTGTATTTCAAGATATCATTTCAGCATGTGCAAAATCTGCAGTCTTGTTCTGTGGGGCAGAGTAGTGGCTTCAGGGGGCTGGGTCAGAGTGACGCCGCAAGAGGCACCTGCACAACACTGTCCTCAGCTTGGCGCCAAGCCATGCTTTCCTCATTAGCACTTCCATTCCTTTGCAGAGGCCAGAAAATTCCACATTTTCGATTCAGTGGCAGAAACGGGGAGTTCCTACTGAATTTCCCCAAAAAGAAGGCCAGGCCTTATATTAATTTTTGCTCCAAAAGATGCATTAGGGCTTATTTTCAGGTGATGTCTAATTTTTCATGTACAGCAGTCTACATTTATTTATCCATGTACAAAAATCTACATTTATTCAAATACAGTCAAGTCATCATCTTCTGGAACATCGTCATAACTCTCCAAACCCCGAATTGTGTTGCAATGGACGTCCTAATTGCATCCATCTGGCTAATGAACTTAACTGGAGCTTATTTTTGGGGTAGGGCTTATATTACAAGCATCCTGAAAAATCATGGTAGGGCTTATTTTCCAGTTAGGTTTTATTTTCGGGGAAGCAGGGTATGTGCATATCCCAGGTGTATATTGCACAACTACCTCTTTACATCCTACATGGATAGCCAACTATCCCATAACATTTAAGCCAGAGAGTAGCTCTGTTGGGACCTGTACAAATTGCCTGAGGCATTTTGTGTCTCCACCAGAAGGGCAGTCAATTGTGGAGAATCTGGGTGGACTGAGAGTAAAAGCTACATTTTCTCTTTAAACAAGGCATAGAGAGAAGCATCTACCTTGATTTAATATAAAACCAAGCTCCTGAAAACCTCAGAAGAGTGCAATTTGGCATTAAAATAAGGCATGTGTTCCCCACACACTTCATTTTAAGGCAAAAATGTAGCTTTATTCATTCCCATTGCTGAAATTTGGCAGCAATTCAGTAGCATCCATGTGGGGCCAATGAGAACTGCAAAAGAAGATATCCATCCCACAGACCAAGCACAATCCACCCCTATCCATGTCTTCTCTCCCCCTAGGAATCAAGTCTACTCTTTTTTAACCCTTTCCAAATGATACTGCCTTTCCCATCTGTTTCTTTTCTAAACTGCAGTTGCTCCAATCAGGATTGGAACCACAGAGAGTGGGGAGAAGAGAGGGAAGGTGAAACACATTCCCTTCACTTTGCATAGAAACCAGTGTGGTATTCTGCTACCAGCTGGACTGAAGTGGAAAAACTAAGCCAAGCCGGATGTCTTTGTCTATAACCGAAAGAGTCTATAGCATTGTTGGGATGGTTGTAGGGAGGACTTGCAGAATCTTGGTGTGGTCCAGCACAGCATTCCTTGTGTTTTTAAGGAAGAATAACATACAGATTAGTTATGTCTTAGCTAATAACACACAACTTAACAGCTATGAGTAGGCACTAAGCACTCCTGATTTGTACGTAAAAGCTTGCCAGGGAATCAAGAGCTTGCAGTTTATTCCCACTACTGATGATGTCATACTGCACCCACAAAGAGCCAAAGCTTCAGTGTTACCTGTTTGGGGTGGAAATTCCCATTGCGGTCACAGTTGGGGATGGGTATTACGTATAAGTCCTCATGAGTCCGGGTTTGAGAAGCTGCTAACCTCTCCAGCGCTCTCTGAAGTTCACTCTGACATGAGCCTTGGACCTGTTAGCAAAGCAAAGGAAATGGCAAAGTTAGAAGTAGTGACAAGAAGCAGAAAAGGAATGAAGGTACCAAATGAAAGCATCATCGGGGTTCAACTAACTACCTGCTGCCTCCCAGGCAGATGGGGCTGCCAAGGCTTCGCAGCACTGGCTAGAAGGGGGCACAGTTAACCTCATCCCAGTTCCTTCTGACACAGGGCAGAAGTAACATCTGGGCAACCAAAATCCCTGCTCTCCCATACCTTAAAGAGATGTTGGGATGCAAATTAAACAACGGCTTGTCAAATAGCTTTGCTGTCTTCCTTGGCATGGCAACACAAAGGATTTCTTCCCCAGCCTGGCAGGCCATGGAATGACATGCCTGATGGACCTGGTAGGTCTTGTTGTGTTGGCCTATCTAAACCAAAGCATCTGTTGCAGCATGCTGGAAAGCTAAGGCCCAACAAGGCTGTTTTTCCTCAACAACTCTGTCTCCTGCCTACACTTCAGGCTGGAAAGCACCTGGTTTCTCAAATCTCTCCTACAGTGGATGATGGTGGTGAAAGCCTTTAACTACACTGAGCTTCAACAATACAGCAACCTCCTCTTTGTGGTACAGATATACAGAGTGGAACCATTTTCTGTCCGCAGTGTTTTGTTCCCCTTTGCAAGCACCACCCAGTTCATCAACTACTTGTACAGTATGTTTCTACAGAGCCATTACCATGTATTTAAATGCCTGCGGATGTCCTGGAAGGCTTAAAGATCAAATAACTTCACTGGAAGTACACTAGAGTGGAAGGATTGGCAGGAAAGTATCCTTAAACAGGCTGGGAGATACTGCCTCAGTCATCAGCTGAAAGAAATCTTACTTCACGCAATGTTGCTGTGAGGAAGAGTATTTTAAGGAGCAACCACACTGAGCATCAGGTGTGACTTATGTTCTCCCTCCCCTAATGAGAAGCCAGGACACCTCACCACAGGCCGGGTCTCCTCCCGGGCAAGCGGGTTCCCACTGTTCCTCATCTTGACACCGCTGTTTATCCGCTCACGAGCTCTTGCTTGCTGCTTCTGGAGGCATTTTCTGTCATGGCTGAGGCAGGGGCTGAAGCTGTTGGTCGGGGGGAGGTCAACCTCTTCCTGCTCTGAAGAGGAACAAAGCCACAAGGGTGTGAAAAACATCAAAAAGGGGGGTTGGTTTTACAGCGGCAGCATGGCAAACAACAGTTTCAGCACACTTAAGGACATGCACATCCCAAGAGCTCACTGCCAGGGTCCCCCGCATTCTCAGGACCAAGAGCTTTGTTCCTTGGTCACACAGACTGCACTGTTCATGGCGTTCTCCCTTTCCAATGAGTGGATCATCTCGTCCTCTGTGTTCAGACCAAGGGCTTGTGCACAGAAGCAGGGAACTTGCTGTTGCTTCGCTTGGACCCGTCTGGAGGTGAACATAGCAGAGGTGGCACTACAGAGCACAAAATGGGACAAACAGGATAGAATGCTCCTTGTGCTTCTGTGTAATTTACAGACTTCAGGACTGAATTGCAGCTTCGTGTTTTGCAAAGCAAGTTAAGGCTGCTCCCTTTTTAGCATCTTTTAACAGGCCTTGCTCCCATGGCTGGAAGGCCCAAATGCCATTAACTGCACCTCCTCCCATGACATCAAGTTTCCTCTACATCTTCTACAGCATCTCCTGATGCCCATCTTGTGACCTTTCCCCATCTGCAGCAGCAGGTAGTACGGTGGGCCAGGAAAACAAGGAGGGGAGTCCTCTGCCGTTACGGCATGGAGAAGAAGACCTAAGCACTGGGGAGAAGGCAGAAGCTAGATATGACTGCTCATCTTCACAATGAACATATAAGGAAGATGGCCTTCTTAGCGGCAGGGCCTCAACTCTGGAATGATCTTCCCTCTGAGGCCGCCTGGCTCCAACCTTGTCATCCCTTCAGTGCCAGGTCAAGAAAGTCCTCTATGCTGAGAAATTCAAAGATATATCAAGATATTTAAGGGCTTGAGGTGGACTATCCAACTCAGGTGTTTTACAGGTGTACCCTGGATTAAATGTGATTTTATAGCTGTTTTAACATTTTTGCATTGTGGAAAATTTTTTGATGCTATATTACATTGTCCCTTTTAGGAACAGTTAGATGTGACTCAGAAAGCTTCAGTTATTGGATGGTATAAGACAGACAGACACAGAGAGAAGTATCATATAGACTGATATACAGACATAGCTGCCACACATTTCCTTTCAAGGGGGGTTGCAAGATAATTTCTTGATGGATTCTGCCTCAGGAGTCAGATCACTGCAGCTTCTGCTCCACTGAACTGCAACCCAGGTATTTGCGCTATCATTTTAAAAGGAACCACAGGTAAACGCAGGGGCAGGGGCAGGGGCGAATGTGGCAGCTGCTCCCTCCATCTACTCCTCGATCCGTGTCATCCTCTGCATTTGTTTACTCCCCTTGCAGGGATGTAGATGTGCTGCGCAGAAGATAGCAAACCAAAGGAACAGGGCTTGAGGGCAAACTAGGATGTGATCCTGTACATGTTACAGGCTCTACAACTCTCAGCATTCCTCAGCCAGCCAGTGAAAACTGAAGAACCTTTTCTGTTTAAATCTCATTTATTTAACACATTTTTAACCCTGCCTGGTACCCAAAATGGATCTCTAGGCAACTGACAAAAAACCAAAAGCACAGGCTAAAACAGTTTCCAAAATATGAAAATATACAGTAAAACCATTCTATCCTATACAATAAAAATCATTCAGCCATTAAAATACTGGGTAAATAAAAAGGCTTTGGTCTGGTACCAGAAACGAATAAGGGGTCAGTGCCAGGCACACCTCTCTGGGAAGCAGGTTCCATAGCTGAGGTGCTACCTCGGAAAAGGCCCTTCCCCTAGTAGCCACTCTTCTAGAGGGCTCCAGAAAAAGGCCTCGGTGAAAGATCGCAGACAAGACATTGCAGAGTATCCTTAGCTGATATAAGGGAACGGACCACATTTTCAGACAGTAAGCTGTCAATATTGGTAATGGTGCAGTTTACCATAACTGGGGGAATCACCTTGGAGTAACAACGTAGTCTCTGTTGCACTGTAAATCAACATTCCCACACCCCGAGGGTAGATTTTCAGGACATTTCACGAACACTATTACAAAGCAACACAACTGCTTGCTCTCATTAATTGCAAAACTTCCAGCTCTTATATCTTATCTGCATTGCTTCTGCCAGCCCTCTGGTCACCTCTCAAGAAGACCTCTTAAGGAGATGGTGGGAGCCATTTGTAATTTTCCGTAAGAGGGACGGCTTGTTTGCAAGCCCTCCTGGACTGCACAGCCTGTGGCAGGGCCAGCTCTACCATTACGCTAAGTGTGCCAGGCAGCAGGTGCGAAGTGGCGGCAGCAAAGGAGGGCAGGAAGGGCCTCTGTGCCTTGCGGCTTGTCCTGCACCCCTTAGGAGAGGAGAGGCTGCTGCCTTGCAGGGCCATGCCGGTCCAATCAACTTTTGTACACAGGACGGGGGAAACGCCTTCTTGTCCTTTGCCTCAGGCAGCAGAATGTCTTGGCCTGTGAGCTGGAAGCCTCTCTCAGAAAGCAATGCGGCACATGTGGGTGGGTTGCCTTCTTCAGCCATGACAATACCCTTTATTATTACTGCATGTTTCTACAACTGATAATAGCTTCCAGAGGTCATCCCTGCTGAGGTTTTTGTTAAAAAATAAGCCCTGAGTTACTAGCAAGAAATCAGCGTTCTGTCTATGCCCAGAGACTATATGCCCCAGCCTTGGCAATCAAATTAAGAGATGAGCCTGCATCCTGGTACAAATTACGCCTTGGAGATGATGTGTGGCTAGCAAACGGGGCCACAAAATGGCTGGGGGTTTTGCCAGCCATACTCTAAGCACGCCCTTTTGTGGTTTGCTTCAGCCTCCCTCTCCCCATCCCTTCTCTCCTCCAAAGCTTGCCCAGTTGGCTGCCTTCAAGTCTCCAAATGGCTATTTTCTGTTTAACTCCCCTTTCCAAATGGGTTGCATCCAAGTTTCCATTAATTTATGTGCAACTTTGGATCAATCTCATTAGCTGACAAACAGTACAGATGCAGAGGCTTTTCTCTGTAGGTAGAACCTTCCCTATCTTACAAGAGAAGAGAAGAGAAGAGAAGAGAAGAGAAGAGAAGAGAAGAGAAGAGAGAAGAGAAAGAGAAGAGAGAAGAGTTACAGTGGCAAACATCACAAAATAATACAGATATCCAAAAAAGTACTCCCATTTCCTTTTATTATCCTTACAGTGTTTTGAGTATGACAGCACTTAATCAAATCCAGTAGTCTCCTAAATTTGCAGCCCCTTTGTCTTTTGGAAGAGAATTCAGATTGTCTATTTATCCAGAATTATGGTTAATATCAACTATGTTAAGTTTCAACAAGACAACTTCAAAAACTACAGTCTGAAGTTGACTTGTTTGTAAGTAACCATAGTTAATGTTAACCTCAGAGGCATTGTTAAGAGGCATCCTACTAGGGTGGGAGCCCAAATCTCTCAGCAGCCCCACAAACATACAGGGGCCCTGGCGATCTCTGATGCACCTGAGACACCTGGATTACGTGGCTTTATGCTCACCTCCTGCTGTCACCCCACTTGACTCTTTCTGCCCAGGCGTCTTCTGCAAAAAGAGATGGCCTCTTCCACGTGTCTTACATCCCTTTTTACAACAGGCGCATCCTTATGAGAGAGGGTCCTTTAAAGTCATGGGCACACGCTTTAGAGTGTAGTACATATTACTACTACTACGTTGCATTTCTTTACTGCCCATAGGTGAAGCTCTCAGGGCAGATCACAACATTTAAGTCACCCATCCAGATTTTGGCCAGGCTTGAGCTTGCTTAGCACATGCAAGCTTGTACTGCTTTTTTCCTGTGGGCCTGAGTTCCTTATCTTTTCAGTGCCTAGCTCTGTCAGGCTTGCATCTCCTGCTCTAGCCACAGCTTCCTGGCTGCAATTCCCCCGGGCCAAGATTCAAGAATGCCAGAGAGCTCTTGCTGGGTTTAGGCAACCGCTGGGCAAAGGAAGTGTGCTAGTGGCACGCAGGGATGCGTGTGCGGATTTGAAGTTTCCTGCACACTCGGAAGCACATCAAATTCCCTGTTCCCCAACCCCCTGCATTTCAGCCAGCATTACTGTCAGCCCACTAAGCAAAACAAGTTGGCAGTTGCTATGGTGCTCGCCTCACTACAAAATTGTCTATGCAGGGATGTTTTTAGAAGAGGTAACAGCACTGCCTCTGGATCGTCAGCAAACAGTGATGCCAATACTTGGTAGATCAATACCGCTGAAGAACAGGTGTTTGTGGAGCAGCATGTACCCTGAGGATACTGTAACAAGCAGTCTCCAGAATTCAGCATCCTGAAACTCATTTTTCCCTGAAAAATGAGCTGATGGTGCTTATGATCACAGGAGAAGTGGTATCCACAGAAAGGAAAATTGGAAGAGGAAATGGTGATCAAGTTAAGGATACTGGACAAATCTACAGTGGATTCAAATGTGCTTAGATTTCTATGAGGCTGACATAAAGATCTTGCAATGGACCCACCTTTTCCCAAGTCATGCAAGTTGTTCTGTTTTTAACTGGGGAGAAGATCCGCACAACATAATCTGCTTACAAATGTCCATAAATGCTAATGAACCCAGTGCATTTGCAAATGTATAACTGTCAAGTACAAATGAAATGCTTGTACAAAAAACCCCAGGTCTGTCTACGAGTACTGATGGAACAAAAGCTGCCTGACATCCACAAAAAACAGACAGAACTGATTTTTTAAAAATCTGTAAAGCCCTGCAAATAAATCATTACTGAATCAGGATGCATAAGCTTGGTCGTGTCAGCTCCTGCATCTGCAATTCTCTTATTTCCTTCCCCCACCTTCCCCTAGTTTTCAACATTTTTTAAAAGCAGTGAAAGCTCTACAGTAGGCATTTTTACCTGACACGCATCCCCAGTCTTTCTCCTGCTATTCCTGCCCTTATATCATGGATTTCTTCAGATCATTTAAATGACAGTGTTCTTCTATGTTGCATTTTTTTCAAGGTGCATATTCCAGCATGTGCTAAACTTGTGGCACTGCTCTGCAGGGTGAATAGTGGCTTCAGTGGTGAGGAAGAGGATGCATCCTATCCAGCATTTATTTATTTATTTCTCTCTCTCTTTCCTGCCTTTTTCCCTCAAAGGGTTCAAGGCAGCTTACATCATTCTCCTCCTCCATCTTATCCCCACAAGAACAACCATGTGAGGTAGGTTGGGCTGAGAGTCTGTGACTGGCCCAGAGTCACCCAGTTGGCTCCATGGCTGAGCGGGGACTAGAACCCAGATTGTCTGAGTCCCCGTCCCATGCTCTTAACCACTGCACCACACTGGCTCTACACCACACTTCTTAATATATTAACACTACACCACACACACACACAGCATGGACAAAATAGCAGCTATTCTGATGAAATAAGCCCAATTGGCCTTCATTTGCTCTCCCACCACCTTTACCTTTTCTGTCCTTAACTTGCCCAGTGAAGGGAAGAGTAAATGCAAAGCTGTTTCCCCTCCTCTCTTCTTCCCTTTAAGAATAGCCTAGCTAAATATAGGCCATATAATGGCTACTCAAAAGGACATCTCATTATCTTCAATAGTAGCTACTCAGAAGTAAATCACATTATCTTCAATGTATTTCGGCATAAGTAAATCATATTATCTTTACTTAGACTTTGGGGAAAGTCTGTTCTCAACTGCTTCTGGGAACTGCTTTTGGCTAAAGGGGAGTAGGGAAGGCAACCCCGCTGGATTCAACCCATGAGAAGTGGGAGAAAGGCGTAGACCAGCATCACAGCTGTCACTATACCTTTCTCCATCTTCATTACATTTTATTTATTTATTTACATATATTTATAGGCCACCTATAATTGCTAAGGCCTTCCTAGGCGGTTTACAATATAAAACATACCAACAGTAAAAATTTTGTGAGGGGGCAACTAAATTTTGTGAGGGGGCAAGAGGAGCTGTCATCCCCCCCCCCCCCCCCCACCCCTGCTTTTAAATTTCTGTTCACTCACTTTTTACTGGTGAATAGTTTAACAGATGGGGTGAACTTTCCCTACACACATTACCTTTCTAGCTCCCTTACTTCTCCTATGACTGCATGCGTGTGTGACACAAGATCACACTTTCAACACAATCTGTGCTGTATTCATTCTCCTGTGCCCCAAAAGTGGTAAATGTATTTTGCATAAATATGAGAAGACTGTTCCCTGATAGATGAAAGGGGATCTAACGTAGATCCCTCCACCCCTGGTTCTTGGAAACTAAACATGGTGCCATTAAAAAAAATGTAAGGGAAGCGCAGAGTATTTTCTGGCTGCAATAGCTAGATCTCTTTGGTGCAGAATTAATGAAGATTTAGGGATCCTGCAAGGCCAGACTGTGAAGGTCTTTCGAGGGGATACTCTAAACTGTTTGTTTTAAAAGAGGTGCAGAGCTTCCTAAGTGAGTGTACAATAATGAACGGCATATTGGTAATGGCTCAGTGTTTACATCTGGTTTTCACCGATTTGTTTACACAAGCTCTGTCTTTCTTTTCTGTTGATACTACACTGTAGCTTTCTTTCATCATCCAATTAAACTAGGACAGGAAGGATGTTTGGCCCCACTCAACTTTTCCAAATGTTACGCTACTTCTGAAAACTGTTTGGCATGCCTTCTTCCCACAGTGGCAGAGCAGGCTACACTTAAAGTACAGGCTTCCTTTGGAGGAGAGAGCATAACCTGGGCATCCTGTGAAAACGTATGAGGTGCTGAAAAGACAAGTTCTTGGGCGAGGAATATTATGCCCAAAAACAGAGCTGCCATTGAGGCAGGCTTGGACAGGCACCTCCCACAGGGCTGATACCCACAGGAGTGTCCTGGAGTCACTCCTCTTTTTCACCACTGCCTCTTGCTTGTCCACCTGCTTCTTGCTCTGGCCCAGGCCAGGGTGGTGGTGAGAAAGTGGAGCAGAAGATGCTGTTGGCTCTGCAACCCGTTAAACCGAGAAGTTCTGACCTGCTGAGTTTGCTATGCACACTGCCAAGAAGATGCCGGACTTGCAGTTTGCTCTTACTTTGCAGGTATGTATGGCTTAGGGTCTGTTCTAGCTTGCTTGAAAGAGCGAATTTCTTATCAGTGTCCAGCCCTGTTAATGGAGAAGACCATGGAAAACCCAAGCCAAAAAAAGAATTCGCTACCCCTGCTGTAACAGAACAGGATGACTCACTATCCCACTGGGCTCCTCTGCATCAGGCATTTTACTCAGTGCTTTACTGAGGCTGTTGCTTTCATTTTCTTTGCTGGGGGAGAACATCCCTTTACATGAGTCTCTCTCACCCCAGAATTTCCCTCTGCTTTTTTATATGTTCCTGTATGTTCCATTATGCAACAGAAGCTGGTGCTGTGGAATACAGCAGAACTGCAAAGTTACTCAAGACCTCCTTAGAAAATCACGACCTCATCAAGGAAAATACTGCATTATCCTTGCTCCAAGAGGGAGGGAGGCTACAAAAATAGCTTGAAAACATTGGAAGAGATCTTGCAGGATGATAGCATTTTGTAAAGGACCTCTAAACATCCGTGAATGAGGGATTACAAGGGCACAACAATGCTTCATCTAGAAAAACCCATTGCTACAATATTTCAGGCTGTACCTTTGGAAAATATTAAATGCACCATTTCTCCTTTAATGCATGCCACTTCAGGTTCCTTGCTAGAGGGGCAGTGAGGAGCAACATGAGCCTGCCCTTCCCATTTTAAAAAATGTTGAATGTAGGGGTTTGTTGTTGTTGTTTGTGAGGAAGAGGAGTTTTGTAGTTGTCCGGCAGCCTCAAAGGCAGTCGTGAGACAGGATAATTGGGTTCAGTCAGGAAAGATCCCTCTCACCTTGAACCTCAGCATTTTTATTGAAAGATCACCCAGGACCCCCGCAGTTACTTACTGAACCACAGCGTGCTACTGGCTCTCACCGCCAACTGCAAAATCACAGGCCATGTACAAGATACCTTCACAACCTGCTAGTCACAAACACCAATAAAGAGTGTTAAGTTTCCAGATAATGTTAGTACAAAAGCATCCTGATGTCTTTAGGTAAGACATAATGTTCTAAACCAATCAGATATACTGGTAAACAATAGTATGGAAAACATTACTGACTGCTTTATTGACCTGTCAATTCAGTAGACCTCTTTGCAGTTTGGATCCTGCTTAAACTTGCAAATGTGTCTGATTGGGGAACCATTCAGGAAAACTGGTTTGGCAACTACACTGTGTAGGAGCTTGCCTCTGTGGGACTAGATGCTTCAGTGGGTCCATTCAGAAACAAATGGACACCACTGTTTCAGTTTTTCTGCAGCTGATGAGAACACAGGTATTTTCTCACTGATGGTGTTAGCATACAGCAACTTTTCAGCCTAGTTAAGAATTCCATCTTCTTAAAGTAACAGCAGCCCTAAACAGTGACCTGGCTTGGAATGCTGGTGAGAAAGGGGTGCAGCTATTTTTATAACAGAAAGTCACACATAAGCAACCTTTTTCTGCCAGGATTTATCTGAATTTTCCCAACACAGTCAAAGGGAAAAGAACAAGAACACAGAAATGCAAATCCAAGACAAAGTATGAGCAAGTGAACCACAATAATTCGCATTAAAATCCAGAAACCACAATAAAATGTAACAAATATTCAAATAAAATTATAACTAAAATAAGCCACCCTGAAGTAGAGAGGGGCAGAATGTATTTTCATTCATGGTGTAATAAGACACATAAATAATAATGTCACTTATGCAAGACCATTTTCAAGGAAAACACTTGAATCTGTCCGGAGTACATATTGGCTGCCAGGTAAATGACAAATACAAGACATGGTTCATAAAAGGAAATTTTCCCTCTCCTCTCATTCCTCAAACGTGACAAGTTAACTTGCACAATATCCCACAATTTATCCATCCACTGAGTCAAAGAGCTTCTCTACACAAGGCATTTTTTGTGCTTTTGTAATCCCTCACTCATGGAAATTTATCAGACCTTTTCATAACATAGTTATCCTCCAGGGCCTCTTCCAAGTTTTCCAGCCTCTTTTGCAGTTTTGTTTTTTTTTTAAGAGCAAGGAAAACCTGGTATTAAATTTAAATCATGACAAACGAGAACACAATCCTCATGAAACAATGAAAATCCACTATGGTACAGCTATACCCTAGCACCACCTTGTGGTTTCATAGACTAAGGTAAAGAAACACACACCTCCAGAAAAAGGTTCTGGATACTTTATACAGGTGTCCCCGTATAAAGGACACATTTTTCTTTTGCAATGAAATGGAAGAAGCCTCGATATGGCAGCAGCTTAAACCTCTCATGTATAGAATCCAAAGTGGAGGAAGCCACTGCCTCTCTTTTGCAAGCTAAAGCTATCTTGACTGCCAACAAAAGCCTGAAAAAGAAAGTTTGACATGGGAGAATTCTGCTTTCCCCAGTTGCGTAGAAATTTCTCTTTTGAGCTACAATGAATAAAGCTGCATGTTTGTAAAAACTCTTCCTGATAAGTTTATTTTAGCAGCACTCACAATAAACAGTGAAAGGTTTCCAACAACCCACAAGGTTTGCTTCCTTCCACCAGCATAACTTGATAAGGGTTAGCTTATTTTTAATAGGATTCCATTGAGTTCAGATTTCAGATTCCCAAACTGCTTTAATACAGGATTATTCTTTAGTTTTCTAAGATACTTGAGCTTGATCAGATAGAAGCCACCATGTTGCCTACTAGTCTTGTCTTGATTGTGCAGTACCAGCGAAATGTTACAGTGCATTTTAAATGTTTGGGCTTACCAGTCAGTGTCTTAAACCCTGTAGCATCTAGGCTGGCTGATGGATACTGAGGTAGAACATAGAACAAAAGTCCCAGATTCCTTCCATAGCTAGGGAGCTTAAACAAGCAGCCATCTACCTTCAAGAGCCCTGAAGAAACATGGAACTTGAGTGGAAGACGGGCACTTCCAAACAGTCTGGGGTTTAAAAAAGTACCGAACTTTCTGCAGGGCCACAGATTTCTTATGTGCATTCGGGCAGGTCACTCAGTCTTTCTGTGGCTCATTTTCCTTTATGATAAAAAGCAGCACTGCTCCTTGGAACTCTAACCCTTAAAAGGTAATTTGTTGAAAATGTGCAACATCCTTCCCCAGCCAGACACCTTCCAGTTGTGCTGGACTACATAGCCAGACTGCAGTTGCCTACTCGGCTGGAGGGTTATGGGAATTGTAGTCTACTGCAACTGGAGGGTGCTACGTTGTGGAAAGCTCAGTTATGAGCTTCCTGTAAGGGAATTTTGAATGCCTACAGTTACTCCTTATGGGCCAGTGGTGAAGGCCCTTCAGACAAGACACCTTGTACTCTCCAACATTGCCCATATCTGATGCCTATCCCTTTTTTTTTTTTGGGGGGGGTGGCTTTCCATAGTCTCACCCATTCCTGTGGGATGCTCAAGTCAGGGTTGCCCTAAGGCAGGGATTGGGGCACCATTACTGGGTCCTCAAACATCTCATTCACCAGTCTCTTAGTTTGTCTTGCTCAGCCACCCGGCTGCAGGGGAAACAATTTGTCCCAAGAGCAAGGAGCTCATTACCCCAAGCCTACAACTTCTATCCCGCTGTCAGCCCATCATGCCTGGGGCACCCAATGTAGTAGACAAGAGACCCCCAAACTGCCACTGGCTTTCTACCTTCATCACTTTTCTTTATTGCCATTATTGGGCTTATTTTGAAAGCTGTGTCACTAGGATAAGGTAAGGAGTATCTAACTTGCTAGTGTGCTGATATTTTGTCACTGGGATTTGGAGAGCTTCCTTATTAAAATCAGCATAAGTTTTGCATTTTGAAGGGATCCTCCCTTGCAGAGACCTGCTTCCTAGGAACACAGAAGAGAACTTTTCCTGTGCTGCTCCCAAGCTCTCTTGCTTCACAGTCATGGCTAGTCCTCACACTCTCTGCATTCAGAAAAGCCGTCTAGGCCAGGTTTATTTATTTGGTAGTTTCAAGTGTTACTGTGATTTGTAAAGTTTGTAAAGCTTTCATATTTGCCCTCCCGCCCCTTGAGACCGGCAGCAGAGGCCCTCCTCCGGGAGCCCTCCGGGAGAGACATCAGGAAGCAAAGTACCCGGAGGAGGGCTTTCTCTGCGGTGGCCCCATCTGTGGAATGCGCTCCCCAGAGAGGTCCACCTGGCGCCATCGTTATTTGTTTTTCAGCGTCAGGTTAAGACCTTTTTATTCAAACAATATTTTAACAATGTTTAATATTTATAGGTTTTAATTGTGCAGCCGGGGTGTTTCCGGGTTTTAACTGTATTTGTATTATATTTATTTATTTGTGTGAGCCATCTCGAGGCTATATAGCAAGGGGACAGCATACAAAAACTTTAAATAAATAAAGTTGTTTCTAGGATTTTACTATTTCTTTGTTGTTTCATCAGAGTTTTGATAAACCACCTTGGCTGGCTCCAGAAAGGCAATACAGAAATGGAGGGAGGGAGGGAAGGAAGAAAAAGAGAAAGGGCGCAAGAGTGAGAAGGAGAGAGAAAGAGGGAGAGCTTCAAGCTTGCATCAGCATCTGAACGGGTAAAGGTCAAGGAGCCCATGCTCAGCTCTGGTGAGCTGCAAACTGTTAAACAAAATACTAAGAGGATTGGGGTGTGTGGGGTGGCGGGGGGAATTCATGGCAAGAAGTATAAAAATGAATAATCTTGGCAACTACTTTCAAGGTTAAACGCAATTCCAGCAGTGGGATAACCAGATCTTGGCAGCCAAGGCAACAAGTGTCCAGAGAGCACATCTGGCCAGACTGACATTTCTTGAAATGGGAAGTACATTCAGGATCTGAGAATTCAGGGCATTTAATGCTTAGTATTTCGGTAAAGCAAGCATGACTTCTCCCCAACATCAATGTGTGTGAGCGTGCATGCAAGTGCACACGCACGCGCATGCATGTGTTCTCTCCTCTTGCTGAACTTATCTGCAGCTGCAAGGTCGAGATGTCATGCCATTAAGCACATGCTCCCACACCCGCCACGGTCTGTATCGAATTATCGATCTTTGCAAAGGGAAAAGAGCTCCACAGTGCTTTTGCTTTGAGGATCAGCAGCATGGATGGACTAAAGCAAAACTGTCTGCCAGAACCCCAGGCCTCTTGCCAGCTACTCTGAATGAAATCCAACAGGGTCCCTTCTCTGGACACGGAGAGAAATCCTTTAGCACTGTCAGGTCGGAGCAAGCCAGGCCCAAAGACAGAAAAGCCCCCATTCAGGCAGTTAAAAGAAAATGACAGCTGATGATCCAGAACCTATTTCATCCCCAAGGTTTCCGAGAAACAAACCTGAGCTGGAAAAAGGACTAAGAAAAGCTGCATCTAGAACTGGGTTGTCAACATTCCCAGGATATTGATAGTCCCTCAGGCAATGGAGTGTTGACTGCATATTGTATTCTTTTCCTGCTAATCAACAAATAGCCCTTCAGTCTATGCTCTTCCAAGTTTTCTTGCCTTGGGAAAGACAGGCTGTTTCCACAGGCAGAGTTACCTTCTACTAAGGCAGACTATGGAAAGTGGGTGGTCCCTTCTGCAATTCCAGCAGTGAAATCAGCAGATGCTGGCAGCCAGAGGATGCCCACAAAAAGAAGTTTAATGCCTTTCACTGGCCAGTCCATCAAGTCCAAAAGTAGGCAACATGTGGGCCTCTCAGGAATTTGGGTTGGTTGGTTGCACTTCTATCCTGCCATTCCTCAGCCAGTAGGGTCATATAGGAGCCTCCTCCTCCCTTTTATCCTCACAACAAACCTGCAAGGTAGGTAAGGTTGAGTCAGTCTGTGCCTGGTCCAGAGCTTCACAGCTGAGTGAAAAGTAGAAACCAGTCCCCCAACACTGGGGACCAATCCAACACTAATGGCTACACCTCCTAGGCTGTTTCAGCCTGGAACGCCCATTGTCTGCCACCACTGGCTAAGCTGATGGGAGGGGCAGGCCTAAGCATATTAAAGGCCATGAGCTGCACAACCCTGATCAAGTCCAACAGAGTGTACTCTGTTTCGTGGTTGCTTTCCTACGCCTGGTATCTGAAGCCCAAGTCTACACATGCAGAAGAGGCCTGGTCTGGTAGGAGAGACAGCACTGCAGCTTGGGATCACATGCCTGACATTCACCTATGTAAAAGCAAGAAAAAGAATCCTTCTGAGTAGAAACTAGCCCAGCTGGGAGTAGACTAGGCCAGAACTTCTTTCTCTTACTGGAGAGATGGGGGGGGGGGGCAGTTTTTACTGTATGTCTGCATATACCTGTTGCTGGAGAGCTGGTACATGACACACACCTGCCGTTTGAAGCAGCATACTTTATCACTCTGGGATTTTATAGATTGTAGACCTAGCATTCCTTTCATCTTAATAATAAATCCTCGAATAAATCCTCCTTTAATAGGAACAGCCATCATACCATGTCAGTAATCCTGTCTCATAACCCCAGATTGTGCCTCTAGTGTATAAATCTCACATGATTCCGTCACGTTGGATACTGACTCATACCTGACCTGGTGAAATCAGTGGGACATCAGCTCGTCATGACTAACGTAAGCCCCATTGCTTTCAGTGGGTCAATTCTAGGTATGACTACATTTGGAACCAACCCATTGCATGAACAACTATTGCACTACTGGGGCCATTACCTGTTTTCATGTATAAGCACGAGAGTCAAGTCCTGCTTATTTTCCTGTGAAATCCTAGTCATTCTTGTGGCTTTTCTTAAGACTTCTAATGTAAGAGTGGCTGGAGAGATACATGAAGGTAAAATGTCTCCTCTCATTTGTCTTCTTATTCTGAGGTATGTTGACAAAGGTTCTGTTTCCACCCTCCTCTTCCCTGCAAGACTAAAATCCAAAACAGCCATGTTTGCACATAACAAGAAACCACTGTGAGTGAACTTCCCCATTCAGCTTCTCACCATGGGCACCATCACTTTGGCAATTTGGAGGCTGGTGAAGGAACCCTGTAACTTTTCATTATGTGTGGAGAGGTGACGCTGAGTTGTTGGGGTGGTTGACAAACCTAAAACGGCCCATGCCTTGCTGGTCTGGCATGCAAAGATTACATGCAGTGATTAAGAGCTGGTCTGGGGCTCAGGATTGCTGGGTTCTAGTCCCCACTCAGTCATGAACCACACTGGGTAACTTTGGTCAGTCACAGACTCTGTGCCTATCCTACCTCACAGGGCTGTTGTTGTGAGGATAAAACAAAGGAGGTGAGGCTTTTAAGCCACTTTGGATTCCATACAAGAGGAATAAAGGTGGGACGGAAATGAAATGCAGTAATATTGTGTGCCTTAGATATTTCAAATGATGGCTGCCCCTTGCAACAAGAAGCCCTATGTGGAAATTCACCCATGATGTTTTCTTGTTATAAACCAGGTCATAAGTGCCTTCACCGTTTTCTTCCTCCCCATCCCAGCCTGCTTCCATAGTTTGCCTTCAATTTAACATGTTTGTGTGTCCCGGTCCCTAGGAAAAGACTAATTCTTCAAAAGGAACACTCCTCCAGAACCTCAGGGCAAGAGTCTTGCCTGGGCCCACACCAGTCTTTGGCTGGTTTAGCAATTATCTCCTCTACCTTGGAAATGGCAGTGAAATTGCTGCTGACAAGCAGGACTTCCCACAAAATGTGATCGTGTGTAATACTTCTCCTCTACTCAGCCAGCCATACTTTCCTTCACAGTAGTCCATTATTCTATTCACACATACACACCCCAACAGTCAATCAGCTTCCCATGGTCCCTGGAACAGCTAGTCCTCATTGAGTTATTTGGGATGTACACAAAAATATCTAGGATAAAGATTGGAGGGTAACAACAGCAAACGTTGCAATTTCCCCCCTCCCTCAACCTGCTGACAGTTACGTGTTTCACAATTTCTTTTGTTTAGTACATTAATACTATGTTTCATAAAAACATGACTTTGATGTGCTTGTTTGAGTCAGAGGGCATCATCAGATCTTGCAGAAAGTTTACCATATTAAAGTATTAATAGCTATTAAAAAACACACACCAGAGTCCTAGCACATGTTATAAAGTACCTCTGAGCATGTGCAGAACCTCATTCCCTCACTATCAGGCTAGGGTGGTGACTAATGAGCACATAAAGTATTACTAAGAAAATGATAGTTTGGACCATGTTCCTTTCAGAATGACCAGTCTCCTCAAATCAGGCTTTGCAGAGCATGCGGTTTATAGATGGACTTAAACCCAGGTCTGCCATCTTTTTTAGTGGTCCTGTATTTGTGCCTTTAACAGCAACCCTGTGAAGCTTTTCCTGACATAAATAGGAAAAGCTTTGCCTGCTTAATTTGTATGGGTCTGGCTACTGTTAAAGGCAAAGCAGCAGGGCAAATGCAAGAAGGCTGCAAACCAAAGAAACTGAGTACCTCTTACTCTAAGGCAAACCTTATTTATTTTAATGGCTTAAGAATATTTTCTTTTTCTTAATAGCCACTGTAGTGGGCCTCTTTGGTTGTAGGACCTGAGGAAGTTCAAACCCTCAGAGAGTTCAAGCGTTTAAATTGGAGGGCAGAAAGAGAGAACATGGGGTAACTCCCATTTATAATTTATTCCAGATCAAAATGCACAGAGGATTGATTGCTTATTTCAAGAGCACCCCATTCAGAAATTTAGTTCCATTTGCAAGATGTACGTGTCAAGGAGAAGGATGCCATATAATACATTTGTTTAAAAGTATACATACACATTTCAGATAGGCAATTTTAAAATATCTAGCCATTTTTTATGAGTTACACTTTTAGAGTGCCTCAGTGAGAGAGAAACTGTAGGTCACAACAGGAGCTGTTTACGTATTTCTGCATGGTTTTAATTTCTGTTCTGCTTTATTGCTCATACAATCTTCAGAGCACCTTAATGATGTAAAAAGGCATTCAAATGACCAAAATATCCAAATAAAATCAATATAAACTAAGGGAGCCTTATGGATAATGTGGCAGGATAAAAAAATCTAATAGAGGATCAACTGCTCAGAAGTGTTGTGGCACAACTGGGCGGCATACAAATGTTTTAATAAATAAAATATACTGAAATGATTAAACCACCTGAAAAGGAGCAAGTGAGAGGAACAGGTAGGAAGTACTTCTTCAGATATGGGAAGCTGAAAGCATTTCCACATTGAAACAGGTTTAAATGTATATTGCCAAATTACTTTTAACTGTCAATGTTTCCAAGATAAACTATGAATTAGGGTTCCTTTCCCATATTCTGGACACCTGATAAATCTATTTAAATCACAGCTCTTTCTGGCCTTCCCTGACATCCACCCCTTCTCTCCCATGCCAATGTCAGTAGGACTCCAGGTGTACAGCACACGAGAATGTAGGAAAAGCTGGACCACAGGATTAGGGAGCAAACTGGTAAAAAACCAGGAGCACTCTTACAGGGCAGAGCTAGGTACAGAAACGATCCGGTGCTCAGGGCTTGGGGGTGGAGAACACAAGGTACATATGCTCTGTGGGGAGGGAGATCTTCTTAAAATGACTCCATCTCCCAAAGACACCCCTATTTGTAAAAAGGGATATATGGACAGGGCAGACAAGTGCTTTCAAAAAATAAATAAAAAGCAGGCTGGCAGGCAGGCGGTGAGGCACACACAAGCAGAAAGCCAACTATCCCAGGGATCAGATGCAAAAGAGATCAAGTCCCCTGTACCTTTATTTCAGCCCACAAACAGCAGGTTAGCGGGTTGATGGTCTCTGGAAGATTTGGGGTTCTAAGTGAAAGATTTAGGGCTCCATCCTTAGCAGGCTGCCTCCTAATGCAGCCTCTACTCTTTCAGGGGGATAGAAAGAGCTCTATCTGTTGTCCAAGTTGCTGTGTGCACAACAGATAGACATAATTGTTTTTGTATGAAGTGGCTAGCGGGCCCTCTTAAGAAACTCAGCACCCTTCGGTTTGACCCCCAGATGTAGCAGAAAGAGGTATTAAAGACCTGGCTCTTGTTTTGATGGGCCTCTCGCCACCCTCTACTGTGAAGAATCCTCTGAGCTTGTCCATTTGACGGCAATGGCAGCAGGCAGATTTCACTCCCCACAATGCCACTGATGTAGTATTGCTCCAGGGCATTGTGGGAAATCCAAATGGAAGCTCGCACATCCAGCTGCCCAGTGCAGAGGACTGGGCAGGCCCCAAGAGCTGCATGAGAGGACCATGTGCTGATGCTGGTGAAAGATAGTTGAATGGGCTGTATCACCATTGGGCTGAAGGAGACAAAGCCATTTTTAATGCTCTCCCAAGGGGGAGAAAAACCTTTCTGCAAGTTTTCTTTAATCCGAGCAAAAGAGAAAGCTTCTTGTTTAGGACATGGCTGTGCTAGTTCTCTGCTTTCAGGGGGCATTCAAAACAGTGAAGCCCTATCTGCATCCTGAAATCATACCATGTTGTCACTCCTTAATGCTGTAGCTGAACATCACACCTTACAAATTCTTTGGTCGGGTGGCGAGGAGGGAGTGACCGCAGTTGAAACAGCCTCCAACCAGTTTAAAATGTGTACATACACTCCAGTATTTTTGTTGGCTTTTGACATGTTGGCAAGGATAATTTGGCTCTTGTAGCTTTTTGCTGCCATTCTTCAGTCGTGTCCAAAAACTCACTAAGCTTCCTAGGCAACAGAACTCAGTCATTGTTAGAAAGTAAAGGGCCACCTGCTTTGTGGAGCTGCTGGACAAGCCGTGCCTTCAAGCGCCCCCTTCCTTCCCCCACCTGTCCGGCCAAACTGCATCATACATTTCAAAAATGTTTGCATTTCTGGTGCCCATTATGGAAACTGCTTGGGGCAAGGGAAGTAATCTTGGCTTCCTCTACAAAAATTTAAATCTCTCCTTCTCTGTTAGTGTTCAATTTAAATGGGACCAAATAAAAACATTTTGAATGAAGCCAGATGCATAGAAAACTTTGTTGTTAATAAGGTCACTGGAACATGAGAAAGAAGAGGAGGGAAAAATTGGCCACTGAGAAAGGAAACTTGATCACAGATGTAGATCTGAAAAAAAGCTGGCCTTCATTCCTATTCTCCATCAGGATCTAGGTCCGAGTCTTAATTTGTCAGTATTCTTCACATGGCAATCAGCAGTCCCACACATCAATTCATTAAGCAATTCATTCCGATTCAAGAGCAGAAATACATGTTTTCTGTTTTGGCATCACAGTACCAATCTACCCAGGTGGGAGGCGGGTGTGACCTTCCACACAGCCAGGGCTTCTCTACATGAGATATTCAAAGCAGCACTTTACTGAGGCATCTTTTCTTTGTGGGATCATTGGCATGTCCTTTGCATCTTTTTTTGCTGGGGGTTTTCCCCTTTTGCTGGGGGTTTTCCCCTTTGTCTTTTTACGTGTTCCCATACATCCTATTACGCAACGCAAAGTGGCAGCATAGTATAGAACAGAATTGCAAAATTACATAAGGTCCCATGTAAGGAATAATGGCCCCACCTAAGAAAATTAAAGACTTTCCTCGTTCCAACTGTCCCCCTCCCAACACACACAGAAAAACAATGTCATGAAAGTACACTGCACATTTCCATAACTGAGCATGTACACAATATATCTCATGGAGAAAAGAACCCCATCTCTGAGCTGAGCCTGAGAGAGAGAGCACACAGATGCAAGGTTTAAAACTGGGAACTCTGAGAAAAGTCTTCTTCACACAGACACCAAACAGAGGTAGCAGGGAGGTGGGAAAATATTTTAAAAAGCCCAAACTGTTTAAAACAGGGCTTTTCCCTTATGTACTTCTTATGTACTAGTGCATGGTTGTTTCACATAAACCAGACAGACCATATGTTCTTTGAGTACAGTACAATTGGCAACAAATCATCATTTTATTTAGTTCAATATGTATGTTTTCCTATTTTGCCTAAATAGGGTTGCCACCTATTTTTTCCTGGCACAGATCTTGTGCCTATCAGTCAGAAGACAAAAAGAAAAACACTAAATGAAACTTCTCCCAACATATGGATGCATTGCTGAGGAAAGCTTCATCAGTTAATTCCCTTCGACTTTTTTTAGTCATGAGGGTTACAGGCAGAGGAGCAATATAGGGACAAAAGTTGGCAATATTCTGAACAAGGTCAGTGTGCTATTCAACAGTATTTCCTTCCAGAGGTTCAAAAAACTCTGCATTATGTCCTCCAATAAAAGTCATGGTCTGGCAGGCAAGCAGGTCTCAATCTGGTCTCAAGGAAGTTAAAGGGTCAGTCTAAAGATGCATAGATTGCTCACTTAATATATTTTATTTCCCAGACACCAATACAACAAGGACGTCCTATGCTTCAGCAAGCTCCACATCAATGATTTTAGTTGGAAGATAATGCCAAATGCTAATCCAGCCAGCCTGGAAGTCAAGCCTTTCTAAAAGTTAGCTGCAGTTAGACATGGAGGGGACTGCACTTTGCACATGCTCTTTTTTATTTTCCTTATTCCAGGTCTGAGTCCTGACATTTAAAGACAGAAGCAGAGCCCTGGCTAAAATTTACTGCAGCTCTTAAGAAATTACTATGTACCTCTCCACAAGTATGATGAAAAATGACCACAATTTTTATGAAGTTGTGAGCTGATTTTATTAAATGTAACGACAACTAAAAAAAAAAACCACTTTTGGAATGTGCTATGCTTGCAGACAGAGGTGAGTTGGGATGGAGGCCAGTTGAGGGCTTGTTCCCAGCCACATCGGCTGCTGTCCTGGGGACAGTTGATATTATTGTCCGTTGCAAATTTTTAAAAAAATCTCATTGCATTTTGGCCTGAGAAGATTTGGCTAATGTTCACTGGGAAAAAACAAAAAGGCCTCAGCCTTTGACTATAAAACTGGAGGCGGAGGAGAGAGAAAGTCAGACCAGAACAAGCCGGCAGCTGTTTCATCAAAGCCAAAAAGGGGAAAAGGGCAAAGTGAAATGAAAAACAGACCAGACCAAAAATGGGGTGGGGAGAGGAGGTTTTGGGGAAAACCTACAGAAGCATGCTGGCTGTAGAGGAACGAAGCATGAGAAGAGACTCTCATGACTCTCTTTTCTGAGCGTTCTGCTTAAAGTAGGATTAAGTCCTTCCAATACTTGGTTGGGTTATTGACCACCACCAGAGGGGGTAGTGAAAGAAGCTTCTTGCGGCTGCTGACTCCCAAGTAACAAGAACGGGGAATCATTGCCTCCTTTCATTCCTAGCAACCTTAAATAAGTGGGGGGAAGGGACATCATAGATAGGCTGTTACCTGGCAGCTACCTTTCTGAAGGTGCGCTTCGACTCATTCATAAACAACCTCAAATGTAATCCCGGCCCTCCACCATCACCCCTACTGATTAGACATACAACTGCATCTTAATGGGTTAATTTTTGTTTATTGCCAAAGAGACAGACACCAAGTACTTTCTCTTTACCTCAGACTTTGCTCAGTGTTGGGTACACAACACAACCCTGTTCCCCAAATGCAAGGCTTTTCAGTTCCTAGAAAAGAGTCCAACATGCCAAGTTGTGTCTTTAGTTTCAACCCTCTGTGCTTCTCCCCACTGCCTTTTGTATCTCCACCTCACCCCTTCCCACCACCACTGCTGCGGTCATTGATTTGCCTTTGTCACTCCCTAAGGGACGGAGCCAAAAATAACAATTTCAGAATATTCTGTTCCTGGTACTGAGGCAACAGAGTGAAAAATGTTTGCTTTCTGAGCTACATATTAACGTGTTCATCCAGTGGTGACTGTCAGGTGGAAGACCAAGTAAGAAACCGGCAGCTGGGTTCAAGAAAATCCCGCTCATCCATGAAGACCCAAGATGCGCTATTTTGGATCAGCATTTCCCCTTGTGCAGCCAGCCAGGTGTGCCAAGGAAGTTTACTGGAGAGTCAGTATCTTGCTACTAGCAGTCCAGTACCTGGTAACATGGGTTAAACACCCCATAATCTAGCTTCCCATGCACTGATGCCATCTTCTTGCAACACTGGGGGTTGCGGCTTCAGCCAACCACCGTGACTCACCTAAGTTCCATCCTCCTCCAAATTATTTGCAAACAAGAAACTCACTTCAATTAAATGACTATTTTGTGATGAAGCACCTCCCCTGCTTTGCATCAGCTTCAGTGAGGAGTCTTCACTGCCCCCCCACAAAACCATTGCTTCTCAACCACCCCAAACCAGTCAATGTTTATCCACCTGCAAGCCACTATGAACAAGACAGTCAGCCCAACTTCCACTCAGCAGAAAGAAATAGAAAAAGGGTGATAGAGCAAGTTGTCAAAGTGGACTATTATATTTCAGACTGCAGGGGTGGGCTCCTTTTTAATCTTCCCCTAAATTAAGTTGCACTATTCCCTGGGAGAAGAAAACTAGATTAGTGGCTTTCCCACATGTAGAAGAAAATGGTACAGTCTGATATTTGCCCTTAACTACTAGCTGTCGGGCACTGAGAAGTGAGAGGGGAGATTCACACAAATGCACATTGTGGCTGTGTGAAGGGGGTCACAGGGCTGTACAAGCAAAGGGGCAGGATCAGTAGGAGCCTTCCTAGAATGAACCGTGGTTGTGAACGAGCCCAGTAAGGCTGTTCAAGCACAGCGAGGTGATGTGGGAAAGCCCTGCATGGTGGCCACAGAATGTACCCACCACAGTGTCCAATCAGGGCTGCAACTTCTCCATAGCAGAGATTGCAACAGGGATAGAAGTCCCACAACAGGGCTTTTCTTCTGTCTCCACAGGCACAGGGGTACACCCATAGTTGTTGTGAATGCAGGCTGTTTTCAAGCATATAAAAACAGCATTCAGACGGGCAACTTGCAATTGAAAGTCTGCCGGATACATTCTCTGCCCCCTTTGTTCCCCCATGTCCCATTGCTCATCTTCCTCCTCCAGCTGCTGAAGCAAGTGGGACATTAAATCGCCCCACAGCAGAAGAAAGGAGAAGCCGGTCAGGTGGCCTGGAAATGAACTGGGCCAGGAATGCAGCATGGGCAACCTCTCCTGCTCCATTGCCTTTGTCAGAGGTTGGTACGGGGAAGTCGCTCAAGTCTGTGCAAGGGACAACCACGTCCTCGATACTGGGGAGGTCAAATGCAAAAGGCAGCAGGTCACCTTCTACACTCCTGTTAAAGGTACAGAAGGCAATGTTGGCATCCCCTTCAGGGACATGAAGATCTACACTTGCTGAAGCACCCTCTTTTAAGAACCTATGAAAGCAGGTGCAAGAGACTGTTTTCCAGAAAGGCTGATCAACCCATGGGAAAAATCAGAAAGAGCCATAAACTGATGGTGTGCAGAGTTTGCAGAAGAGTGGATTTAAATTAAATCCAGTTTAAATTTATGATGAATACCGTTTGATCCATAATATACCTCAAATAAGAAACTATCTTCAGATACTTTGATGAAAAATCTATTTTATTCTAAAAAAAATCTCATTTAAATTTTTAAAATCCATTTTTTATTTTTTTAATCATGGATTTTGATCTACCCTGGTCTGCAGCAGTGCATTGCTGTGCGTACACGGGCACCGACCCATACTGGAGTTAGGGTTCCATACTACAGTAATTTATGGACTATGGGCTCTGCCTCCCCCCCGCCCTTTCTGGTCAGCTTATGCCAGGACTAAGCAGCCTGTTGCCTTCCAAATTGGACTACAGCTCCAAAGCATATGGACAGCAGCTTTGGATTTTGAGAGAACAAGTGCTGGCAAGGGGAAGGCACCCCCATGGGCTGCTTACAGGTCCAACATCTGCCCCAAAAAGGAATGCCAGGTCCACACCTCGCACACACTTTGATGTGCGATGTTGCTGGATCTGGCACCAATCCCTTATGCAGCATTGCAGTACATCCAGAGTCTGGGAATCCGCACCAGTAATGAATTCATTCATATAATGAACAACTGCAGGTTTCTCCTTTTCCGTGCAGCCAACAGACGAAAGGGCTGGGACTATAGCCAGGTGTGTCTGCACATGCACACACTGGAAATGTCAAACACTCGAGATTTCCCACATTTACATCCAACTCCTGCCCAAGGTGAGGTGCATGGGCCCCCTCCTCTCCATATGTCCTCCCAGCCAGCCTATGAGGAAGGTGAGTGTGCGAGCCTGTGACAAGCCAAAACCACTCAGTGAGCTGCTTGGCTCAGCCGACTGACTGAAGCTGGCGCTCTTGAGCCTCAGGCCAGCACGTGGACCCCTTCGCCACCACAGGTCACCAAGTCCGTAGCAGCAGCAGCAGACGGAGTGCTTTTTGGCCCGTCTGGAAGAACATGTCCGAAGGACTAGCGTGTTAGTTCACATCAGTGCGTAACACACAGCTCTGCCCCATTGCTCTCTTGGTATTGTCAAGTCACAGAACTGTCCATGCAGGGTGGGGCCCTCTCAAAGTCTGGTCATGGAGACCCAGTGCCCCTTTGAGTACTTAACACAGTCCAGTTTTTTCATTCCGCCTAGATACCCTGGCTTGTTCTACTCTTTTTCTTTGGCCATGCTCTCAAAAGACTTTTCACTATGTACTTTACATCTGGAGACTTCTAGCAGCTTCCGAGTCCTTGGTCTTTCTCAGAAAGCAGCTTCTTCACGACATTCATTAATCCCAGTAGCCAAGCTGACAATTCACCCTTGCCTCAAAGCTCCACATCTGCTGCCACCTGTTTTGTTGCTAAGCAGGTGGAATATTTATGGATATTCTGTAAGATAACACAAGGCTGGTAATAGTCAGAAGTTTCTCTGACACAAGTGCAGTGCCACACAGCTAACCCAGTCCCAACAGGCATCGGGAAAGCTGTTTATGTCCACTAAAGGAGGAAGCCCTTGCTCAGCTTCCTTCTCAAAAAGGATGTCCCTCTTGTGTTCCAGCTGTTTCCCAGATGACTAATCTCCCCAATTTCTACTGGAGGCAGGAAAGTCCGCTTCCTGTGGCAACTTCCACAGTGGCATCCTTTGGGATGTAACGATTCAAAACAAAACAAAAAACCCAGAACCATACAAAGAGCCGGGAAGCAGGGAGCCTGCCACCTCCTAGCCAAATGGCAGGAGGATGTGTGCGCAATCTAGCAAGAAAAAAAAGGGGGGGGGGATCACAAAGAATGACTGTGGCAGTGTCAACAGAGAGGCTGTGCTCAGTGCTTGCTATATAGAACGGATACCTCTGACACACGCCACCAGGCCTCGTTAGCTGAACACTGCCAACACTTATGCTGGCACAGAGTTTCCAGATAACTCCAATTTTGCAACCTGTATAGAGAATGCAAGCTATACATATTTTACATCAGTTCTTATTTTGCTGTTCTCTTCTGATTAGGCATGGGGAGAAGAGAATTAGGAGCCGCACTAAAGCCCCATTCCAGGCCCCCACCCCTGACAATTCCTAAAAATCATAGCCCACACCTTCCCCAACTTCCAACTAGCCATCAGGCATTGCCCACATACTTTCAGGACTCTGAATAACCAAAGAGCAGATTCTCTGAATGCTAAATTCTGTACTCTTATGTTTTGTTTGAACTTCCTGGATCCTTGATCTATAATTTTAATGAAGTATTTTATTTTTCCAAATTTAAAAGTTAAGGGCTAAATGATGCCTTTCTTCCTGTTAAAAAAGACAGGAATTTCCTTTACAGATCCTGAAGGTTGACCCACACCAAAACTTCACTGTTACATTTTCCACTCTACAGACTGATATGTTTACCGAAGGATGTGAATTACTTAGCAGGTGAGTCCAGAGCAAAGTGGGCACCACATTGTTTCACCATATGCCCATTTCATGGCTCCTCCTGGCATATTTTAAAGGGAATGTAAGATCCATTAATCAGGGCAAGCTGGATGTGGTCAAACAAGGGATGACAAGACTGAACATCGACATCTTAGGAATCAGTGAACTAAAATGGACAGAAATGGGTGAATTTAATGCAGATGACCATCAGGTATACTACTGTGGGCAAGAATCCCTCAGAAGAAATGGAGTAGCCTTCATAGTCAATAAAAGAGTAGGAAAAACAGTACTGGGATACAACCTCCAAAATAACAGAATGATCTCAGTTTGAATCCAAGGAAAACCATTCAACATCACATTAGTTCAAGTCTATGCCCCAACCACTGGTGCTGAAGAGGCTGAAGTTGACAGGTTCTATGAAGGCCTACATTACCTTCTAGAATTAACACCAAAAATGATGCCCTTATCATCATGGGGGATTGGAATGCTAAAGTAGGAAGCCAAAAGATAACCAGAATAACAGGCAAGTTTGGCCTTGGAGTACAAAATGAAGCAGGGCACAGGCTGGTAGAATTATGTCAAGAGAATACGATGGTCATAGCAAGCACTCTTTTCCAACAACCCAAGAGACGACTCTACACATGGACATCACCAGACAGTCAATCTGATTTCTGTGTTGACCATGTGCTCTGCAGCCAAAGATGGAGAAGCTCTATACAGTCAGTAAAAACTAGACCAAAAGCTGACTGTGGCTTAGATCATGAGCTTCTTGTTGCAAAATTTAGGCTTAAACTGAAGAAAGTAGGGAAAAGCACTAGGCCACTCAGGTATGACCTACATCATACCCTGATGAATATACAGTAGAGGTGACAAATAGATTTAGGAATTAGATCTGATAGACAGAGTGCCTGAAGAACTCTGGATGGAGGTTCGCACCATTGTACAAGAGGTAGCAACTAAAACCATCCCAAAGAAAAAGAAATGCAAGAAAGCAAAATGGCTGTCTGAGGAAGCTTTACAAATAGCTGAGGAAAGAAGGGAAGCGAAAGGCAAGGGAGAGAAGGAAAGATACACCCAACTGAATGCAGAATTCCAGAGAATAGCTAGAAGAGATAAGAACGCCTTCTTAAATGAACCGTGCAAAGAAATAGAAGAAAACAATAGAGTAGGGAGGACCAGAGATCTCTTCCAGAAAATTGGAGATATGAAGGAAATGTTTCATGCAAAGATGGGCATGATAAGGACCAAAATGGCAGGGACCTAACAGAGGCAGAAGAGATTAAGAAGAGGTGGCAAGATTACACAGAAGAACTATACAAGAAAGAGCTTAACGTCCCTGATAACCATGATGGGGTGATCACTTACCTCGAGCCAGACATCCTGGAATGTGAAGTGAAATGGGCCTTAGGAAGTCTGAGCAACAACAAAGCTAGTGGAGGTGACAGTATTCCAGCTGAGCTATTCAAAATCTTAAAAGACGATGCAGTAAAAGTGCTACACTCAATATGCCAGCAAACTTGGAAAACTCAACAGTGGCCACAGGATTGGAAAAGGTCAGTTTACATTCCCATCCCAAAGAAGGGCAATGCCAAAGAATGTTCAAACTACCGCACCATTGCACTCATTTCACATGCTAGCGAAGTGATGCTCAAAATCCTACAAGCTAGGCTCCAGCAGTATGTGGACCGAGAACCACCAGAAGTACAGGCAGGATTTTGAACAGAGAGAGGAACTAGAGATCAAATTGCCAACATATGCTGGATCATGGAGAAAGCTAGGGAGTTCCAGAAAAACATCTTCTGCTGCTTCATTGACTATGCTAAAGCCTTTGATTGTGTGGATCACAACAAATTGTGGCAAGTTCTTAAAGAGATGGGAGTACCAGACCATCTTATTTGTCTTTTGAGAAACCTATATGTGGGTCAAGAAGCAACAGTGAGAACTGGACACGGAACCACTGATTGGTTCAAAATTGAGAAAGGAGTTTGGCAAGGCTGTATACTGTCACCCTGCCTATTTAACTTATATGCAGAGCACATCATGAGAAAGGTGGGGTTAGAAAAAACACCAGTTGGAATTAAGATTGCCTGGAGAAATATCAACAACCTCAGATATGCAGATGATACCACTCTAATGGCAGAAAGTGAAGAGGAACTAAAGAGCCTCTTGATGCAGGTGAAGGAGGAGAGCACAGAAGTTGGCTTGAAACTCAACACTAAGAAAACTAAGATCATGGCATCCAGTCCTCTCACTTCCTGGCAAATAGATCGGGAAGAAATGGAGGCAGTGACAGATTTTATTTTCCTGGGCTCTAAGATCACCGCAGATGGGAACTGCAGCCAAGAAATTAAGAGATGCTCGCTCCTGGGGAGGAAAGCTATGGCAAATCTAGACAGCATACTAAAAAGCAGAGACATCCCCCTTCCAAAAAAAGTGCGTATAGTCAAGGCTATGGTTTTCCCAGTTGCAATGTATGGCTGTGAAAGCTGGACCATAAGGAAGGCTGAGCGCCAAAGGATTGAGGCCTTTGAATTGTGGTGCTGGAGGAGACTCCTGTGAGTCCCTTGGACCGCAAGGCGATCAAACCGGTCAGTCCTAGAGGAGATCAACCCTGACTGCTCTTTAGAAGGCCAGATAGTGAAGATGAAACTCAAATACTTTGGCCACCTAATGAGAAGGAAGGACTCCCTGGAGAAGAGCCTAATGCTGGAAACAATAGATGGCAAAAGAAGAAGGGGACGGCAGAGGATGAGGTGGCTTGATGGAGTCACTGAAGCAGTCGGTGTGAGCTTGAGTGGACTCCGGGAGATGGTGGAGGACAGGAAGGCCTGGAGGAATGTGGTCCATGGGGTCGAGATGGGTTGAACACGACTTCACAACTAACAACAACAAGTACTGGCACCAGGAAAATTTGGGGGGAGGGCAAGGTGGGAAGAACCAAAAGCAGGCAAAACAATTCTAAGTGCTTCACAGCAATCCTTTAATCCTAAACATACTTGCTGAGAAGTAATTCTGATTCCAATAATATTTACATTCAGATTAGACATTGTATTTCAGAACATTAATCAAGAATTTAATTTAAATGTTTATTTTGTCTTCACTGTGGTCTCTAGATGTTTTTAACAAAGCAAATACCCCACCCTGCAATTAGAGAAGAATTCTGGAAACCCTTCTTGTTAAGTCTAGCAAAACTGCTTGCCTTTGAGAAGCAGCTTTTCCCTTCTGGAACATGAAGGGATAGTAAGCCTCACCTCTTGATGATGTCATCCAACAATCCATAAACAAATGGAAGGAATCACAAGTACACAATTAATACATCATACAGAAATGCGTGTGCTAAAAACCCTCTATGTGGAAGCACCAGAGAGAGAGAGAGAGAGAGGTGGCAGGCTTGAGATAAAAAGATGAAATGTAGAAAAGGAAGAAACATTGAATCAGTATTGAAAAAGCACAGGAAAAATTACCTACATGCAAGACTGAAACTCCTTATCCCGTATTCAAATACCTATCACCTTAGAGGGGCACAGTTCCTAATTTTCTGTGCTCAAACCTCTGAAGCCCCAAACAAAAGTGCAAATTTGTGCAACTGCAAATTTACAAGTTTGCAATCTGGCCATATGTAAATATATATGATTGGGTTTTTAAGGAGTGGAGAAGATGTAACAGAAGGCTTGCAAAAAACAGGCAGAGCAGAGCAACTATACCTCCCTAATTCAGGGACCAGAAGAGGAAAACCCAGCATTATTTTTGCTAGTTTTGCTCCTTTGCTTTTAACATCAGCTTGGCACTCAGAAATTTAGCAGTGAAAAGGTTCCACTACTACTTAGGGCCACATCAGGAAGAGAGAGGCTTCATTCACACAGCTGAGGCAGTTCCGCAGGGTCGGCTCTACCATTAGGTAGGGTGATGCATTGGTCTCGGACAACAGGTAGTGGGGAGCAGGCAATAGGAGCAAACCACTGGGGGAAAGAGCGGCACACCATGGAACCTGCCCTGTGCTCCCCTAAGCTAGCCTGCCTTCCACACAACGCTGTGCAGACAGCAGAGACACAGGAGACATTGGCCATGCTGGCTGAGAGTGATGGAAGGGGTAGTCTAACACATCTGGAAAACACCAAGCCGGGGAGGTGTGCTTTAATGTCATGTTTGGTCTCACAATGGCTCTGTCCCCGTTGCAGAATCTCTGGACACTTTCAGCAACATCTCTGCACTGGGCAAGCCCTCACAGCAGTGGTAGTTGATGAGCTAAGGTCAGCCAAGCATCTTAACCTTTTTTGGAGTCATTCTCTTCCCACCCACCCCAGTATAGCAAAATAGAGAATTATCTATCAAGGACACTATCACACTAGAACCAAAACTCTCTGGGCTGTTTACAACAGCACAGAAATACCTTAAGGGCACAGTCTAAAATGTCGTATCAGACCACAAAATTTAAAAACCAGATTTAAAGCTGATTTAACAACTGCAATAACAAATTAAGATGGTAAGACTCGTCAGACAGCTGATGTAACACCCCTTTTTAAATACCCTACCTGGAGTAGAAGACAGTCTTAACCTGGTGCCAAAATGATAGTATGGTGACAGGTAGGCTTTAGTGGGCAGTTTGTTCCATAAAAGGTGGTTTGGCGGGGGGGGGGGGCTGGCACTGAGAAGGTCCTACCAGTATCCATAGAACTAGGGACTGACTTTGTTAAGCAGGGATAGCAGTAAGCATGTAGTAATCCTTGTCTAATCCGGCAGTCTGATGACAGATGGCTATCCAGGTAGCTAACACTAAAGAGAAGGTGCTCTCAGTTACCAAATTCTCAGGCTATTCATAAGGGTAGAATGCATTGCTTACCTAAGGATTAAAACAGACAGTACACCTGTACTCTTAACCATATCCCTGCCATGGCTCCTCTATTACTACATTCTTGAAGGAGCTGGTTTATACCTTATTTCTCACTCCAGTTCCCCTATTTTCATCTTCATGACATCCTTCTGAGATTAGATGAGCTGTGAAAGCAACAGGCCCAAACTCAAGCTGTGATCTTCATAGTTAAGTTACTAAATCCGCAAGAGCACCATGGCAGAGCTGCTAAAACTGCAGGAAGGCTGCAACTCCACACACACTCCCCTCTGGGAGTATAGGCCCTGTGAATTCGCTACAGCAGCCTTCCCCAGCCTCGTGCCTTCCAGACACACTTCCACTGCAACAGCCAGAATTCCCAGTCAATGGCCCTGCTGGATGAGAATTCTGGGAGTTGTGGTCCAAATGCCTCTGAAGGCCACCAGACTGGCGAAGGCTGCATTAGAACTTACTGCTGCAGGATTGCCAAGTTGCCTGAATATCCTGCTGCGTACCACACGGGCTTTCCTACAGAAACATAAACCCAAAAGCAACCAAGGACTGTTACTCCACACCACCAGCCCCTTCACCTGTAGCTTGTACCATTGTACGATTCATCCTCCCATTCCACTCACAGGGCTGGATGAGTGATGCTCTCTAGCTATGGAAGGGACAAGACACAGACCTACCAAATGGAATACAATATGTTCTATTGTATTTCAATGTATTTTATTGTGTTGTAAGCCGCCCCAAGGCTTCGGCAAGGGGCGGCATAGAAATGTAATAATAATAATAATAATAATAATAATAATAATAATAATAATAATAATACACTGCCTAATCAGGCTAATTTCTTTACCAGAACTTCTTTCTCTAATTAATGTTTTTGAGCCTGAAAGTCAGGTATGGCCAACTGGCAGTTCACGGCCTTTGAAGCCGCTTTGCTTGCTGCCCTGTGAATTTTAAGACATTTTCTTACCTATTTTTGTCATTTCTGCAGTCATGCAGATTTCTTGTTATATTGTTGTTTCGGTTCCACCGCTGTTATATTATTGTTTTCCATTCCAGAGAAACAAACAGGCATTGCCAAACGGTGTCTCTTGAATTTCTCATAATGCAAGCCTGTACATGTCTACTCAAAAGTAAGCCCTGCTGAGTGCACTAGGACTTACTCACAGGTATACAGCAGTGGAATCTCCATCCCCTCCTCCCATACTACTAATGATCTTACACTCTGTAGTCTATATACCTAGGTCATGCAAACATGACCGATTCTGCCCATTTGGGAGGGAGCTGGCAGAATGTTTTATGCCCAAGCTACAAGGGGCCCAGGCAAGCTGTGCTGCTCAAAATACAAAAGCCAGCCAACTCTGCTTATCAAAATTCATACACTGCAAAACTGTATTTCATGCTGTATCTACTGCACTGTTGAAACTTAAAAGGCTGATGGGTTGCCATTCCCCCAACCCATTTTTAACATTTTGCTCACCACACTAACACAGAAATTAGGCACTTCTCTTACACTGCATTTTCAGGTTTTGTTTGTCAAGATGTACTAAGAGCTCATATTAAGCTCACTGCTATATTGCAGCAAGTAAGTATACATTTACAATTTAGGAATGCAGCATTGCCCACCCTTAAATCTGCCCCACCCCCTTAGCTGTATCTTATAGGGGGCAGAACTGCATTACCAGATGGGAATGTTTATCTCTAGGATCTGAAAGCTTCACCTGCTGATTTCTACATACCAAGCTGCTCTTAAAGGCTCCACAGCTGGCCAGGCTGTTTTGGAATTAAGGACAAGTATGTGCATTAGTGTTTATTCCTACACTTACAAAGAAAACCAAAGCATACAGGAGAAAACATGCAACCAAACTGCCCACTGATAATTTCCTCTACACTCTCGTGGGAAGAGTTAACCATTCTCTCTCCAACAGCACCTTTGACTTTAAATACCAAGTTCTGTTCAGTGAAAATGAAGAAAGCAAAGGGACATTCTTGACTGACACCTTCTAGGACTCTGCAGGCTCGAGTGACTGGACAGCCATGAATTTATTCAGCGTGGGTTGCATGCCATCCCTTAGCTCTCCCCACATTTTTCCAGAAAGCAAGGCACTGCAGTTTGCAAGTCACATCCAAAATGTCTGTGTGGGGGTCTCTGTATATTGGATCACTTCAAATATGGGTGAGTAGTGAGTACTTGGTCAATCCAGTGGAAAGGAGGACTAGTCTGATTTATTAATTTATCCTATTCCTATGCATTTGCTTGATTTCTCACTCTTCCTCATAAAGAGCCCACAACTCTTTAAGTATTTGTGCAGGAGAGGAGATTTTAGCAAGCCCTGTCTGAACTCTAAATTATCTAAATTTTAAGAGCACAGGAACCTTCTTTTCCTATTCCTCCAGCTGCTACTACTTGCAGTACTACCAGTATTAGCAGCAATTGTATCTTCTGCTGTGACCGAACTACTGCATGTTTGATGCGCATCTTATCCCACGTGAGTCTACCAATAAAAGAAAATCATCATGTATCTAACTGATACTAGACAATATGTGGTTTTCTGGATTCCCATGTCCCACTAGAAAAGTTCCTCTGGTCCTAATCCTTTCAAATACTATTCCCCCAGTCCTTGCATACTGCATACAAAGTCAGCCCCACCCTGCCTCATTATTCAAGATTCACTCATTGGGTATCACTACCACGAAGGTTCCACAATCCAAACTTGCAGTGCGCAATTGCAAGGATGAGATCAGAATGCAAACTGACATGTTACGGCAGGGCTGGGTCCCCTTCAGGTGCACTCCCAGCAGCAAAGATATGCTTCCATATGGTGCAACCTCACATGGCAGCATCCCCTGTGGGACCACCATGGGGGCAGGAACTACTGTGTGCATCCTTCTCCTCCCATCCACACCAGGTGAGTGACAGGTATGTGGCAAATGCCTAGACAACAGGAGCATGCCATTTGTACATGTGCTAGTGCAGCGCACAACAGCATTTATATCCTGCCTTTTCCCTCCTCTGAGATGGCTTGCACAGCTCCATTATATCCTCACAACAACCCCGAGAGGTAGGCCAGACTGAGGGTGAGTGACAAGTCCAAAGTCACCTGCTGAGTTTCATGGCTGAGTGGGGACTGGAGCCTGGATTTCCCGAGTTCCAGTTCAACACTAACTACCCTACTACACCAGCTCGGGAATCACACACAGCAGGAATTATGCAAGCAAGTGGGCCTCCCACTCGTTTGGCTAAAATAAGGAATAGCATGACATGCAAAGTCTGGCAGACTCAAGCAAGGAGATGCAATGACCAGGGAGCAATCAGCCTTGAAGCTTCACCTGTTGAATATGTCTTTTAGCAACTGTTAGACACACCACAGAGGGGGAGAAACCCCCGTGAAACAAACAAAGGTGACATGGAACGCAGCCTAATATCACTCCCCTGCCACCACATCAGGAGTCCAGTACCAGAGGAACTGTAATCGTTCTGGATGCATTAAATCCCGAGGGGGGAAAAGCAGAAAAATGTGTGCGCCATTAGAACGCATACTTGCAAGAGTTTAATAGGGCTAAGTTATGCCTTTGCACTGTTAAACCACCCTGCTGCTTTCAAGGTACAGAGCGGACCATCAAGGGTGGGGGAAATCAGGCCTTCATTATACACACTGCAGAAGGGATGCCAGTTTCCACTAGAGGCAACAAGTACAGGGCAATAACTTTTCCAAGAAAGTCACAATAGTGTGCGTTTTTGTATAGATGCCTGCCCTGTCCTAGGTTCAGTTCCACATACAGGGTGCATTGAAAGCATAGAAGGAAGAAACCTAAGCATTCTCTTACAAGAGTACTATGCCCACTTATGTAGGAGTAAGTCTCATTCGTTCCAATAGGACTTCAGACCAGAAACAGGATTGTACTACTAGTTATCCTGTGTAGACGTCAGCCTGAAACCCTTTCCTGAAAGTGAAGTCCATTAGAACACAGTGGGGCTTAGTTCTGAGCAGGCGTGCAAAGGGGCTGCACCTCATGTTCCCCTTTGTAATTGCAACAAAAGAAAAGCGGACACATGCAAGGGATATGTGATGCACTTAAGGAGATCGCAAGGAAGAAACTTTTACGCTCCAGGAGAAAACACCTTCTTGCTCTGTGTGGAGAGAGGAGAAGGGATGGCTGGCAAAGCATTAACCCTTTCCCATCAGGAGAACTTGAAGTGGTTATCCAACAGAGATTTTAGCTTCATACTTTCTCCAGAGTATCCACCCAGGACAAGTATTACTTTTTATAATGCAGTATCAAGAGCACAACATACATGGAGTGGAAGTAAATCCAGGGAACAGATTCCCTCCCTTTTCTCTCCCAGTATCTGCACATGTGAGCAGACAATACACAAGGTGGCTAAAGGCTACCTAGAAATACTTCCAGAGAGTTTTACATAGAGTACAACCTAAAAGATGCAGAAGGGGCTCTTACCTATGGCTATTTTCTCCTGGCACTACTTTTTCTGTCCTGAGACTCAGCTTTGGCACTGAAAATAGGCCATTTTTGTGTTTATGTTGGCAGACAACAAGTTGTTATCCAGAAATTAAGCACAAAGTTCTCTTAGAGCTCTCCCAAGAGCGCATCGATTGCTGATATGGGACAATTTCCTTTCTGGACATTGGCTGATCTGTATGGCTGTGCCCAGTGGGTTACCAGAGCCAGATGCCTGGACACCATGAACCTAAGAACTACTCACGAATGTAAGGCAGCCTGACCAACCTCGCGCATCTGAGACAGGCACTATGGAGCAATCCCCATGAAGCAGTTTCTGCAGCAAATCAGGTTGCCTGCAGGGCTGGGGCGTCCCATGGCCCTATGTCCCCTTACCTGTGGACTGGATGCTCTCTTGGATAGCTTCAACTTCAGAGAGCTCCATGCACACGCCTTGGCCGTGCATGAGCGTGTGCAAGGGCTTCTCCATCCCCCGCGGTGGATAACATCGCAAGCCAGAGCCGCAGCGAGGTGTGTAGACCCCGCAGGGCATCCCTTTGGCCAGGGCGCAAGTAGCACAGCATCCACAGCCGGGCTCCTGAACCAGCTCCTCGCAGCCGGAAGGCGCCCTGCAGCGGGCCAGCTTCTCCTCGGAACACGGCGGGCACTGGATGGCCTCAAGGCTCACGGCGAAGCCCACCTGGACGAGCAGCAGGAGCGTGACAGGAACCCTCGGAGAGGCCATGGCGGGCGATACTGCACGGCTGCGAAGACCCGCGTGTCGGGCAAAGCGAGCAGCCCGCGCGTCGGCGAGGGGACTCTGCACTGAGGGGGAGAGGAGCTCATTCTTGCACTTTATACCACTCGGTGGCCACACCTCCCCGCTCAGGGGAGAGGCAGAGCGGGAGACGCTGCAGCTGCAACTGCTGCAGCAATCGCAAGTGCTTGCCCCGCAGCTGAGGGAAGACCTCATTTGCCCTGAGGAAAGAAGCGCAGGGAGTTTGCCGCCGCCGCGGCAGCGGCGAAGACGGGGAACTGCGCGGGAACAGGAAAAGAGCGGCGGCGGCGGCAGCAGCCCTCGAGCCACGCTTCTCTTGTTACTTGGGTAAGTTTCGAGCCTGCTTCGCCCCCCGCCTCGGGGACGGCGGCAGAAGCACATCAAGCCACGATCTGATTCAGAGCCCTTCGTTTGAGGCTCCTGCGGTACACGCGTTCTGTTTCGCGAATGTGAGAACGGGAGCGGCTCTGCGTCAGAGGAGCGGTACCTCTGGCCCAGCACTCTTGTCCGGAAGAGCAGCCTGCTCGCACACACGGCCCAACTGTTGGAGTGCCTTCCTAGCACCCAGCAGCCAGGGAGGTAGTGGGGACTCCCTCTCGTAGTTCCACGCTTCCCCAAAAGCGTGCAAAAAAAGATGCATCTTCAACGAACTAGTCTAAAGCAAAGAAACAAGCAAACAAAACCCTTAAACCCCCCACCCCCAGGTTTTGTAGCATTCCTGCTTTGCAAGTGCAATGCAGGCTCACAAAGGACGTGTCCATTGCTTTTCTCTTTGCCGCTGCATGAAGTTCGTGCAAAAAGAAACCTTGTGCGCTTGCTGCGCAGAGAAGGGCAGACACTCCAAAATGTGTGTGACGTTTACCTGCGATTCTTGCTAAGAGATGCAGAAAGCCCCTTTTTGGTCACTCCAGCGGAAGGGCAGAAAAAAGACAGGTGAGTCTGCCATTTATCGGTCAATTGTTGCTTTACTTATTAAATTTATATCCCATTTTTCCCTGCAAAGAACCCAAAGTGCCTTACATAAACCTCTTCTATTTTATTCTCACAACAACAACCCTGTGAGGTAGGTTAGATTGAGAGCCGGTGACTAGCCCAAAGTCACCTAGTGAGTGTCCTTGCCTGTAGCATCATCCTGGAGTGGATGGTGTGTTGGGTGAAGGAGTATTTATTTCTCCCATAAGTTCAGCCAATGGATTTCACTGGATGAACCCAAATTCTAAGGGAGAAGGAATATTCACTCTTTCCACCTTTGCTCAACATTTGTACTTCCTGCTTGGGCCAAAATATGCATTGCTTGCACATGCCAGTGTGGTGTAGTGGTTAAGAGTGCAAGATTGGGACACGGGGTTTGGGATCTGGTCCCCATCCAGCCATGGAGCTCACTGGGTGACCTTGGGCCAGTCACAGACTCTTGACCCAACCTACCTCACAAGGTTGTTGTGCAGTTGAGATTGAGAGGAAAAGGAGGAGGAGGATGTAAGCCACCTTGAGTTCCTAGAAAGTTAAAAGGGCAGGATATAAATATAATGCATACATAAATGTATCTGTAGCCTGGTGGCTTTTTTTGGGGGGGGGGGCTTGAAAAGCCACCTGAAAGGAGTGGGACAAGGGAACTGAGGAAGGTGCTTGTGTGCCTTTGCACTTGGAGCAGAGTGTGGTGGGGGTGCAGATCAGCTGTATTTTAGCACCAGGGAGTGACTGGAAGCCCTGTCACTCTAGAGCCTTGGGCCCCTCGCTTCCCCATGGCTCTCCTGTTCCTCCCTCCAGGACCCTCAGCGAGGGGCGGCCAGCTTGGTTCTTTCCGTGCAGGCTGCAAGGGGATGGGGTAGGAGCTGAGCCTTCTAAGAGCCAGGACTGCAGAGGATCCTGCCCACCCAGACAATGCCAGGTGGCTGTACGGTTGCACCCTTGAATTCTTTCCAATTCCTGTTCCGAATTGCACCACCTTGCATGGTCTTAAAGGCACGATACGGCTCTCAGATGATGTAAAATAAGTAACGTCTTCTATGCTGACAATGTGTAAATTTCTAAAATTACAGGTGCTGAGGCTCAACCTGGCCAAGAGTTTTCTCAACCAGGCACTTTTACTGACAAGCTGAGATGTATGAGAACCAGTTGCGGTTATTTGGTGATGATGAGGGGGAGGCAAACTGAATATCCTCAAAAGCACTCTCTTTGTTACTTCTTTTCCTGTTCCAGGACTTGGCTCTGGCACTGGAAATAAATTCCAGGACAAACCTTTGATGAGCCCTGGTTTAAATTAAGCACTGCTTTTTAGACAAGTTGGCCAGATGCAAGAGAGGACGGGGCTTTGGCCTGTACCCTTAATTGTTGTGTAGAAAAGGGAGTTTTATTATTACTCTTGCATGGTTTGGATTTGTAGAGAAGCATGCCAGTATCTAGCTTTTGCAGAACTCCTCTGCTTGATGTAGAGTTCTTGGAAAGTTAAAAGGTTGCATATGCCTCCCTCAACTTAAGCTGCTCCAGCAAAAGAACTCTATTTTTATCAAGGGTTTATAATAGTTCACAACACCGAAGCTGTTCAGATTGATCTTATGCATGTTTACTGAAGAGCCAAGCCCTGCTTTGTCCCAAGGAGCCTACTCCCCAATAATTGTGCCCAGGACTGTTGATTTTGTATCTCCCCTTGCCCTTCAAACCAGACATGTAAGATTTTTCCCAAATTATAGAATGATAACCTGACTTCTAAAGTTTCCTGAGGGTATAGCTACAGATTGACTGGGTTTGCATGACACCCCACCATGGCTCATCATGGCTTATTTAAGGGTTATGCAAGGGTTAAATGACCTCTTCTAGGGTTCTGTGGGGGCCAGGCTCACATGAGCACCATAGTGTTTTGCTGAGCATTTTGTGGTATCCCTCCATGGTGGAGAAATTGGCCAGAATGCTCATTTGCATGACAAATGCCTCTCTCCTGCTTTTCACTTCTTCGGGACAAGTGAAGCGCCATGTTTCAGTCCGTGATTACCATTTCTTCCCCTGATTTGCTGCTTGTTCAGACTTGGGGTGTGAGGGGTGTTGGCAAGAGAGACTACAGTGGGGCAAAGAGGAGGAGGCAGCGGCCAAGCTGTGTCAGGCATGTGCCCACCTACACGTGCCTTGTGCAACCTCCAGTGACCCAGGGCATGGCTCAGCGCACATCAGTGCACAACTGAGCCAGGGGTTTATCACTTGCTCACATCTATCCCTGCACAAGAGCCCGGGCTGGATTCCAAAGCGCCTTACAATTCATAAAGCCAGGAAGGAATGGGGAATCGGAGCTTGCTTTGAAACGCCAAAGGGCCATGATACGAAAAGCCGTGTTATCAAGGGAAGAAACTGATGGACCTTGAAGGAAGAACCTGTTGCAAGAATGCACTGCAAAGCCCTTGCTTTTCAAGTCATGCCAAGCCAGATATGGGACTACTTGGAAAAGAGGGTGACAAGGGAACAGCCTGGTCTAGTTTTCACTCCTTTGTTAGGAAAAGTGCACACTCAGTGTGCATCCCTATTGCCTCAGCAGTCTTACTTTTAGCTGCACCCTTCAGGCGGATGGGCAGCTTTGGTGCTAAGCTGGCTGTAGCCCCCGGGCACAGCTTTGGACCCACTTTGGGGGCTGGTGGAGGAGGAGCTCCAAGTTTTTAATTTCAAAAACTGGCAACCTTATATTGGCCAAAATTATGTTGGTCTCTTAAAGAGAAGGCTTCCCCATTTTGCTGCCAAAGAAGGCTACAAAAGAATCTATTCTTATGCCAATACCAAGCCCACAGTCCCTTTGATCACACATGTATTAAATATGTATGAATATCAGCTTATTAACAGTCATACCGTGCCCACATTTAATAACAATATTCCTTTAAATAACTTCCAATAGAGTTTCCCAGTCTTTTCCATTCTCTGATAGCATTCAGGAGCAGACCACTGGTGGATCTCCAGGTGTTTTGACCTACAATTCCCATCATCTCGCACTATTGACTATGCTGACTGGGACTAATGGGAGTTGTAGGCCAAAGCAGTTGGAGGGCCACAAGTTGCCCACCTGCTTTAAATACAAAATATTATCCAGCTGGCTCCCATTCTTCTCTTGCCCAAACGAAACCAGGTAAGCTACCCCACTGAAAATCTGCCCAAGGGCCAGTTGCAGTGGGAAAATGCAAACAGCTGAAACTGATGTGGCAATTGCTTTTTCAGTATCTGTTTATACTCTGAATTATGTAGGCGCACGGTGCCAGCCTCCAAGTCTTTGCGAATGGTGCCCTCATGTGGTTCTTACAGAGTACTTCTTAGCTTTGACACAGATCTGGGCAGACTCCTCTAACTCCAGAGAAATTAGGGAGGAATTCCAAGGTAAGTAGTTAATTCAGTGTTCAAGCACTGGTATAATTTCAGGTATTCCTCATACATATATATAAAAGAACAACAACGAATTCACAACAACTAACACTCATCCTTCAGAGTTACACAAAATTTATGTATCACAACAACATGGAGCAAGGACTGGTTGAAGAATGGAAGAATATTCAGCAGGCTGGGAAGGCAACAAGCAAGATGTGGAACATCAGCAATGGCATCTGAAAGAAACTTCCCTGTTGCCCAGGATGGGTGATGCTCAAATCTGCAAATGATTATACTTCCAAGTATCCCAATTGCATCTTTAGATCACACAAATTGAAAAGATTTCATAGACAAGCTGATGATAACAGTAGTTCCGTGTTCAATGCAGAATCAAGGTGGGAATAGGTGTAAGTCGTAATAATAACAGTAATTTATTTGCAAAGTATCTCACAGACCAGCAATTCATTTATTTCTTTTTAAATTTGATTTGATATCTCTCCTGCCCATTAGCCAAAATGACTCTCTGGGCAGGTTACAAAATTTAATATATATAATAAAACATGATATACATTACCAATTTCAGTGGTACCCCGTCTCATGAACTTAATCCGTTTCAGGACTCTGGTCATGACCCAAATTGGTCCTGAGCCAAGTTAAATTTCCCCATAAGGTTCAATGTAAATAAGGTTAATCTGTTCTGTAACTATTTTTTAAATCAGAAAAATGTGAAGCAAAGTGACAACAGGAGTGCAGCCATCCCCCCCACACCCAGCATGACCAGGATCGTGCCCATCATCCTGGCGCGCTGCAGGGGGAAAGACGGCGGATCGTGCTGGGGAGGGAGATGGCCAAGATCGTGATTCCGCTCATGCAGGAAAGCCGGGCGCGATCTCAACCTTCTCCTGCCCCCAGCACCATTGTGGCCATCTCCCCACCGGGCGGAGGGGGGGGGAGAGATGGCCGCAATCGTGGTCGCCAGCCAATGCAGAGTTCGCAACCTAAGTAAATACTTTTATGAAAATTTTGTTCGCGACACAGTTTGGTCATGAACTGAGGCGTTCATGAGCCGAGGTACCACTGTATATTACCACAATAAAACCACAATGATCAATCACAGAACCAAGCCACAATAACACTGCACATAATTTCATTTCTTAATCAAAAGTGCAGTAGCACAAGATGCATAAATACTAAAAAATTTAACATTGACAGTTAAAATATTGGGTACATTAAAAGGTCTTTGCCTGGTGCCAAAAAGAAAAGAAGGTGCCAGGTGTACCTCTTTGGGGAGCTGATTCCAGAGTCTGGGTGCCATCACTGAGAAGGCCCTTCTTGTCGCCATCCTTATTTCCTTTGCTTACTGCAAAGGACCTCAGATGATGATCTTAGGACCCAGGTAGGGACATGAAAATCATCCAACAAGCTTGGAGCAGACCGTACTCTATATACCTCTGTTAATGAAATTGTGTTAAATGTAGAATCTAATCCATGATTTCTCCCCAGAAGATAATCAGCCCCAACACTGCTCCACTGGAGGACCCTGTGCAGATGCAAGGGTGACAGAGAAGTGGGATTCTTTGCCCTCGGTCCTGCCACAGGAGCCCACCTGCCAAGCTGCAGAATGAGAAAGGCTGGCGGGAGGAGGGAATCCCGCCTTTAAGCAGAGCAAAGGGCAGAGTGGGTGAGGCCAATGTTACCATTTGAAACCCACTCAGGAAGCAGGATAGGACACTCGCATATTTACTAGAAAGTATGCAAGAACAAATCATTCAGCAGTACCTTCAGAAAACATCCCAAATATCAAGTCTCTGCATGTCTATGCATAATTTCCTGCCAGCAAGATGTATGCCATGGCACAGCTCTCCTGCCTACAAAAAGCACAACTGAAAATCTTTGCAACAGTTGCAGTATTTGAAGGACGTTTAAAGGGAAATTGCTGTGAAACGTCTTCTTATTTCCAGGTCATGCTGAAGAAAAGGTCAAAAGCAGATGGCCTAATTACTACACAATAGGTTTGTCATCCCTGTTTTAATATGTGCATTGGTACCTGTTTAATGAGATAAATGTTCACCACCATCATTCTGCTTGTTCTTGTTCAAATTCCTGCAGGGGGAAGGGAGCAGAACAGGACTTTATTAGGCTCTTAGTTTGCAAAAAGCCCATGCTGCTTACTGACACACAGGACTCATTGACTAATGGATAAGACTGCTGCCTTGCACGCTTTGAATTCGTTGTTGTTAGTCGCAAAGTTGTGCCTGACCCATCACAACCCCACGGACAACATTCCTCCAGGCTCTCCTGTCCTCCACCATCCCTGGGAGTCCACCCAAGCTCTCACCCACTGCGCCAGTGACTCCATCCAGCCACCGCATCCTCTGCCGTCCCCTTTTGCCATCATTGCTCCCAGCATCATGCTTTGGAATACAGCTACCATAATCCCCGACCATTTGCCATGCTGACTGGGACATGGGGAAGCTGCAGTCCAAAACATCTTAGGGTACCAGAGTCATACGTAGACATTCCATCTGATGAGGGACAGCAGCAGGTGAGGGCCGTTTCCTCCCATCTTGGTTTGGGGCTTCCCATACCAGCCATTCTTGCCCCTTCCAAGAACCCATAACCACGCGGGATGCACACCTCAGGTGCATTTCTGAGCAGAGATGCCAAATGTTCTAAAACCCCCTGCTTAAGAATGAGAGGTGCTTAGATTTAGCTGGATGTTCCCAAAGAAGGTCACATTAAGCCTTTTGCCTCCACTTCTTAAAGGGGTAGCAAACTCAGGAAGCATCATTTTTCATTTGTTTGTGAGAGTTGAAGGCAGGTTTAACCAGGGGAGGCTGGTGACCCTGTATCAGTGGGGTTCCTCATCCTTATGCATTGCAGCCTTTCTTTTGAACTTTATAGGAGCTGTCCAGGGTGCTGACTGTATCCCCAAAATAAAAGCCTAGACCAGGGGTCGGCAACCCACGGCTCCGGAGCCCCACGTGGCTCTTGAACCCCTCTGCTGCGGCTCCATCGCTCAAAATACGCGCCGGCACAGCCGCTGATCTGCTGAAAGCTCCACTCAGGAACACAGAGCTAGCTAGTTAAGTAAATCGCTACATCCCTCTGCTAAACAAGCTCTCTGCAGGCTCTCACATGAAACCTGCTGAAAGGATTCTCTTTGTCCCAATGTAATCTTCATCTGAATGTTAAAAGCTGTGCTTGGGACCTGTCACAATTCACAGCACTTGACTGTTTATCTGCTAATCTAGTCACTAAACACACCTATATCTCTGGCACAGCTGCTGACCATCTGTGGACCCACACTGATTTACTGAGCTCCCCCCCCCCCCACCCTGTAGGCCAACCATGGATAAATTGAAGAAAAGTTTCAGAAGAAAACCAAACGTTTAATGGTATGTGAGTAGATTCATTTGCATTTCTGCTTCCTGCACCTCCACAAATGTCCACACGGGGGCTCCAGAGCAGAAGGGGAAGGCATGAAAGGGTGCAGTGTTTTCACTACTTTAAGAGAGCGATGCTGGGTATTGCGCTTTTTCTGTCTAAACATGCTTAGGATTGTGTCTTTATTAAGCCAACTTAAAATGGGAAATCTCTGGCAAATTAGAAAGCTAGGGGAGGAATTTTTGTCAGTGAAAAAATACGACTTCATTATGTGCTTATCAAAATGAAATTATTAACTGCTATAATACTGAAATTGTCCAACTAAGTTTCATAACTTGATGCATTGATACCACGCTTGCTTAAATTTGCTCAGCTAAGCGAGTGTATGCAAGTTTTGGTTCTGCCTGCCAGTTTAGTTTCACAGCCCTGTGAGTTTTATTGGGATGGGGAGGAGGTAGACCTCCAGAAGTTTTGCCATTCAACTCCCCACAAGCTCCTGCCTTCCTGGCCAATGTCCAGGGATGCTCAGAGTTGTGACAAGGCACCTGCCTCGAGGAAGAGTGAGACAGTCACCCCAGAAGGCAGATGCTGGGAGGTGCCAGCAAGGTGCTTGAGGGGAGAGCAGTGAACCCCACCACCTGTCCTACACCCCCTGAATCACCCTGCTACCTTCACAAGTGCTGGAAGACACTGTCCCATTCTCAGCCTTGCAGAAATTTTCAGCTGCTAACCCAATTGGCTTTTGCACGTGGACCAGGAGAGAGTGCCCTCTTGCTCTTCCCCACAGGCAACAAAATTTGGTGAATCACCCCGTTCCCACCCCTGAGTAACAGATCCAGGATCACCTAGAAAGCTTTCAAGCAGGAGGAGAATTTCAACCTGCACCTAGCATCTACCGTGTAGTCTCTGTTGATTTCTAGGTAGTGTGCATGAGAGCACAGGCATGAGCGCACACGCTCCGGCTAAACTCCCCACAAGGCCAGGCTGGGAGTGGTTTACTGGAGAGGAACTTTATACCAGGGACCTCCAATGGGGGGCCTGCAGGCCCCACTGCATGCACAAGGCCAGGCTGAGGCACCCACAACGCTCTTTCCCTCTTCCAGAAGGGAGCGGAGCCTTTCCTCCATTCACTGGCACAGCGGAAAACAGCCTGCCAGCATCACCAGCACAGAACAGCCAGAAGGCGGGCAAAGCTGAGCTTCAGCACCCAAGGATCCTCAGGCAACAAGCGGTTGGGGAGGTCTGTCCATTGGCAAGCCAGAGAGAGAAGAAGAAAAGAGGATTCAGTGAGAATAGGAGCCAGAGACAGTGGTGAGAAGGGGAAAGAGAAGCAGCCATATAACTATACAAACCATATAACCTGAGCCTTTACTGAAGTTGCCTCCTGTTTTCCTTGTGGAAAGATTAGAACAGGCTGCCCATGAAGGTTTTTCCTCTCTTCCTTTTCTCTATGGTCCAAGGGGGGCCGCAACACAAGGGGACTGGAATTACAGAAACATGCTAGGCTTCTGTAGTGAATAATGGCAGCATCCAGGAAAATGCTGACCCTTAACAAGCTGCAAAAATGGCTGGAAAACTTGGGAGAGGCCTGGGGGGCGGGGGGGGGGGGATGATGACATTCTGTAAAGGGCCTACAAATGTCCATGAGTGCACATGTGTTGGGGAGTCCAAAGGCAAGCTGGAGGGTGGAGGGCAGGGGAAGAGGGGCCGGAGACTTTTCAAAATGCCAAATGGCCCCCAAAAAGTTGGAGATCCCTGCCTTATACACTGCAAGGCAGAATGGGACAGAGGGAGAGACAACCTCCCTAGAATAATTCAGAGGGAGGAAATCAACTAAGACAAGGTAATTAGCAGCATTAGATAGGCTGCTATGTAGAAAAGCCTGTTGCACCTTCTGAAAAAAATGTATGTCAAGGAGGCACCCAATAGCTCTGTGTCTTTCATCACAGGGTTGCGGGAGGAAGGCCGAATTGGCCACAGGTGGATGTTACACCTGGGGAAAGAAAGAGCTGCATGCCAAGACGCTGGGACAAGGTTGCTAGATGATTACTTCATAGTAGTAGTATTGGGTTACTTGTGAGTTTGATCTGGAATTTATGCTGAATGTCCACTAAAATAGAGATTGTATACCCCTGAAGAAAGATTAGGGTTTGCCTGTTTTAAGACATAAAGCAATAATACTTCCATTAAGCAGTGCAATTCTATGTAGAAATGAAACCCATTGACTGCAAGGGGTTTTCTCTCAGGTAAGTTTGCACAGGATTGCAGCCATAGTCCATATGCACGAAGGAAGACAAGGACAAGGAAATAAGGCAATTATTATGTGAATCAGTGTGTCTTATTTTCTTTATGTGTAGACATCTGCCAGCATTTTAGCTTGTGTTGCCTTGTAAAGTTGTAAAATGGCAGAAAAGCAACTCACTGCATTCCCCAATCGGGAGACAAAGAGCATGGCCACCCCAGGCAGCCTTGGGTGTTTTCAAAACCCAAACAGGGACCCCACTCCACTCAAACCTTATCGCCCACTGACGCCTGTGCTTGGTGTTTAGTCTGTAGATTGCTTAGTGAACAGCACATACTGGTCAAGGCAAAAGGACAGCGTGGAGAGGAGGTATGTTTGGATGCAAAGTGTTGACTTTTGGCCCAGCAGCCTCAGCAATCGGATCATCGCCCCGCGTGTCCTTGCCAGCAGCTCTTCTGCCATCATGGATTCCAGCTCCTTGCTTTCTCTGGCCCCCACGATAAAGATTGCATTGCTCGAGACACGGGGCTGGTACAAGACAACAGTCCTTGCCAGAATTCCCCTGGCCTGTCTGTGGTGGTAGAGAAACTGCTGAGTCTCCCCTCTCCATCTCTTTTGCTTTTTAATCAATTTAGGGCAGTCCTGGCATTACGGTTGCTGCAGGAAACGTGGCTGTTACACAGTTGTTTCCAGTGGCACACATGCAATGTGTGGACATCACACCCAAGTGTTTGTTCTTGCTTATGCACCTGAGTAGAGTGCTGTGGGGAAGACAGCTGAGTCAAGTTTCCCAGATGCCCGGACACCAGGGCATGATTACATATTTTCTGGCTTTCACAGAGCAATTGCCAAGTCGAGTTTCCCATCATTTGCTTGGTGTGGTGATGGGAAAATGCCTGACAGTTTTTTGTCATACATGTGGATTTGGTGGGGCCGAAATATAGGCATGACTATGTTTCTTTATGTTGGATCTGCACAGAAAAAGAAAGCAACTTATTAAAGCTATTGCATATTTCCACTGGCTAGAACAGGGATGCTCTGAACTGGTCTAACCATATTCTGAATCCTTCCAGCCATGCATTGCGTTAAGAGTTTTTCTTTCATGGGACTTGTATTCTGCTTCACCAAACCTACACGTATAGTTCTGAGGTGGCCTAGATACATTTCTGTTCTCCACGGGTCAAAGGATACTTCTTCTATGATGCTAACCGTAGCAGCAGCGTGCAACTGGCACACAACTAATCTCTCAATGCTACAAGAATTCTGCAAGGACCCCTCCAGATGGCCTTGCATTTGGGATTTTGCAGGGAGCTTCTGCCATTGCACTCAATCTGGTATAATCAGAAAACAGCATCATCTACCACACCATTTCATTCATGCCAACCATGATGGCAGATTCATCCCCAGAAATAATAGGGACATCATAAGACCTGTGTAAGCAGCTAACGAAGTCCTACTATCACAGCAAATTAATTGATGGTCCTGTGGTGGAGGACAGTCTGGCAAGCCACAGGTCATGATCAAAATGTCCAGATAGACTCCAGTTGGGAAAGTCTGTAGTCATTTCTGCAGGTTTTTTTAGAGCTGAAAGTGCTGAGAGAAGCTTGTGTACTTTCAGAATTCTGCTATATCGTAGTTCCACCTTGTAGTTGTGTCATGGAATACACAGAAAGGCAAAGAAAGAAAAATCCCTGTTCTTAACTGAGCAAAGAATTCAGAAATAGAACCAGCAGTGAAGTAGCAGGTTAAAAGCTTTGTGTAGAGAAGCCCGAAAGGACAGGATGCTGTTTATTTCAACTTGTAGCTCCTAATTAAAACAACGCCAATGCCTGATCAGCGACCCATCCTGGAAAATGGCACTTCGCTCTCCCAGGCCTTGCATGGTGGGCCTGCATTTGCTCGTGTGCAGCTCCCAGAGCCTAAAACAGCAATTCACCCAACATAACAGCAATATAACCCACGCAGACATGGGGGACCTGAATTAGCATCAGGTTCAGACGCCGTCAGTATCACCACATCTACTTTGGAAATACACTCACAGGACCTAATAATGTGATCCAAAAGATCAGCAATTTGTTCACTTGCTCATCTTCCGACACGACAAATGCCATCATTCCCCTCTGCACACCACGCAGGACAAACTGGCCCACCTCTCCAGACAAGAATAATCTGGCAAAGTGACCTTAAATGACTGATTCAGAACCAAGCAACATGAAACCACAGGGTCAGTTCTGTTAACCATGGCTTGCATAAGGAGAAAGGGATTTTTAAAAATCGCACTGTGTATTTTTTATTTTTTAGATGTGTATCCCACTATTTTCTTACAATGAACTCAAAACGCGTCGTTCTCCTCCCACTGCTCTCAATCTTACCCCAGAACAACAACCCTGTGAGGTAGGTTGGGTGAAAGTCTGTGATTCACCCAAACTCACCCAGTTGGCTCCATGGCCAAGCAGGGACTAAACCCACATCGCCTGAGTCCCAGTGCAGCGCTCTTAACCACTACACCACACTGGATATGATAATTAGCTTGTCAGTGCCAGGGTGTGCCTGTTTTTACCAGAGACTGGTTTGTCAATGGCCAATATGCTTTCCATGGTCTATACTTCGTGGATCTAACTTCCCCCGGCAGTCCCTTGAGGAAGGGGGCACGCGCGCGCGTGCCGCACTTGGTGCTTTGGCGGGGCGCGCCCGTGCCATCCTCAAGCCAGCGGGGGCCCCGCCCCGCCCCGCCCCCGAGAGATCAAAGTAGCGCGCTGGCGCGAGGCGCCCTCTGACTGGTGGAGAGCGAGCCGGTGGGCGGCCCCCCCGGGCTGATAAGAGCCGCGATCCGAAGTGCCAAAGGTTGGCGCGGAGCGGAGCACGCGCGTGCCGAAGGGTGAATCCAGCGGGGGCCATGGAGGCTCCCAGAAGCGTGGCGCCCTCCCGCTGCCTCGGCCTCCTCTTGGCATTAGCGGCGCTGGCTGCCCCCGGCGGAGCTCAGCTCTGGTGGCCTTTTGGCGACTCCGAGGACACTACGGTGGCCACGACCGCCCGCGGTGAGTGCAAAGGCTCTGGTGTGCGGTCCCTCCTCTCCTTCCCCTTCTCCTTCCAATGGGGGAAGAGGTTGGAGGACTGGAGGAACCAGAAGGCTCCACCGCAAAGGTGTCTATTGCAGGGGAGTGCTGGGGGGCAGTTGGGGATCCCGGGTTGTAAGCACCACGCAGGGGTATTTGGACACGTGTGCTGCAGTTTGGAGCAGAAGGTCCTGCGAGTGAAGCTGCCTGGGGTTTGGGTGGCCACCCACCAGGGTGCCAAATGCTCCAACAGGTTGTGGCAGGCAGGATTTCCACAGGGGCTCCCTTTCCCTGCATGCAAATACCACAAAAATGCCTCTTAATTCCACATCATGGCACCTTTGTCTGGCGAAGAGTTGCATCTGTTGAACTGCTGCCTGTTGAGCAGCTACACAACACAGCAGCTGTGCTGGGAACTCTAAGGAGGGTCAGCATGGTGGACTTTGACTGGATTCTAATCCTGCTGTTTACAGAGCAGGCTCTTCAGCATAACCACCTCCCAGGATTGTTGTGAGCACCAAAAAGAACTGTGGTTCTTTTCTCCACCGTGCTGGGAACATCATGTTGACAGAGGAGCAGTTTCCTTTTGATGGTGGTGCTCTGATGCAGTAATAGCCGGGCTTTGCTTTTGCTTTCCCCAGAGGTGGAATCTGAGGTCACGCTACCCATGGAGAAGATGGTCCCGAGCACACCTTCACTTGACACGTTTACAGAGGAGGTGGCCACACCTGAAAGTACAGCAGACCCGGTGAGCAGTCGCCATGTGGAGGCTGGGTGTGTGAGGCAGATTGTGCGTGGCAAATTGTGTGGCGAGCGAGCATAATCGTAGAGTTGGAGTGCATGGGCCAAGCCCCCTGCTCAGGGCAGGAGAATAAGTTTGCGTGCTTCTAACTGGCATTTCCTGTGACAAGCTGATACTCCACAACTGATGCATTTCCCGTTCCCTCATACAGAGGGAATGAGGTGCTCAGTTTCTGACTTTTATAGTGCTGCTAAAATCAAGGCAGCCTCTTGAAGAAGCATGTGCAGGAGTGGAAAACGTACTTACGATGGATAGGTAAAGGTACTGCAGGTGCAAAAGCACAGCTGCCAAAGAGGGGATGTTTACTGGGCATAGCAGCGTGGCGCCTGGCATAGCTATGGCGTGAGTTGAATGTTCACATCATTCCACTTTATTCCAGTAATCCTCAACAGTCCTGTGAAGTAGCCCAGTCATATTGTCATGCCCATAGCGCTGGTTGGAGCAAGTGAGAGTCCCTTGCCCGTTCGTGGTTGGCATAAGATTTCCAAGGGAATAGCCACGCAAAAAAATACGCAACATACCTGCATGTATGTGTTGCAGTGGTCTCTTTGTGAATTCGCAAGTCAACAGGTGTGTGATGGAATGAGGGGGCATGTGTGTGAACATCAGGCAGGTACCGCAGCCTTCAAAGCTGCAACAAGAGAGCAAGCTTTTCTAAAAGACCGATCCAGGATCATGGCCACTCTTTAGTTTTCTAATTTGAAGCATTTCTGTATAATGCAATGCCACATGCTTGATGATGATGGTAATGGTTAGATTTAACACCTCACCTGCAGGAATGGAAAACAGGTGTACACACATGCCTGTGTCGATTGCAGAGGATGAGAGGGGGCAATCCAGCCTTCAACAAGTTTTTTAAGTAATTCTGCACTGCTCTGTATTAAATTTTCTGACAGTTACACACCTGTGCAAAATGGTGGCACTCAGCCCATGGAGGCAGTGTGGGAAGACTGCCTACAAAAGTTCTCACCCTTGTACTCTGTAATAATTAATTGAGAAGAACAGTCACCTCCTCATTCCATTCTGTTATAAAAGTCTCTGGGCTCTGAGTTAAGATGCCACACTCTGATCTACCTTAGGTGATCCCGAGAATGGACTGTGTCAGGTACACAGGAATTGCCCTACAGTAGGATCGATTACTTTTCCACCTCACTCAGTATGTCTGCGCCAGAGGTACATGCCCCACCTTGCTCAGTACCATCTAGGAAACTACTGGGGGAGAGGCCACTGCGCCCACCGACACCAGCTTATCCCTGAACACCTTTCTTGCCCCCCACCATGAGTGTCTCCTGCCTCCTTTGTTTTAGGTATTTGTGTGTGTGCTTAAAATAAAATTATTACCAGCAGCTGGGACTGCTTCAAGTCCAGGTGAGGGCCACTGTCTGTCGCCATCCTCACTTCCCAGGAATGTTTCTGGCTGTGTGTGGGGGATGCCTACCCAGCAAGAACAAGAAGCAAAAAAGAAATAGGAGCCCCTGCTTGATAAATGTGCGTGTTGCGGGGGGGAGGGTGTTGCTAAAGCAGTGGGGAGCTCAAGGTGCAGCACCTGGGAGGAGGGGATGCCCAGACCAGCAGAAAGGGGGAGTGGGGAGCCCGCTGGAAACAAGTTGAGCTGTTGGAGAGGGCTGCGCTTGCATGTCTGAATGGATGGAGGCTGCATGTGTGTGAGAAAGCAAGGGGGAATTTGGAGGAATCCTGGGAAAAAGTGACCCAGGTGCTTGCAGTGAAAAGAAGAGAGGGGGGTGGGTGGGTGGGTGGATTGTGGCTGTGAAGCATGTGCAGTAGATGGAAGCATACGCATATCTATAGGTGAGCTAGGGTGAGAGAGGGAGCGAGAAATTTTGGGGATAAGAGAGTAAAGAGCAGGGAGATGGATTGGCTGATGGAGGGTGAGGAGAGAGAGAAAGGTTCTGCTTTCCCTGAACCAGCTTCCTTTTGCTGTTGAAACTTGTAGCTTCAAAGAGGCTTTCTGGTCATTGTGTGGAGGCCCAGTCCTTACCTCTGCCTCTTACTCTGTCTCTGGGGCAGGTTGCTTTCTCCTGTGAGTAGCTACACCTCCCATGGCAGCCATTTTGTAGTGGTGCCCAGGATAGCATCTCACGTTGTCAAAAGGTTGCCATCTCTGGTCTGCCCTGACCAGCAAAGTCTCTCCAAAGTTTTAGATGGTGGTCTTTCTAGCCAGAGTGTTGATGCAGGATTGAATCAGAGGTCTTGTGCATGTGAAGCCATGCGCCATGCCACTGAGGTTCGATTCCCTCCTGCTTCTGTGAGTGCTACATATAAATGTTTGTGTGTAACATGTGAGATGTTTCATTACATACCATGCTGACCAGTTATACTTTAACCTTCTTACTGTATCCACAGCCAAAGTTGTTACATAGGCATCTATCTGGACACTGTTGCGAGCACCATGCTGTGCTAGATGGACCTTTGGTCTGATCCAGCATGACAACTATTTTCTAATGGCAAACAAGTTGACTCTACACACACACACACACACACACACACACACAGAGACACACACTTCATATGTGGTATCGGGCAAAGCAGGGATTTTAATCTGCAGTGGTGATGGTCAACACAGAACCAGGAATGTTGTGGTTGTGAAATCTTGTGAGTATTCTGTGTGTACTAAAGCAGAGAAGGGGTGGTTGTGTTGCACACGTTAAATGCCTGTATGTGACGTACGAGTGTGTCTCAGGACTGAGGGGTTCTGCTTCAGGAAAGGACTTTACTAATTATACAGAAAGCTCAAAGTACTCTCTGAGAGAAAAATCACATGTGAAGCCCATGAAGCTACATTCACCCTTTTCTTTTAGGTGTAGCACAAAAAATATCTGAGGTGTATTCCTAAACATGTAAAGAGTGGCTTCACAGCCATTTACCTATCAGGGGACTGTCTGACTGCAAGCCTCTGTCAGGGATATTCAGCAGCAAACCTGGCTTTACCGTTCCATTTTATTTATTTCAAGCTTTTCTAGACCATCACAATAGCCACATGCCTCTCTGGACAGTTTGCAAGAATTAAAAGACAATAAAACAAAACATAGAAACCCATAAATGTTATCAATAATTCAATAAATAAAACATTTCACATGGTGTGTGAAACTGCGAGTAGCACATCAGTGAAGGATTTATGCTTTGAGAAGGACAACCTGCATCTGTGTGTACATTTGTATAATATACAAAATTCTAACCATGGGCATTTGTGGTGCATGTTTTGCTTATGCATATGAGTTGGGGCCAGAGTGTTGTGAGTTACTACAAGTGGGCAGCTGTGGCTAGTGTAGTTGTAGCACGAGTACATGCACAACATCTATAAAATACACCACTTTTCTTGCACTTTTCACTCACTCAACTTCCCTGCCGTGAACTGGGCCGTATCTTCCTGGCTTTCCCTCCACCACCCACCAATTTCTCCGCAGGGAAAGCTTGTGGCAATGTGGGCCAAAGTCCCAAGGGCAATGTTCCTGTAACAGACGTTCTTTCGCGCTAACCTTCTCTGCTCCACTCCAAACTGTCCCTTTCCGGCAGCCTTATCAACAGTCAAGGTTCTGTCAGACACAACAAATCCTTGTGTGTTGTGGCACAGCGACCTGGACTTGTGTGCTAAGTCCCCATTTCCTTCACAGGGCACATGGATCAGGAATTCTGGACATGCGCATGAAGTCTTTCTGTGCCAAAGGGAGAATGGCAGACAGAGACCACCCCAAGTAGAAATGCTGAGCAAAAACAGGGCAGCCCAAGCAGAAAAATGAATCAACCCCCAGTGCATAGGCAGATGTGTCTATTAACACAGCAAATCTAGAATTCAACAGACATTGACCCCATGAATGGGGGTGTGGCAGAACATGAACACCAGTTCAGAGACATTGGGGCTTGGTTCACACATGCAAGTACACCACTTAATTGCACTGTGCTGGAGCACTGTGCCCTTGACTGCTGGCAGCTGAATGTGTGAATGGGCTCTATCGAAAAACACTGCAAGGGTGGGCCAAGGGGCAGCGGAAGAGAAATTGCCTTCCATGTAGAATGTTTCTGTTGAGGGGTTCCTACGGGCAGGGCTGGGAAAGGGCCTTTTCTGGGACCCCGGAGCCCCATTGCCTGTCTGGCTGGATGCTTCGGCAGTCAGAGAGGTCCATAGGCTCCTTATCCCTATGAGGTGATAACATCTGAGGTAACAAACTCGGCAAGGGCCATGGCTGAGCATTACAGGGCACATGCTCAGCATGCAGAAAGTCCCAGTGCGGTCCTTGACATTTCCCAAAGGGGCTGGGAAGGAATCCCACCTGAAGCCCTGTGGAGCTGCTGCTGCTGCTGCTGCTGCCGGTCAGTGCAGATAGCCCTGGGCTCGAAAGACCCACATTCCAAGCCAGAACGAGGCGGCTTCCTATGCTGCTAAGTATTTGGAACTGATCCCAAAAAGGTAACCCTAATTGTTCCTTAAGATGTGACAGGGAGTGCTTGTCAGTGTGAGCAGCCTCCAAAGAGTCCCCCAAAGTATTCCTATAGTTACCGTATTTTTCGCTCTATAAGACACACTTTTCCCCCCTCAAAAGTAAGGGGAAATGTCTGTGCGTCTTATAGAGCGAATGTGTATGTGTCCGGCACCTGGGACGCTGCCAGCCGCCTGCACCATGTGGCACCACCTGGCCGGCACGCGCTTGGCACGCCCTGCTCCGCCCCCCCCGCCCGGTGCAGGTGAGAGCTGTGTCGCTCATGGGAAGCGGCGCGGAGGAGGAGGAGCCGTGGGCTTTAACCCGCCGGCCGCATGGCGAGACAGACTGCTCACCCCCACCGCCCGGGGACTGCTCACCCTCACTGCTCCGGCGCAGGTGAGAGCTGTTAATCACAGGTCGGTGTGTGTTTTCAAATGGCAACCCGTCTTTTAATGAAGCCCATGGGGAAGTGATGGGGAATGTGCCTGTGATTATCAGGAAGCTTTCCATGGATCAGTTCTCTGTTAGTTGATCAGACACATTTTTTTTAGGATCAGTGGATATTTAAACAGCATTACCTTCATGTATGAAGTTTATTCTTCAAAGGCTACTTAGTCTGCTGTGTGTTTGATTTACCGTACAATATCTCATTTTTTGTCAGAAGTTTTTTTCTATTATTTACTAGTAGGGCAGCGTGGACATTACTGGCTTTTTTAGATTTGTTATTGAATTGTCTGCGGCAGCTCTTGTATAACTGGTGTAGACTGTGGATTCCTTCAATAATTCCACTACTGACTAAGGAAGTGATGTGAGTGATTGTGAGCAACAGAGCTTCATAAATTCTGACTCTAGTGATGATGAGTTCTATGGGTTCAACGAAAACTGGAAGAGCACTCGAACTTTAAAGTCTCTCTTTTGTTAATGACCGTGATGATGGTTCTTAATGCCACTGTTGACTGCTGAATGTGTGTCCAGCTGACTTCCACCACAACTAAATTGTTATGCTTGTCTTCATTCTTTTGTTCCTTTGGGCCACCATATAACGGGAGGAATATATTCTTTTCAAGAAGCTTTTGTGGCTTCCAGTGCCTACTTGCAAAGTTGCTTTCTATCCATATATAAAATCGTCATTCTGTTCTTTCAAAAAGTGTTCATAAAGCCCTTGGAGGCATCTCCTAATTTGATCCAGAACTTGCAGTATTGATGCTCATTTGGGGATTGCTTGACAAATGTGAATGGCTGCTTCTTTGCTTTTGTCATTTTGGAGCTCAAAAATCCTACAAAATTTCACATAGGATAATAAGACATTATTATATATTAGTAATGTCCTTGTTTTAGCACCAGCAGTCACTGCCAAAGGCAACATTGGTTCTTTTGGTTAAAGCTATACAAGAAAACATGCAGCTGTACCATAATAGGTTATCAAGTGTTTAAAACAAGCCTCTCCAACTGAGCATGCAAAATGGCAGCGTCAAAGTGTTACTGCTGTAACACTGCAGTCACATTGCGGGTATGGAGTGGGATTAGCCTTCTCCAATGTTTTTGCACTTCTTTTCAGAAAGGGGAAGAAAGAAAATATCAAGGGATCTTACATGGATATTACATATGATATCAAAATCAGAATGTCTCACATTAAATCTATTATTATCTACACTCATTTAGATTACAACTCACAAAAGAATTTTTCTGATCTAGAATTCTTGATATTGACTTGTTTTCTATTCATTCTAACTCAGCTTAAAATAACAACAAAGCATTTACATTTAAACTAAAACTCACTGGTTTAATATTCCAACAATTTACTATAACTCTTGGATCTCCTAAGCTTTTTATTTATTTTATTTATTTATTTATTAAAACATTTTTATGCCGCCCCATTCGCCGAAGCCTCGGGGCGGCTTACAACATAGATAAAACAAGTTAAAATCCATATAAAATAATCTTAATTAAAACTCACATTATAAAATAAGCCGCCCTGGCCAGATAAAATTCAATTGTATTTAGCATTTAAAATGTTGCTTAAATAAAAAGGTCTTAGCCTGGCGCCGAAAAACAAATAACGACGGCGCCAGGCGGACCTCTCTGGGGAGCGCATTCCATAACTTAGGCGCCACCGCTGAGAAAGCCCTTCTCCGAGTAACCACCCTCCTAATTTCTCTCACGGAGGGCTCCCGGAGAAGGGCCTCTCCCGCCGATCTCAGGGGGCGACTGGGCAAATATGGATGTAAGCGCTCCTTCAGGTAACCAGGACCCAAGCCGTTTAGGGCTTTATAGGTCATTACCAACACCTTGAATTGGGCCCGGACTTCAATGGGGAGCCAGTGAAGCTGACGGAGAACTGGCGTCATGTGAACATAACGTCCAGTCCCCGTCAGCAGCCTGGCAGCTCTATTCTGAACCAATTGAAGTATCCGGACCGTCTTCAAGGGTAGCCCCACGTAGAGCGCGTTACAGAAGTCAAGACGGGAAGTCACCAGCGCATGAGTCACTGTTGCAAGGCAGTCGTACTCCAGGTAGGGGCGCAGCTGATGAATCAGCCGAAGCTGGAGGAAAGCGCTCCTCGCCGCTGTTGTCACCTGAGCTTCAAGTGAAAGCTCCGGGTCGAGGAGCACTCCCAAGCTGCGGACCTTGTCCCTAGGAGGGAGTGCAACCCCATTCAGGACAAGGTTCAGGTCACCTTCTCTGAAGCCCGAACCGCCAACCAACAGGACCTCCGTCTTGTCTGGATTGAGCTTCAGTTTATTGGCCCTCATCCAGCCCATTACCTCGGCCAGGCACCGGTTCAGTACAGCCACTGCCTCACCTGGATTGGTGGAAAACGAGAGGTAGAGCTGGGTATCATCAGCATACTGATGGGTCCGCAGCCCACACCTCCTGATGACCTCTCCCAGCGGTTTCATGTAGATATTGAACAGTAAAGGGGACAAAATGGAACCCTGCGGTACCCCATGGCAAAGCTGCCATGGCGCAGAGCCATAGTCCCCCAACACCACCTTCTGGAATCGGTCGTTGAGATAGGAGCGGAACCACCGCAAAGCGGTGCCTCCGACCCCCAATCCCGCCAGCCTATCCAGAAGGATACCATGGTCGATGGTATCGAAAGCCGCTGAGAGGTCCAGGAGAACCAACAGGGACGCACTCCCCCTGTCCTTCTCCCTGCACAGGTCATCGTACAGGGCGACCAAGGCAGATTCAGTACCGTACCCGGGTCTGAAGCCGGACTGAAATGGGTCCAGATAATCAGTTTCATCCAAGAGTGCTTGGAGTTGTCCCGCCACCACTCGCTCTAACACCTTGCCCAGAAACGGGATGTTGGCCACTGGTCTATAGTTAGCGGCCATCCCTGGATCCAGTGACGCCTTCTTCAGGACCGGTCGGACTACCGCCTCCTTTAAAGGGGCAGGCACCCGACCCTCCCTCAGAGAAGCGTTAACCACTTCCAAGATCCAGGTTCCAATCCCGTGCTTGGAATCCTTTATTAACCAAGACGGGCAAGGGTCCAGAAGGCAAGTGGTAGGACGTACTCGTCCAAGCACCTTGTCCACATCATCGGGCCGCAATAACTGAAATTCATCCAATAATTCTGGACCAGACGGCAGCGTTGGTGTCTCCCTTAAAACCTCTGAATCAATAGTGGAATCCAGCTCGTGACGAATCTGAGCGATTTTCTCCCTAAAATGCTCGGCAAAGTCGTCACAGCGGGCCTTTGAGGGTGGAGTCAGCTCTTCCTTTGGCCCTGGGTGAACCAGGCCTTGCACCACTCGAAAGAGCTCCGCCGGACGGCATTGTGAGGAGGCAATGGAAGCGGAGAAGTGTCTCTTTTTCGCCGCCCTCACCGCCACAGCATAGGCCCGATAGTGGGCTCTTAAGTGTGTTCGGTCAGATTCATCACGTGATTTCCTCCACCTACGCTCTAGCCGTCTCCCAACCTGCTTCATTGCCCTCAATTCTGGAGTGTACCAAGGGGAAGAGCGGGCTCTGCCCGGTGGGAGAGGACGCTTAGGAGCGATCGTGTCTACAGCCCTGGTCATCTCCCCATTCCACAGTTCAACCAGAGCCTCGACAGGAGCACCCGTCTTGTCAGCCGGAAACTCCCCCAGAGCCTTCAGGAATCCTTCCGGATCCATCCGGCTCCGGGGGCGGACCCACACAATCGGGTCTGCACCCTTACAGAGGGACCGGTGAGCACATTTGAGAAACTACTGTGTGTGCTGCCAGAAAATGGCTCCCCCAGAGGATGTAGCTACTCATGGACGCCAGCTGAGGGGGCCTGGCTAGTCAAAAGTGAGCTAAAGCGGGGAGGGGAGAGAAGAAGAGTGATTCTTGATTCTGTGTCGAAAGACTACTTACTTCGTAGTTGCACCAGTTCCAGGATCGGGGGCCAGCCTCCGGCAGGATGCCCTACTCCTTGTAACCTGCAAGATGCAGGACACGTGCACCAATCATGTTTTCAACCATCCTCTAACCTTCCTGAGTGTCCCATGAAAATTGAATAGTGGTCCCCCACCTTGCCACCTTCTAGAGCTATCCATCTGATTGATGGATGGATTGATTTGCACCCCACCTTCCTACCAAAAATAGCATTCAATGCAGAATGCAGGCAAGCTTAGAGTTGATTAAAACAATATATTGAAATGCAGTAAAAACATAATTGCAGGATAAAAAATTTAAATTGAAAACATTAAAAATACCTTGCAGGTATAACCTGCTTATAGACCAAAGGTCTTTCTTCTTGAATAAAACAGTTTTGCATGCAGATGGAAGATCAGCAGAGAGGGAGAAAACCTTGTCTTCCCTGGCAAGGAGTTCCAGTCTAGGAGCTGCCACCAAAAAGGTGTTCTTTTGGGTGACCGCCAAATGTGCCCTTTCTTAAAGGGGCCTCTCCAGAAGATCTTAAGAATTGGGCAAACCTGTATGTAAGAAGGTGATCTTTCAGGTGGTCCAGTCCCAAGCCATATGAGTCTTCAGAAGTCACAACCAGCGCTTTGAAGTCTGCACAAAAGCAGACAGGTAGCCAAGGAAGCTGTGTGCACCCTGCACCTGTCCCTGGTCAACAGACCCGCGGCAGCAATCTGGGCCTGCTGAAGTTTCTTGACAGTTCTAGAAGGCAGCTCTGCGGAGAGCATCATCCAGGGGGAATGTAACTCAAGACAAGTGTGACTGTGGGCAGAGGAGACACGGCTATGAATGGGTGGCACACCATTTCTAGCCTCACCTGTGCAAACAGGCAGCTCGCCATCCTACTGGACAGACTCATTACTCTGCTTCCCCTTTCCTCCTTCAGATCTCATTTGAGCCATTGTTCAGCCTCAGAACTTGCATCCCTTTTTATTCCCACAGTTTTGGGAGATGTGAGCTGCTCATGGGGTGTGCGAGCCCATGATGGTGGCAACTGTTTTCTGTGGGTTTAATATTGGCTTCTTCTATCTTATTTTTTAGAATCAGGGAGGATAATATTTAATAATATGGGCCAGAAGGACTTTTGAGAATGTGCAAAGATACTTTTTCACCACTGAGCAATCAATTAGGGGTCCATATGTAGCCTGGATCATAAGGGTGCAATTTTGAGGTTGCACCTGTTAAAAAGTTAGCTCCACCTGTCTGCTAATGAAAGAAAATATACTATTATTCAAACATAGCAAAATATACAGATTCTTCCCTACCTTCCAGAAACAGAGATGAATATGCATAATGGCACTAAGCCAGTCTCCCCCCCTTCACCAATATAATACGTATAGCAAGCCAGCATCTGTATTGTGCCAGGCTCAAGTGCACTCACAAATGTCGTTTTCCTTGCAGGCCATCTTAGCAGCTGACAGCAAGGAAGAGCTTCCTGACACTCCCTTTCCCTTTTCGATGAGCATTGAGGGCAGTGCTGAGGAAGAAGAGCTTGAATTCCTGCAGACCCAGGTAACCAGAGAAGGGTTGCCAGGATGGCAGGCAGGCCTCCTAAAGGTGCTTCCAAATGAAGATGTCATTGTGTCATCACCCTGCCTTATTCATGTAATTTTACAGAATGTCTGGCCACTGCCATAATCATCACTTTATAGCTATCCCATGTTTTCGCAACATTTCTTCCATCTTTTTTTAACTAGAAAATAATCTACTAAAAAGGGAAGGACAAAAGATCACAGAATACTATTTGGCTGCTAGGACTGGGTGTTGCTTGTCTGAAAGCACCCTCTGTCTTCATTTGGCTGCTTTGCTCCATCCCAGGGGGTTAAATAGAAGTAATTTTTCAAACTTTGGTAATCCTGTGAACCTGTTGATGGATACAAACCTCCATTTTGTGCATTGATGGAACTGTTGTGGCTATATAAGTGCCAAGCAACTTGAGTTTGTTTTGAATCTAAAGGGAATTACAGTAATGTCTCACTTCCTTGTGTTTTCTACAGATGCATTTAAGTTGCCAAAATCACCATTCTGTGGTGAAGATGTTACAATCAAAAATTAAAGCCTGAGCACATAATGATTTGTTCTACAATGAGGAAACACATTAATAAAGCCCTAGCCAGGCCAAATTACAAAAAAAAGGCTGATTCATATGTTTGGAGTTAAGGAAATGACCATTAAAAAATAGCTGCCTTTTGAAAACAGACAGATGTGTAGATTGTGCAGCAACTTGGTCTTTGTCATGAGAAGAGATCTGGTCCTGGCTTGTGCCTAAGAAAAGGCAACTTACTAACTCTTGCCATCTCCTATTCCAGAGGACCTCAACAAAACTCTCAACTCCATCAGCTCGCCAACCCTCCCCAATGGCAGAAGAGGTATGCTGAACTTTAGCTATGGATCAATTGATGCCCTCTTGAAAAAAGAGGGGCAAGAAGGATACCACACAAGGGATGGTGGCCAAGGAAAGCAAAAGCAGAAGTTCACTTTGGAAGGATGATATGGTGGAGCTTGCCTGTGTGATCAGTTTTGTTGTACCATTAGGATAAATGTAGTGTTATATTACGTGGCATGTGGAAGTACTGTTTTAATTCTGGTTCATGTTCCTTTTAAAAGATCACCGCCACAATGGCACTGGTTCCCCACTATGGAATCCCAGGTACACCTTCTGAACTATGCTAAAAATTGTATCAGCTGCATGATAGTGTAGCTATCGGAGATTCCCTCCAAGAATTGTAGGAAGTGTCATTTAGTGGGGTTCCCTAATAGGGAAAATTCTTTAAGGGAGAGGGAAAGCCCTTGTTCCCCTTAAAGAATTGTATAGCCTGAAGTGCCTTGTTCTGCTTAATCTTGGAAGCTAAGCAGGGTCAGGCTTGGCTAGAATCTGGATGGGAGACTTGAATCCTGCAGTGAGCTGAGGGTTGGACCAGATGGCCTTGTAGACCTATTCCGACTGTATGAGTCTATGATAACTATATTTTCAGTGATGGCCTGTGGAGAGGGAGTTAATGATCCTTAGGGCAGTAGCATAGATATGTCCCAAGTGGATATTCCTGAAAAACAAGCACTTTCACAGATGATCTGATTCAACCAGAAACCTTTGTTTGGCATTTCCACTTAGCTGGAAAGTACCAGCTTTTCCACAGTTTACCAGCTTCCTCCTACTTTCTTGACATTTCAGACAAAGGAGACTGAAAGATCACACTTGCCTCCACTGGCCCCAAAGGAAAAACATCAGAGGACTGAAGTGAGTCAGTTGAGAGCGCTGACTTCCCTGACTGGAGAATCCATATTGCATGGTTACAAGGCAGCACTCGTGAGGTTTATCTTACCTCTGCAGCTCTGAATCCTTCAGGAGGGATTTCCCTAAGTGACGTTCCCACTGAGAGTGGCACTGCTGCAGCCATATTTTGCCCGACCTTCTTTGAAATGTTTCGGGGCCTCCGTGGAGCACTGGGATTGCACACTGAAAGAAGCGGTCCCCTTGGCTATTTGGAAGGGCCGCCCATCCCATCACACTGTGGTTTCTGAGCTGCTCACAGGCACAACTTCTTGCTCTTCCTACACTTCCTTCACAAAACAAAATTCTGCGCTCTCGGGATCCTGAAAATCATTCTGTTCTGTCTAAAAAAGACGAACACTAGGTGCCAGACCTTAAATCTGCCCAGACTTCATGACTTCCAACCTAAACCTCCTTCCCCTCAATCAGACCCAGAGGTATGAGTAATTATCTTCATGGCCCGCTTCGTACATTAATTGCAAATACATTTGAAACATGAATATTTTGCATGCAGCATTCAAATTCAGCCACCATATGTTTGCAATGCATGCTTCCTCATGAGTGTACATACATAGTGTGTGTGTGTTGCACGGAGCCATGTAACACCCTGTCAGTGTATACTTGGTGGGGTAAACCCAGCTGATACAGCTCTTGGTTACTCAGTGGTTGCTGTTTCGGTTATTCAGAGTTTTAGTTCTTGGTTGGAGGTCTCCCTGGGATACGGGCATTAAAACCCAGGTGGGCTGGAGGAACAGAATCCTTGCCCAGTACATACCTCGGGACCACTTCCTTTTCACTTGAAAGAAAAAAGAAAAGAACAGCGATTAATTATACCTGAACACCAAGCCATTAATTCCAGCTCAGCTAGACAGTAAAATTAGAAATTGTTCCTGCAGCTCTGGTAAGTTGATCTGTTAGGGGGGATTTATTGCACGAATATGACAAAGGCGATCTATGCACACATTATATCTCCCCATTATCTCCCAGCAAGTGCTTCCACCACTTAAAAGGGTGAGTAATCATGACCATCAGGGATTGTGGCACTGACATTTGGTAGCTACCACTGGCAACTGGGGCTCTCGTCCTGCAAAAGGCATCTGCTGCATAGGCCAGGAAGCACATAGAGCGAGTAAGATGATTGTCCCACTTCCCTCAGTATTGTCTACACACTGCTTGGCAGGGCCTCCCCAGGGCCGGCACCTTTCACGTGCAAAATATTTGCTCTGCCACTGCCCAGAGTGGTCTAGTTACTTGTGCTGACGATGCTGCACACTGTACTGGGGAGTCCATGGAGTTGCCAGAGGGGCTTGTGTTTGGCATCTCGATCCTCGTGTATATGCACGGCCCTGACCTGGTGGCTTTTTAAAAGACAAATCTGTTTTGGTTTTTGGCAGGTGGCCCCCAAGGAAGAGACGTCATCTGCTGCTACCTCTGTTCTCGGGGTAAAGAGGAAAAGATGATGGCACTCCTACCAGCTACTAGCAAGGGCATATATCTGCCCATTTCCTCTTTGCTAGGCCTTTTCTTGTGCCTTGGGCCTCAGAGGACTTGCCTCCTTTCCTCTCCTTCCCTGAGAATCTGCAGCCTTCCAGACTTTTCCCAGGGTCTTCTTGGAGCTGATATTTTGAGCACAAGCATATGTGTGCACTGCACTGCAGCTGGATCTTCTTCCACCATAAGAAGTTGCCAGACCTGCCCTTGGGTGGGACGCAAAACTTCTCTATGGCTGGAGGAAGAGATCCAGTCTTAGTTGGCGCTTTAGTGAAGATGATTTCCTAATTTTCATCATCCTGTATCCAGGAGACCTCAAGACTCTTGACACCTTCAGTTCACCAGCCCCTGGGCAGGGAGGACTCCTTGGCAAAGCAGGTATGTTGTGGTTTGCTCTTCAGGTGTATGTAAAGCAGTCCTTCTAAAGCTCAGGGTCACTCACTCATGCAGAGGGCTATGTGTGAGAACATCAGCAGCAGAGGAATTGGTTGTCCTTGGTATTCAGGCATGAAAGGAGACAGTTCACTAGGCAACCTAGATCCACACCATTTAGAGCTATAAAAGTTACCCTGGCACTTTGTGCTGAGCCCAGTGTCAAACTGGGAGCTGGTAACGATTGCTTGGAATAAGAATAACATGCTATGACCGTCTGGCCTCTGGTAGGAATCGGTCTGCTGCTCATTGAACAATTTGCAGCTTCTGAACCATCTGGAAAGCCAGTTTCCTCATAGAACACATCACCAAAATCCAATGTGGATGTGATGAGGGCACAGAGTCTGTTGTAGATGGCGGAGGTCAGTATGATTCTTCTAGGAAGAGTTGAAGTTGGTCAAAGGTACCAGCCGACAGTGAGATGAGCACCTCATCCTTCTGCTGCGACCCTACAGAGGAAACATGACCAAATGGTGGGATTCTTTCCTTCCGAGATTGCCCTGAACCCTGCAGTGGCTATTGTAGGTTCTTAGCTGTTCCTTGGGATTGTGTTATCAGTGCTTTTCTTTTGGCTGAATAAATGGGATGTGCATTCTAAAAATATCTATGAATACCTCAACAAAGCAGGATTTCATATTCTTCCCCTTGTGAATGATGTATGGGAGATGTAGCCTATCACTAACGGCTTTTTCTGTCTTCCGTAGATGAATAATGTTTCACAGTGTGTTTGTCCAGCGATACCTGGCCCTCGTGGTCCAAAGGTGGGCATCAGTTTTTTGTCTGTGGTACTAGGGAAGCCAAGCCACTTTGCAGGCAGAACACAGAGTGCAACCAGATGAGGTCTTTATATTTTCACTGTTTTATCCCATTCTTAGGACTTTAAGGTGGGGATGAGGCAATCTAGGTGTCACCTTCTTCTACGCACAGACCTTCAATGTTCTCTGGCCACTTCTTCCATCCTGTCCCTTAGCATAGAAAACTATGCTACATTTATGCTATTTGGGTTTCCAGTTTTGCCCTGAAAGCAGTGGACTTCTGCCTTTTAAGGGCTGTAAGATAGTTAAAAATTTGACTTTCTCCATCATGGTATCTCCATGCTAAGAGGAGCTGATGCCATGAGCTACGCTGTGGAGCTGTTAAGGGAGTGGTACAAGACCTCAGGGAAGAGGTGGGCACTCAGGCAACTAGAAGGCAACCAAAATAAATCCTTTCCCCGTGTTAAGTCAAGAAAGATTTGGTGTTGCATGGCAGACTTCACCAACCTGGCGCTCTCCAGGTATGTTGGACTGCAAGCTGCCTCACCCCTAGTCCATGCTGGCTATGGGATAAAGGCTTGTAGAACAACCAGCTGGAAGACACCAGATCAGCTGCACAGGATCTTTCACTGAAATGCCAGTGGAACCTGGTTTCGAAGGCTGGCTCCCGGAGCAGGGACTCCACCTCTCACGATACATTTAAATTCCCCCAAAATACGTGTCCACACTCTCCTCCCATAGTGTCTCCCATTCAGGCACGTTGCAGGAAAGTGCTGGCTCCTACCTATAGTCCTAAGCAACTGTTGGTGTGCAGGAATTTCTCCTGTGGCATTCTTGAGATAAAAGGAGAACTTGTACCACAGAAGTACTTGAATATTTGACCTTCCTTGTGAACATGACTGTATTTCTCATCAGAAGTTCTTTTTTTTCTGACAGGGAGACAAAGGTGACCAAGGACCCCCAGGGCAAAGAGGACTACCTGGAGAAACTGGAAAGCTTGGCCATCCTGGGCCTTCTGGACCTTCTGGGCTGCCAGGGCCTCCAGGGCCACCTGGGCCACCTGGACCTCCAGGACATCCAGGCCTGTCCAATCCAGGTACTAGTGCCGAAGATGGAAGTGAGGTCTCTGAAAAGGTGAGATATGGGGTACCTTTCCTGCTGAAAGACTAGGAATGAACTGAGATGCATGTTCAAACCTATTCCAGTAGTTTGGAAGTATCATTAGATTCCTAGCCAGAGGTCATCTTTGTTTGTAGACATACAGCCCAGAATTCAAACTGTGTTCCAGCTGGATCCATAGTTGACTATAAAATGGGACTCAGAGAGAGGTTCTCAGCAACACCTTCTCAGACTGGGGAGAGGTAACAAGTGGGATACCACAGAGCTCAGTCCTGGGACTAGTGCTTTTCAACATTTTTATTAATGATTTAAACAAGAAGGAATGCTTATCAGATTTGCAGATGACGCAACCTGGGATAGCTAATACCCCAGGTGACAGAAACAAAATTCAAAATTATCTTCATAGGCTAAAGCATGGGGCTGAAAGCAACAGAATGAAATTCAATAGAGACAAATGCCAAGTTCTACACCCAGGAAAAGGAAACCAAATGCACAGTGCCAGGTGGGAGATGCTAGGCTCAAAAATACTTTACATGAGCAAGATCTTGGAATTGAAGCCCACAGGTTGAATATGAAGCAATAATGTGATGTGGCTGCAAAAAAGCAAATGCTGTATTGGGCTACATTAACAGAAATATAGCTACAAATCATGTGAGGTACCGGCTCCCCTCTTTTCAGCACCAATAGGACCATCTAGGCGGTGCAGGCTATCTGTAAATTTCAATGCAAGTAGACAATTTTCTGTGTCGTTTACATGCCCATCTCAGACTTAGCTGTCTATGGGTTTAATTATTGGATCTCCCACTACCACAAGCCCTGTGCTCCACAGAGGCACATCCTTGGCTGGACTTTGGTGGAATGGGTCCCTTCTAAGAGATGTTGACCCTCTTCTTGAGAATGACCCCCCTCCTTCCCAAGATCCCATTCTCTACGAGAGCAAAGGCACTCTCATCCAGGGTTTGGGACACAGCTATTACATCTGGAGGTGTGGTCCATCAGCTTTCTGCCTCAGTTCCCTCCAGATCAACAGCCTGGGCTTCAGGGGAATGGACTTGTTCCCCAACAGCCAGGAGCTCATTATCCCAAACACACGCTAGGACTTTTGCTCATCTGGTAGACAATCACACCCACAAGCTGCTGCTGGCTTCCATCACGTCTTTTCCTGCTCATCTTGGGATTGGTTATCTTGAAAACTGAGTTGTTTACTAGGAGGTGGTGGAGAATTTGTGCACAGTTCTTTATTTGCAGATATTATTTATAGTCATAATCAACTACACGCAAACAGTTATTTGCTATGAGAGCAGAAGAAATGGCACTGACTGTGTGGGCCTCCTCGCCCTGCTCCTCCGTTCATATGGGTGCTTAACTTGCCTGTGGGTGGATGCTTTGTCACTGGGGTGCTTCACAAGCTTGCCCCCTTACACAGCTCTGGCTAGCTCGGCCCAGCTGCTGCTACAGCCAATCTGATTGCAGCAGCCCACTTGAAAAGCAAGGCTGTCTTTGGCTGACCTACTTCTCTCCTGCAGCACGCAGTCTTGGCCTTCGTCAGAGGCAGAAGAGTGTTCCACTGGCTCAGTGTCTTAAACGATTGGTAACAGTCCTACTTCTTTCTTTTATTTCTGCAACTTTTCCTAGGGATTCTCCACTATTGAAGGACCTCCTGGACCTCCAGGCCCGCCCGGCCACCCAGGCCCAGCTGGACCGCAAGGATACCCAGGACCTGAAGGCCCCCAGGGCTCCCCTGGCCACCCAGGGCACGATGGTCCACAAGGTGCCCCGGGCCTCCCTGGTACACCAGGTCAGCCTGGCCCGCCAGGGTCCCCAGGTATTCCAGGGCCAGCAGGGGCAGAGGGCTCTCCAGGAGCCATGGGCCCCAAAGGACATCCAGGCATGGCGGGCCCCGAGGGACCACCAGGACCTCCCGGCTTTCCTGGGCAGGAAGGTCCTCCAGGACGAGATGCGCATCCAGGCATGAATGGGCCAAAGGTAACCTATGCCATAACTAAGCCTTAGGGAGAGTTGGGTCAGAGACTCAGGCGATGGGGAGAGTAAAGTACAATTAAACTGGTCAGGCCAGGGAGAGCACTCTGCAGGCCTCCTTCCATAAACAAGTCTTCCAACATAATGACAGGCATTTTGCTAGCTCACCTGTACAGGCTGGTTCCTACAGTTTAAGTTCACTCTAACATCACACCAGGTGGCAGAATCCACACCTGGTCTGTGCAGATGAAGAGGTTTGTGCCTGTGCAAACAGGTTCAAATGTCAACAAGGGGAAAAGTACATGGCCCACAAGTAGCTAGGCTGGCAGGGGAACGGGCAAAACCTGCCCATCCTTCCAAGAAACTGGGGACATCGAAAGTGGGTTTTGCCCCCCCCCACAACACCATCTCACCTCAAGCCCAATGGTGTTCCTGAGGATGGCCCTTCAAAAGAGTCCATGGCAGCCTTTCAGTTCTATGGAGGAATGAAAAGTGCCTCGCTGACCATTTTTCTTTTAAAGCACTCAAAAGTGGCTCACACCATTCTCCCCCTCCTGCCCTCACTCCTATCCCCACAACAACCCTGTGAGGTAGGTTGGGCTGAGCGCCCATGACTGGCTCAAAGTCACTCAGCGCCTTGGCTGAGTGGGGACTAGAACCCACGTCACCTGAGTCCCAGACCCACACTGTTAATCACTGTACCACACTGGCTCCCTTTGTTAGGTACTGTTAAGTGTCTTGCTGTTAATTTTTTTAGAAAGCCCGCACTTGCTTCCAAGTGACAGATAAAAGGTGCAGTCCTACATGTGTTTACACAGAAGAAGGCCCTACAGCTTCCAGCATGCCTCAAGCAGTGTAGGACTTTTCCTAGATTGGGCCCTACTATCAAGCTTGGTTGGACCGTCAGTTCACACAGGGCAGTGAGGATGCCTAGCATGGCTGGTTGGTCTCCACGTTGCACTGACTCACACCCTGGCACATGAACAGAAGCCTCTCCTCCAGGAATCTCTCTCATCTCCTCTAAAGTTCCCTATCTCAACAACCGTCACTGAGGCGATAAATTCTATGACTTTTGTCACGTGTTGTGCAGTTTACGGCACTGGTTGAGCTCCTTGGTAACATGGCAGGAAGCATGCACATTAGTGATTGGGCTACTGTTGCACATGCACATTAGCAATTTTGCTAATGCTCTGTAACCGTTTAAGCATAACCGTTCAAATGCACCTCAGATCAAAGGCTGGGAAGATGTAAATGTGACAGAAGCAAGGGACATCATGCCTAAATCACTCTCTTGCACTCCCCACCCTCTCTCGTTGCTTGTCAGATTTTGGTACTTATGAACCCTGAGTTTTCTGTCTGGACTAGCCATGATAAGTTCCATGTGTTTTATTTTGCAGGGTGAAAAAGGCGACACTGGCCTAAAAGGAGCCCAAGGGATACCAGGACCGATTGGAGAAAGGGGGCCTCCTGGTCCCCCTGGCCCAATGGGCCACCCTGGCCGACATGCTGAGCACCAGGTGAGTGGGGACAGACCCAGCCCTGAGCCAGCACGTTCGTTGCCTGCAGCAAAGAGGGCAGGGTGGCCCTCAAAGGAAACATGGATATATATATTTAGCGTGACTATCTAGAACTTTTGACTGTAGCTGTGAAAACTAAAAGTTGTGGAAGCATTTCATATATGTTCCCAAATTGTCTGAAACAATCATGTTCACTATCCCAAACTCAAGAGTAGGCAGCAGAATTTGTCAGGAGCTGTTCACAAATTCATGCCAACTGTGATCATGTTTTTTATAAAGTGTATTTTATGCTTTAGTCAATGGAAGGAAAATGTATGCTTTTTAAAAATATACACACAGATGGGTGTATATCTGCATGAAGTAAGTGTGTATTTTTTCCATTCAAAATGTGAACTTTTCTCATTTCACAAGCTGAAAAATAGATTGTAAACAAACAATCAGTAAGAAACAGGGCAAAATTAGCTTGAAAATTAGAGAAGTTTGGTAAGCTCAAAAATCATGGGTTCCTCCACCCTTACTAAGAACACTGTTTAAAAAAATCCTGGCTATCTTTTTAGGAATTAAAAGGAATGTCCAGTCAGCATGGGACACAAGTTGCTTTCCCATTAATTCTTCCCTTCCTCCTTAGTCCACTTAGCTCGTAATTTCAACATCATTTCTCCCTTCTAAAATTCCCTTGGTTCTTTTATTCTTACTGGTGGTTGTCTTTAGCATGATTTATCTGTTTCATGCCGCTCTGGATGCACCGCGTACTGGAAGGAGTACACAGTGCAGGTTCACAGACTGTCCTTTATGCAAGGACACCAAGAGGTGGGTCACCTTTTGTGTGGTAGCTTATGGCTTGGTGTTCTCTCTTCTCTTGGCAGTGCAACCCTCAGGCAGGACTGGCTGGGCCTCCAGGTCCTAAGGTAAGCAAGCAGCATCCCCACTAACATTATTCTTTAACGAGAGACCTACCGTTCATCCCGCCCCCTCGATGGTGTATTCCTACCTTGCCTCTATTGTAGGCTTGTTTAGAAAGGCAGAGCATAAAATATGTATGTAATTCGGCCAACTCTACATTTCTTTTCTTCTTTATTCTTTGCAGGGTGAAAAGGGGGACCGAGGAGAGCTGGTGCGTAGTTGTGGAAACAATACCTCTTTCCTTCAAGGCTCAGTGATGGAAAGGGGATTTCCCCCCCTTTTGCTTTTCACATTCATTCTGAAGTTCAAAATGCTGCTTTCACACAGGATTGTCGCAGGTGCTGTGAAGAAATAAGGAGGCGGTACCCAGCTATTCCTGACTCATCAGATGCTTGGATGCCTTTTACATACCATGAGGTACATCTCAAAAAGTTGTGTCCTATCTAGGTTAGCTGGCCGAGCATTGGCCGGGCTTCAGTGTGTAGCCGCCACTCCTGGCCAATATGCTTCCACTGCCTTCAAGGCCTACAGTGTCACTCCTGAGATAGTGGGAGAAGTCGTGTGCTCATTTCCCTGTGTCTCATGCAGTTACAAGCTCTCTGCCTTGCCAAGTTTCAAAGTGCAAGGACAGCACTAGATGTACTGGTTTGCCTTGGATAACAGAGCAGTGAAATCATTGTAATATCTATTTACACATATACAAGCAGAACACAATGGAGGGGAATGGGGATTCCGATAGCAGGGAGCAAGCTAACCCTGTGCTGAATTCCCAAAGAAGCACTTGAAAGACCTCCCTAGAAACCAGCCCCTCTCTCTGCCTCCCTTTCTGTCTCTCCCACTTCAATCCACTTTCCTTTCCCATCTATACAGTGGTACATTGGCTCATGAACTTAATCCATTCCAGGACTCTGGTCGTGACCCAAATTGGTCGTGAGCCAAGTTAAATCTCCCCATAAGGTTCAAAGTAAATAAGGTTAATCCATTCTGTAACCATTTTTTTAATCAGAAAAATGTGAAGCAAAGTGACAACAACAAAGATCACAGCCATCTCCCCCTCCCCACCTCAAGCACAAGCGCAGCCATCTCCCCACCCCCCCAGCACGACTGAGATCACGCTCGTCATCCCTGCATGTGCCCGTCATCCCGGCGTGCTAGGGGGAGGTGGGGAGAGACAGGCATGATTGCGGGCACACTGGGGGAGGAAGAGACGGGCGCAAACAGCATGCTGGGGGAGGGAGAGATGGCCGTGATCGTGCTGGTTGGGGTGGGGGGATGGCCGAGATTGCACCCGTCTTTCCTGCAGAAGTGCACCTCTGATCACGCATGCCTTCCCTGCATGAAAGCAACTGTGATCGCAGCCATCTCCCCCCAACCCCCCCAAGTGGGGAGATGGCCGCAATCGCAGTTCTGTTCGTGCAGGGAAGACGTGCGTGATCACAGGCGCACTGCTGCAGGAAAGACGGGCGCGGCGCAGCTATGGGGGAGATGGCCGAGATTGCGCCCGTCTTTCCTGTAGCGGCGCACCTCTGATCACGCAGGCCTTCCCTGCATGAACAGAACTGCGATCGCGGCCATCTCCCCACTCAGGGGGGTAGGGGGAAATGGCTGTGATCTTGGTCACCACCCAATGCGGAGTTCGCAACCCACATCAACATTTTAATGACATTTTTGTTCGTGACCCGATTTGTTCATGAACCAAGGCGTTTGTGAGCCGAGGTACCACTGTGCATCCCTTTGGAGTACTGCTCTCAGATCTTCATTCCCTGTAGATTCCCATTTAGATAAAACATCTCCTAAGTGCTGTTTTATCTAAATGGGATAAAACATCACTTAGGAGGGTGTTTCAACCAATCTTCTCAAATAGGAAGCAGTCAGCTTTCAAAGGGTGGTAGAGTGGCTTATACAACATTACTAATCTATCATACTACATAAGATGGCAGCAACTTAACTTGCACTGGGCAGTGTTTCCCTACAAGGTACATTAAGGGGACCCTGGTATTTGAGTCAAGAATGATTTACCTGTGGAAGAAGCAATAAAGGAATGTCCAAAGTTCCTTGGGTCCTTTCCTGGGTCTCACTGTATCTCTGAAAAATATTGGAGAAGCTGGGATCTCATCTTGTAGTGCACACAAGTTGCAAGACCTCCATTTCTTGGAGTGCTGTACTTTTTCTCCCCATCCCAAGGTGAAACTGCCATATTGCTGAGATACTTTCCCTCCAAAGTGGCATCGACATGGATCTTTCAGCATGGGTCAACAAAAACATGACTCCCAGTTTCCACCACAAGTGTTTGCACTCAGAAGTGATCCCAGTTATTTTTTTAAGACCTAAAACTTTGCAATCCATGTGAAATATCAAGTTCAGGAAATTTATTCTGTGAAAATATTGAGGATGGGCAAGATAGGGCAGTAACAATACCGGGCTATTGTGTTTACGTCTTTTTCTTCTCTCCTGCAGAATGGCAAAGGAAACACAGATATGTACGGAGCAATTGTCAATCATGTACGTTCACTTCCAGCTTTACATATTCTGCAAAAGATCTCAGTTTGGATTTGGGGTTGCCAATTTTTGAAACCTGTATCCTGTTCTGGAACCTTCAGGATGTCCTGAATGCTATCTTGACCTCTTTCTCCAAGATAGCACATTGTCTAAATGTATGCAACAAAGCTCCCAGATTGGTTGTACATTTACAGAGCTTTCTTTGAGGATTAGAGTTCAATAGTTTCTCATGGAATCCGGGAAACCATTAACACACGCAGGCATGCTATTTGCCAGCACATTCAGACTTGTGGGAAATATCCATGGTCTGCTGTAGAATTTCAGGGTATGCCTTCTGGAATAACTGCTGCCTATTTTTCCTTCCTTCTTTCTAGGGTCTTCCTGGCCCCCCAGGAAGTCCTGGCTTGCCTGGGCCCCCAGGCCCTCCTGGACCACCAGGGGTTCTTTACCTCAACGTGAGTGACTTCCCACTCAATTCAGCCATTGCACAGCTAGCTTGCATGAGTGTAACTAAGCCTCGATGTTGGGGAACAGGGAACAAGCATTGGTTTTGGAGGAGTGCTTTGTGGAAAACCAGGGATCCAGTTCTTCTGTTTTTAGGCTTTAATTACACACGTATCTCAACACTGGCAGTTTTACTAAGGAAAATTATTTCCTTATTTGAAGAAGAAAGGTGAATTTAGGAGGGGACAATTTTCAGAGGATGGGCAACTGCAAAAGGACTTGCTTTGTCCTTCCCTGTCTGCTTTTTCTTCACTGCAGTGTCCTTACATCCTTGCCCTGCCCTGCCAAGTTCCAGAGGCATCTTTGACCTGGTGAAAGCCTCCAAGGCAGGTTCCTTGGCGCTGGACTATTTCCCCGTATTTTGGCTGTGGTGAGGTCCCACCTTGTACTCTGTGACCTTCCAGGTTGCAAAACTGGAAAGAATGGGCTTTCCTTTGTGGGGAGCACAATGGCAATTACCATCTTTGGGTACCAAAACAAATTTGTCCCCCTCCATCAACCCGTGTTGGATTGGCTAGGTCATGTTCTCTGGCTTCTTGCCAGGGGGTATTTTATACTTTTCTCTTACATTATATGGCATGCGTTATTTGTATGAGCCACCAGGTTGCTCCTTTAAGCATTTTTCTGTGGGGTTGATTTTGTATGTGGAAGGGGATTGATGAATGGATTATTCCAACCTCAAGGTAGAGCTTCCAATGGCTTCCACTTACATCACAGGTTTTCAAACTATGCCAACGATGCTTCAGGGTTTGTCAGAAGCTTATCATGAAAAGATGAGTGATTTCTCTTTCCTGAAAGGCAATTTTACCCTGCCACTATTAATATGTAATATGCTGCTGCAGAGTGATGTTGCGGGTGTTTGAGAACATACTGTAGGATTCAGGTGTTGCTAAACCAAGGCCCAACAGGCTTGGCTGTGATGAGTGTGATCAGAACATGATTGAATACTCTGCAACACGCATGTGCCTTGGAAGTGTTTTATGAAGGTGAAAAGTGAATATCCACAACAGTATGGGAAGAGGTTCAGTACTTAGTGTGGTGGGTTAGTGTCCTTTACTTTCTAGGATTGTGTCCCTAGTCCTAAATGCTACTGAGAAAGTTATGGAGCACCTGACCTCCATCCCCTTAACCTGTATCCTTTCTTTTGTCCTACCTCCCTGTAAATTTGCTTGTTGTCATGATGTTCATCTTGGACTGATCTGTCTCTTTCCAGAGAGTGTTCTCTGTCCGACCCAGGCCACACTGCAAACAGCCGGTAAGTTGACAGGCCTCAAAAACATCCTGCAAGGACAGGTGCCCCCAGGTGCAGAAAGTACCATTTAGCAAACCAGGTTGTCTGAGAAGACCTTGATTAGTACAGAGCCATTTCAACTTTCATTAGCTACCCAGAAAGACTTGACTATTTGGAGGTGTAAACATGAAATAAGTAAATAATAACCATGGAAGACAGCTGGTCCTGATTCTTTGGATGCAACCATTGTGGAGATCTGAAGTTATCTAAAAGATAACTTTTGACTACAGTTTACAAGCCTGATAGGTGCACAAAAGCGAGAGAGAATCTGCTGCTGATTCCAGGACCCAGGAGCTCTCTGTGTGTGGAGGAAGGAGTGCCAGATCAAGTTAATGGGCTCCTTGCTTAGCAAGAATGCTTACTGGTGCAACTCAGCCTCATTTGATCCCATTTACCAGTGGGTCCCATCTTGCATTGATAAAGGTGTTTCTGTCCTCATAGTTCATCGATACAGCTTGATAATATGCCATTCATCCATCTGCTCTCATTTCTTCCAGGTGCACCAGGACCCATATATGGATGCAGGTACAAGCTCTTTCCTTGCTGTATTGGAACCAGAAATGCTTCTAATGTGCACCTGTCTTGCATGCCTTTCCTACTGCTTTCTGATCCTGCTGGTATATATTGGGAATGGCTGTTTGCAGCCTGTGAATAGGATCCAGCTTCCCCCAGTGCTTTTCTCTGACTGTATAACCTGTCACTGCATTAGCCAAGCCTGGGCACAGGGGAGAAGGGAAAGAACGAAAGGACAGAAATGCCCCAGCTTGCTCTTCCACCCTTGTCCTCCACTCTGAATTACCTAGAGCATCCTGGCTTGGAGCAGACAGGAAGATGGGCAAGAGGAAACATTTCTGCTCTTACTCAGACTATTTGGAAAGAAAAAAACCAAGGCATTTCTGCCCTTTCATATACCTTCTCTGTGCTAACTGGCAATGGCAATTAACTTTGAGATTCAGCTCCTGAGCTATGGCAGGTCTGATCTCACCTCTGCACTTGGGAAGTTGACCCTTCCTGGTGTGGACAGATAGCAGAGGGAGGCAACCTACAGGCTGGAGGCTTAACTCCCTATTAAGGCGGTAGACTTTTCTAGCAGATGTTTAGCCATAGCTGACCCTTTCTTTCCTGACTTCATGAAGGAAGAGAAACATACCAAAATGTATGGAAGATGCACTTGCTCTTTGTTCCGTACAACCTCTCAGAACTGGCAGCAGGCTAATCTGGGAAACAGAGCCAATAGTGGGCTGGCAGAAGATGGGGAGGGCTGTTGTCTGCCAGCTCTTCCAAGATGCTGGGTGAAGTCTGTGTAGGAAATGGGGCTGGCTCTTGTTTTTAAAGGCTGCTGGAAAACTCACCTCCTACAGAGAAGGAATGAAGGCTAGCTGAGAGGGCAGAGCATGGCCATTCATGGCCAAATTCTTGGAGAAGGAAGTCAGCAATAGCTACAACTTATGACAGCAATATGCTACCTCCTGTATCCATGGCAATACTTGGGCCATGCTGGGGAACATTGCAGGAGGGTACTGTTGGATTCATGTCCTGCTTGTGGGTTTCCTATTGGTAGCCAGTTGGCCCCTTTGCAGACAGAATTCTGGCTGGATGGTCTTTTCATCTGATCCGCTTATGTTCTCACCTGATTTGCTTTGCAGATTTAGAGCTGCCTCTGAAGGATTCTTTCAGTGGAAACATGTATGGTTCCAAGGTGTGTTGCCTTGCATTTTACCTTTTCTGTGCTGAGGACATGCAGGGTGCATTTCCTGCCACCGGATTAAAGAACAGGGCTTCCCAATCAGCGGGGCAATGTGGCTTCCCCTTGGCACCTCCTATTTAAGTATTTTAAAGTTGACTTGCCTGTATAAGAAAAATGGCTACAAGAAAGCTCATAGCCCCATGTTCGTGCTAGACACTGTCATCAGAGAAGGAACGGAACCACAGGTGCATGTCATGGTTTGACGTTCCTTGATGCAGCTGTTTAGCCTAAGTTCCCACATGCAATAAAGGACAAATGCTGCAGGGACTGTCCAAAGTAGCATTCAATCATGGGCAGACATTAAGGGAATCCAGCTTATTTAGTAAACATATATGTTAAGCCAGGATGGTTTCTCTTGCTCAGGAGGGTCTTCTCATAGCAGCCAGATGGATGCCACATGGAAGAATGGGCAGGACGGTCATAGCCAATAGCCAGGAGTTCTTTTCCAGCACATCTCAGTCACAGGGAAGACTGTTGCTGCACTTGGAGGCTTTGCTTCTGGCTACTGCACCACCATTCGTGGAGGCACTGGCCTGGAGCAGACTCAGTTCTTTGCTAGACTGGTTCAGTGGATACCTTAATGAGAAGAGCCACGAGACACTGATTCCCTTGTAACATCCGCACTATCCCCTGCTCTTAGCAACTCCCTGCTAGTGACAGGCAGCTACCAGACTCATTTGCCTAAACAGAAGCTGCTACTTCTGGGGATGCCATTGAAGATTTGCCACAGCACACAAGGCTAATCGCATCTGTCTCTCTGCGCCCTGCGGTGGTGCTGGAGAAAAGGAGGTGGCATGAGAGCTCAGCTGCTATTGTGTGAATCAGGGCCCCAAGTCACTTGCACTGGTCTCAGAAAAAATAATATCTTGCTCAATCCAACCAAAAGTCCATGACATCCGAGTATTCTGTTTCCACCAGCAGTTGGCCACATTGCCAAGGGAGAAGGCTGTAGGCATGCCATGAAGGTATCTTCTCTCTGGTTCATCCCCAGCATCTGGAGTAAAGATACTCCCTCAATACATAGCCATCACTAGCTGTGTCCTCTCCTAACTTGGTAACATTTTAATCCAGGATAGGGACACAGAACAGAAAAGAGAGCTTTTTGGTGGCTGGGGATGCTGGGAGTTGTAGGGCTTTGTTCTGCTTAAAGGTGCTACCTGTTACAGATGGCAATTTAACAAAGGTCATAGGCTATTTTTTTAAAAACCCTCCTTTATTCAAGCTTATTTATCCAGTCATCCCATTTTCAGACCCCTGGTCCAGGAACAGTCCAATTGCTACCTCTTCTCAAGCAAGGTTTGAAACAATACAAAAACCTTCTGAGGCTGCTTACCAGAAGTGCAAGTGGAATGTACACAACATCCCCTTTTTAGCTCCCCCTTAGCTGGCTAGCTCTCTCTCTCTGAATTTTATTTATTTAGCTTCCAGCCTGAAACAACATGCTTTCTCTTTGGAAACCAGGGTGCAGGTGGAATAAATGCTGTAAGTTCCAGTAATATAACAAAGAGCAAAGAACAATCAAGCTTTTGCGATGATAACGATAATGAAAGGGCCTAGAACATATTAACATAGCCCTGATTCCCAGTCCTTTCTCCAGTTCAGGCTGGATAGATGTCAGTGTTTCTGCTAAAATTCATCTCCCTCACTTTTCAGCGTTCTTCCTGGATCTTCAAGTCGAAAGAGCTGATGTTCAAATCCGCCTCCTCCATTCCTGAGGGCAGCTTGGTCTATGCCAGGGAAGAGAATGAAGCTTTCTTCCGGACCCCCAAGGGATGGAGCAAACTCCTGGTAAGATCTGTAGGGATGCTAATCTACGTCAGGGTGAGAACATTCATAGAACTTGGCAACTAACTGAAAGATCACTTCTAAAGGGGAAGTGGCTTTGTGGATGTGTGATGTGCAGGGCAAGCTTCCTTTTGCCATCTGTTGCTGGAGTGGTTTGACAGTGCTGCCTCTGATGACAGTCATCTTGATTTAACCTTCTAACATTTGAGAACAAATAATCGTTTTTATACACATGCCTTTTAGTTCAGCTTTAAATGAATCTCTGCTTTTACTTATTTCTTGAACAGCTGGAGGATTCCCAGACTTTATTTCTTGGTGATGACCCTTGGGTGTCTACAGAGAAAACTCAGGTGAGGACTTCTCCCAGCTTCTGATGCCATGCTGTGGGTGGACAATCTAAGGCAGCTCCTCCAAGGTGCTGCTGGGGCTCCTTGAAAGGACTGTCCATAGTTGTCCAAAGGGGGATTGCTTGACAGCTGGGTTTCATGATCTCCTGAAAGAAAAGGGGAGAAGGGAGGAAAAGCCATAATGAACCAAAAACAGCATACAATTGCAGAGGACTGAGAGAACGCAGGGACAGCTGCCCTCAAGCATTCTCCATGGGAAGAGCTGCTTGCAGGGGCTTTTGCTTCTTTTGCCATGGGGTCCTATAGCCAGTTCCCAATAGCCATGACAGGGTTGTCATCTGGGTTCAGATGTGACTGCAACCCATTATGGGTACAAGAACTCTACAACAGCCTGTGGGTTGTTGAGGTGACATGTTTTGGTACAGCCACCCTGATCTGTGTTTCCACAGCATACCAAATTGTCATGGCTAAAAAGCCATAATGGGTGATCATGTTTCATTGTTTTATATCAATTGCAAGTTGTTTTGAAAATGTCATTATTCTAAAAGACTTTCAGATATAAATTTTAACTGATATATTTCAGTTTCTGAAAAAGATAAATTACCAATTTAGATACACCCAACTGAAATCCAGTAACAAAAGTGAAGTTTCAGAAGCTGCAAGCACATCTTGATCAAAAGATGAAAGCAATTGTTTAGGTGGAATAAACCACCAACAGCACTCTTAGATTAATGATACTTTTAGGTAACTGGGTTTTTTAGGACCTCAAAAGTATTAAACACAGTATCAGAAGAAAAGATTTTATCTAAAGTGATAATACAGTACTATGGGAGATTTAAATTACCCCCTCCAAGAAAAGATCTACAAGCCATCTTTAAACATTTTTACAAGTAAATTTTTAAAGGTTCAAACACTACCTATGATTCCTACCTCCCCCCCTCTGTTAAGTTAGCACAGTCTCTTGTAAATTGCTTTGAGGATCATGAAGAGTTGGAATACAGATCTAAATAAATTAATCCTATGCCTCTAGATCCAAAAGGATGAAAGCCAAGTACCAACTCAGACTCCATCAATTAGCAGCTCCCAAAGGATTCCTTCGGTAAGTTCATCCAGAGTGGCATGCAAAAAGTGAATCTGCCTTTGGCTATAGAAACTCTTTCCAAATTTAGTCCAATTTAATTCAATTGCCTTCCAGAATGCCACTTATACTGCTGCAAATGTAATGACACACCTTAGATTTAATTTAACTGTGACAGCTTCTCCCAAGAACCATGAAAAGTGTAATTCTGAGGATGCAGAAAATTCTGGAACTGCCATTCCCATAGCTGTCTGGTTCATAGCCATGACAGCTAACTAAACTTGCTTTCATTTGGTACTACAGACTCCATTTATTAGATTTTACCCTGTATAGCTAACAAAGCTATAGCAAGAAGTTGATGATGTGATGTGTGTGGGCTCGCCTGTTGAACCAAGGCTTCCTTAGATGTAATATATGTAATATATGTATCTATATCTCCATTTACCCTCATTTATCAAGTCTCTCTCTCTTTTTCTAGCTCCGCCTAGTGGCACTCAATGTCCCCCTTACTGGTAGCCTGAATGGGATTGGCGGTGCTGACTTGCTGTGCTATCAACAGTCACAGGAGGCAAAGCTGTCTGGAACTTTCCGGGCGTTCCTGTCCTCAGCCACTCAAAGCCTTGTCTCGATTGTGAAGAGGACGGACAGGGGTCTGCCTATTGTCAACCTTAAGGCTAGTAACAAAATCTTGTTGGCTTCCTCTTGATTTGATACACTCCTTCCTGAGCAGAAGGGATCATCTGGTGAAGAAAGCATATCATAGTTGCCCAGTAATCGCCAAACTTGTTCTCATACCTCATCCCCAGAAGCTGTTCAGTTGTTGGTTGAGCATTTTGCTAGGAAACCTGCTTCTCCAGTGCCTGCTTCTCCAGTACTCGGGAGTCTCCACCTATTTTGCCCTACAATATCCACAACCCCTTACCAATGGCTATGCTGGATATGGCTGATGGGAAATGTAGGCCAAAACAAGTAGAGAGCCACAAATTTCCCACCATCCAGCAGGAAACACAGAGGAAGCCATAATATTGACACCTGAGGACACTAGATGGCATTCCCTATTTTGGGGAAGGGACAATATCTTCTTACAGCTGCTTGGATGCTGCTCCTCAAGCTGAAGCACTGACTTTCTGGGACTTGTGCCTGCAAACAAGGGAGTACAGCATGCAGACTTGTATTATTTCTTAGCTTGACAAGTATCATTTCCATTGCAGGGCCAACTTTTAGCAAAAAGCTGGAATACCCTCTTCAGTAGAGATGGCACTTCTGATTTCAACACTATGAAGTTCCCTATCTACACATTCAATGGGCTTAATGTCATGACAGATCCTGCATGGTGAGCATGGTGTGGTCAGAGAAAGCATCATCCATAGAGATGTATGAATATACAGGGAAGTACAAATGGGGAATCCCAAAATATATGTACCGGTTTTCCTGCAAGAGGGGAAGAAAGAAAGAGCTGAGCTAGGTTAGGGACATCTCTGCAGAAGTCAGCAAGTCCCCAGTTCAAATAACTAGTGATGGCACTAGAATTGGGTGCACAGCTCTGGGGACTCCAGTGGTCAGTTTCAACCCCCCAGACCACATCCCCATGGTCGGATGTCAGCAGCAGCACCATCAAAACAATGTGTGGGTCTGAAGAAAATACTGGAGAGACAAAGAGAAATGAATGTGTTTTTCTGGGGTTTTTCTTTGTCCCACATTAGATTTCCAAGAGAAATAAGAAAATCGAGGCTGCTTGTCACCTTTTCGATAGTGTCTGTACACATCACTGTTCATCTAGTGACTGTTCTGTTTAGGCAATCAACTGTTGGTTTCATGTTCTCCCGTTCCTCAGTCTATCCATACTACTATGGATAATAGTAGCCTATCTTGCAAGATAGCTGAGAGAATATGCATGTGTTGCTTTGAGCACTGAAAGTAAAGATACTGCAAAAACATATTAATATTGAGGCTTAGGGCCAAAGTAGTGTGACAAGAGCAGTTTCATGCTTTGAAATATGGAAACGCCTCATTCACATTAAAAAAAGGTGGGGTGATTCAGGAGTGAATTTTGAGCATTCAGGTCATAAGCACAGAGTGTGAAGCCCTCTTCTCACCTACACCTTTTCTCCTCCAGTTTGTCTCCAAGTATTTTTCCTCACAGCTGCGTTCCAATATGGGATGTGACTGGCTGGGCAAAAGGCATCTGTGGTGAGCAGCTTCAGGGAGGGAAATGGCACAGTGCAAGGGACATTGAGCTGTGCATCAACATTACTGATTTGATTACAGTCCAAATCAGCCTCTCCAGCCTCCTTTCGCTGTCACTGCAAGTTCTACATGTATACATTAATCTCATTTTTTGACTGGGTAACCTCCCAAATAGACAGAGGAATCACTGTGAACATAATCTATCTTGACTTTAGCAAAACTTTCAACGGAGTGCCTCACAACATCCTGATAAGCAAATTAACAAAAGTGAACAAGTTAGAAAAACTGCTAGGTGGATGCAAAATTGGCTGCTAAATCAGACACAAAGAGTGCTCATCAATGGCACCTTCTCAGACTGGAGAATGGTAACTAGTGGGTACTGCAGGGTTTAGTCCTAGGTCTGGTGCTCCTCAACATCTTTCTTAATGATTTAGATGAGGAAGTATAAAGAAAGATAATCAGATTTGCAGATGATACAAAATTGGGTGGAATAGCGAACACCCTAGAAGACAGAATGAAGTTCCAGGGCAAGCTTGATAAACTTGAAGGTGGGCTGAAAACAACAAAATGAGATTCAATAGGGACACGTGCCAAGTCCTCCACCTACAAAAAAGAAACCAAATGCATCAAGACATGATGGGGAATATGTGGCTTAATAAAACTGAAAAAGAAAAAAAAACCTTGGAGTTATTGTGGCCCACAGGCTAAATATGAGCCAGTAATGTGTTGTAGCCACAAAAGGGACAAATGCGAGTTTAGGGTGCATTAAGAGAAGTATTACTTCCAAATCATGAGAAGTAATAGTTCCCCTATACTCTTAACTAGCTAAACCTTATCTAGAACCGTGTCCAGTTCTGAACACCAAGATATAAGAAAGATGCAGGAAAATTAGGGTCCGGGGAGGACAACAAAAATGATCCAGAGTTTAGAAAGGCTACCCTATGAGGAGAGACTGTGAGAACTGGGCATGTTCAGCCTTGAGAAGACTGAGGGGGGGGGGCGTGATATCCCTCTATAAGGACCTCAAAGGCTGTCACAAAGAGGAAGGTCAAGATCTCTTCTTGTTGATACCAAAGTGTAGGACACAGAATGGTCAACTCAAGTCGCAACAAACTAGGTTCATGCTAGATATCAGGGAAAGTTTCCTCACTGTCAGAGCAATATGACTGTGCGCTCTCCCACACTAAAGACATTCAAACTGACAGTCATCTGAGTGGGGTGGTGTAAACTGGTGTCCTGCAACAGCAGAGGGTTGGACCTGATGGCCTTCTTGGCCCTTTCCAGCTCTACCACTCTATGATTCTATGTGCAGTTTCTGCAGTTGACTTAGTTCACCTAATCAAAACAAACCACAGTGAGTGACCGACTCCATTTATGGAATCACACCTCACTTTAAATAACACACAGCAGCTTGTTTAACTCATGGTACCTACTGGGTGCTATTTCCATAATCACTTTCTGGGCATGGAAATCACACTCTCCATATGCTGCAACTTAAATAAGCCATGCTGACTTATGATGGTCTTGGGAACTAGTCCACTGTGTCTAGTTCAACCTTTAGAGTAATGGGTAGACATAGGAAACATCACCTAAATGCTTTCTTGCAATGTGTTTGACTTGCTCTGTTCCCTTTTCTTTAACGCCCAGGACCTATAAGACTGTCTGGCATGGTGTGAAGCATCAGGATGGCCTGTCCCAAAGTCAAAACTGTCGAGGTTGGCGAACAGCATCTGGCCAGTCAGAAGGCCTCGCCTCACCACCAGCAAGGGGCAGGTTCCTCAGAGGAGACACACAGAGCTGCTCAAATTCCCTGATTGTTCTCTGTGTAGAAAACAGCTTCTGATGTGTGCATATACAGTGAGCACAGCACCGGATCAGCAAGGAAGACTAGCAGGATCTAGTTGCTGCCAAGACTGGAATGGGAAGACTGAAAGAGGATCATGCACTAGGACACTGAGGTGGAAAGCACAGATACGCATCTCTCCACGCCACCATTGGGGGAACGGGGGAGTTTGTGAGAAAACTCACAAACTCACATTCATTGCATACGGCATGGCAAATTGTCAATGTGTGCTGTTGTGCAGAAACAGTGCCTCTTTGCAACCAGGTGCAAATAATGTTGGTGCTTATTCTTGAGCACATAGGCTGACCGGCTCCTGTAAGGAGATGTGCTTGCACTCTCATGTGCACTAATCTTCACTTGGCCAAAAGGTGACAGAAGGCTGCTGTGGGCACAGAAATGTATGGGAGACTTTAAGTGTCCTTTTGATACACAATTCTTGCACAGGGAACCCAAATTCGGCAGAGAATAGAGCACCCGGGTTGCTGGCACACTTTTACTTTTTGGAAATCATAGAGGTGTTACCCCTGCAACTGGAAAGTAACAGTTGTGGGTGAGCTAGTGCAAACCATTGCACTGCTGATGTGACAAAGCAGATCTACATAGCATCCCACTGAAAAGAGCCAAGGAAAAAAGTTCTTCAACTACCCATCTAGGCAGCTCTTTCCATTCATACTCTATGCTTGTAAGGGTTGAACAACACTGTTACATGTAATCCATAGATGGTTTTCTCCAAGGGCAGTCTTTTGTAGCTCAGTCCAACTGTCAGCGCTGCAGACTAAGCAAGAGATCGCAGGATGTATTCAAAGCTTTTTTTTTGTCTGTTATTTGTGAAAGATACAGGGTATCTCTGTGTCTTTTCTTCCATGGATAGAAAATCCCCTTAGCGGTGACAGTGGTGATTTTGTGTGAACAAATGGTTGTCAAGTCTGTAGCCACCATCAGCGCTTTGTTTCAAAAGCTTTATTTTATAGTACAGGCACAAGGCTAAACACTCCCCTTTCTGGCCACCGTTTATCCCTATCCCTTCGTTTGTGGATCCAAACTAAGTCCACAGTCATATACATATCTGACAGTGAGCATCATGGAACGCAACAGGACTTACTTCTGAGCAGACATGCCTAGGATTGCTGTATAAAAATCACGTGAAGGTCCCACTGAAATCAATGTGAAAATTAGACACGATTAACTTAAATGCCATCTGTTTCTGTGAGAACATACAATCAAGGTATAATCCTATACATGTTTAGACAGAAAAAAAAAAAGATGTACAGCTCACAGCATACTACAGCCACTATAGCTTGCTGGTGTGTGTTTGGAGCTGGAGGCCTTTTTCCTGATGAAACTTGCATAGTCTTTAGTCTGGATCCAACCAAATACAGATATATAATATCACAACTATGCATTATCCATCGTTCCAATGTTAATTTCTTAATTTTGAACTCTGCCTCATGTAGAAATTTATTGTGCTTTGAAGTAATTCACATACAAAAATAATTTGCCTGAGCTCTAACCAGCACTAGCATGAATCTGGAGTCATCCTAGTACATTTATTTATCTCATGAAAAGTGTCATCCATAAAATCCTTTAAATTATTTTTTCTGACACAAGCTACAGTGGAGTTACTTGTTTCAATCTAAACAACAGATTCCCATTGTGCTTCTGTAATTTCTACCCTACAGTTGTCTTACTGCCTGTTCTTGAATTTGTGGATCCATTGTTGAACTCTTGCATCAGTAATTTATTAGACACTGAAATAAGTCCTTTTAGGGTGCAATCCTATGCATGTTCAGATGCAAAACAGTCCTAAAACTTCCAACATTCCCCAGCTAGTCATGCAGCTAAGATTTGTTAACAGACTCTTCAAAGGGATTAGAGCTAATGCTTTTTAAACATTCCTGTTTAGAACACTGAAATGGAACAAGCTAATCTCAACTCTATTATGACATTTCTTAATATTGTAATAAGTCTCCAATATAGAGAACCTTTTGTGAAATAAAAATTGTGTTTTTTTTCCCTATTCCCTTTCGGTTATGTCTTTTAGACTGTAAACCAGTGGACAGGGAGTGTTGTTTGTTACTGTTTTTATTGCTCTCATGTAAAGCACTCTGGGAGCCTTTTTAGCTGAAGCATATTGCAAAAATGCTTTAAAATAAATACTTGCACATTCTGAATTGGGAGTACTAAGTGTCTCATTTATGCCAGGGATCTCAGTTGTCAGTTTTTATTTAACCTAAAACCAACATTAAACTTTAATTGGTCAGAGCAATCCTAGGTGGCTGGGTAGCATCTAGACAGTTGCAGGATCTTTCTGCTTTCTCCCTACAAGATCAGACAATCTCTTATGACCTTGTGGCTTGGGATTCATGCCCAAATCTCCCTCTGCCTCTTCCCAGCCAACACAGAAAGAACCAGGAGACGGAAATTGGAAGATACATCATACCTTGGCAGCACGTCGGCCTCCTTCCCTCCCACTCTGAAGAGCAGCACACACCTAAGTGCTTTGCCATCACAGTTCTACCACCCTGCTTAGGATGCCCACAATCCTCCATGTTCGGAGGGTTACAAACATCTCCATAGTGTTCTAAGGATTTCTTTGATGCTAGTTTTACCACAGAATTGCCTATAACAATGCTTGTCATTGATCATTCCATTTATTTCCTACCATTACCAGATTGTTTTTTGAACCAGATAGTAAAGTTAAAATAGCTCAGATACGTCAACTCATCATTTTGAGGTGTAGAGGTGACTAAGAGTGCGGGACTGAGATTCAGGGGATATGGGTTCTAGTCCCTGCTCAGCTATGGAGATAACTGGGTGACTTTGGACCAGTCACAGACCTACCTCACAGGGTTGTTGTGTGGATTGGGAAAAGGAGGAAGAGAATGATGTAAGCCACTTTTGAGTGCTTTAAAAGAGAAAAGATGAGATTGAAATCTGATAAATTTATTATAGATATATTCTGCCTTTTTTCCTCCCAAGGAGCTCAAGGAGGTTTACATAATTCCAATCCAGCTTCACTTCATGTTAAAGAATATGGTAACGTTTCATAGATTAATTCTTGTAGAGCTGGTATTGGGGACATGGTCTGCATATGCTCTAAGCTTCTCTCAAAGGTTTGCAACTGTCACATTTTTAATACAGTGGTAGATCCAATAGCTATCAACAGTACCTCAGTATACTAAAGCAGGAGTTAAGAGGCAATCCTATTTGGTCTTAAAGTTATACTTTTCATACACCCTGGTAATCAGAAACTTTGCAGTCAAAATCATGGTTGCCACTGCATTTCCAAGACCAATTTAAAGGCTCAAATGCTTTGGGCCCAAGAAATGTAAGGGGCCACTTTCTCCTGTATCAGATTCCCTGCATTCTGAAGTCAACAACGGATGCCCTACTTCCTTGCTTGCTGCAAAGGGCAGTTAGGCTGGTAAGTATAAGGGAATCTATGTTGCTGTTTTTTGTTTTTGTTTTACTGCAGGTTTACTGATTTTTCTTGGTAAACTGCTTCTATGGATTTTTATTTAATCTAATCAGTGTTGTGTGTGTGTGTTCATTTTATACCCTCCTTAAAGATAGCCTAGAAATATTTTTAGATACGTATACAACATTCAGCATCAGACATACCTGTTGGTGAATTCCTCTTGTTGGGAGAGGGATATTGCCCCAGCGAACTCTTGCTTGTTTTCCATATGCAATTTGGTTGGTCACTGGGGGCAGGGGGGAGACAGGATGCTGGATTAGACAGGATTTAAGGCCTGATCCCTCCTTCATGGATCACTGCCTTGTCGTGGCGAAGGGGCTTGTGTAGCTCAATGAAGCTATGAGCTATGCCGTGCAGGGCCACCCAAGACGGACAGGTCATAGCAGAGAGCTCTGACAAAACGTGATCCACTGGAGAAGGAAATGGCAACCTACTCCAGTATCTTAGCCATGAAAACCCCATGGACAGTACCAAAAGGCAAAAAGATATGACACCGGAAGATGAGCCCCTCAGGTCAGAAGGTGTCCAATATGCTACTGGGGAAGAGCAGAGGGCTAGTACTAGTAGCACCAGAAAGAATGAAACGACTGGGTCAAAGCAGAAAGGACACTCAGTTGCAGATGTACCTGGTGGTGAAAGGAGAGTCCAATGCTGCAAAGATCTATACTCCATAGGAACCTGGAATGTAAGATCCATGAACCAAGGCAAGCTGGATGTGATCAAACAAGAGATGACAAGACTGAACATCGACATCTTAGGGATCAGTGAACTAAAATGGACAGGAATGGGTGAATTTAATGCAGATGACCATCAGGTATGCAGGCAAGAATCCCTCAGAAGAAATGGAGTAGCCTTCATAGTCAATAAAAGAGTAGGAAAAGCAGTACTGGGATACAATCTCCAAAATGATAGAATGATCTCAGTTCGAATCCAAGGCAAACCATTCAACATCACAGTAGTCCAAGTCTATGCCCCAACCACTGGTGCTGAAAAGGCTGAAGTTGACCGGTTCTATAAAGGCCTACAACACCTTCTAAAATTAACACCCAAAAATGATGTCCTTATCATCATGGGGGATTGGAATGCTAAAGTAGGAAGCCAAAAGATGACCAGAATAACAGGCAAGTTTGGCCTTGGAGTACAAAATGAAGCAGGGCACAGGCTGGTAGAATTTTGTCAAGAGAATACGATGGTCATAGCAAGCACTCTTTTCCAACAACCCAAGAGACGATTCTACACATGGACATCACCAGGCGGTCAACACAGAAATCAGATTGACTATGTGCTCTGCAGCCAAAGATGGAGAAGCTCTATCCAGTCAGTAAAAACTAGACCAGGAGCTGACTGTGGCTTAGATCATGAGCTTCTTGTTGCAAAATTTAGGCTTAAATTGAAGAAAGTAGGGAAAAGCACCAGGCCACTCAGGTATGACCTACGTCATATCCCTGATGAATATACGGTAGAGGTGACTAATAGATTTAGGAATTAGATCTGATAGACAGAGTGCCTGAAGAATTATGGACGGAGGTTCGCAACATTCTACAAGAGGTAGCAACTAAAACCATCCCAAAGAAAAAGAAATGCAAGAAAGCAAAATGGCTGTCTGAGGAGGCTTTACAAATAGCTGAGGAAAGAAGGGAAGCGAAAGGCAAGGGAGAAAAGGAAAGATACACCCAATTGATTGCAGAGTTCCAGAGAATAGCTAGAAGAGATAAGAATGCCTTCTTAAATGAACCGTGCAAAGAAATAGAAGAAAACAATAGAGTAGGGAGGACCAGAGATCTCTTCGAGAAAACTGGAGATATTACGGGAACATTTCATACAAAGATGGGCATGATAAAGGACCAAAATGGCAGGGACCTAACAGAGGCAGAAGAGATTAAGAAGAGGTGGCAAGGTTACACAGAGGAACTAAACAAGAAAGAGCTTAACGTCCCTGATAACCATGATGGGGTGGTCACTGACCTCGAGCCAGACATCCTGGAATGTGAAGTCAAATGGGCCTTAGGAAGTCTGAGCAACAACAAAGCTAGTGGAGGTGACAGTATTCCAGCTGAGCTATTCAAAATCTTAAAAGACGATGCAGTAAAAGTGCTACACTCAATATGCCAGCAAACTTGGAAAACTCAACAGTGGCCACAGGATTGGAAAAGGTCAGTTTACATTCCCATCCCAAAGAAGGGCAATGCCAAAGAATGTTCAAACTACCGCACCATTGCACTCATTTCACATGCTAGCGAAGTGATGCTCAAAATCCTACAAGCTAGGCTCCAGCAGTATGTGGACCGAGAACTACCAGAAGTACAGGCAGGATTTTGAACAGGGAGAGGAACTAGAGATCAAATTGCCAACATATGCTGGATCATGGAGAAAGCTAGGGAGTTCCAGAAAAACATCTACTGAGATGGGAGTACCAGACCATCTTATTTGTCTCTTGAGAAACCTATATGCGGGTCAAGAAGCAACAGTGAGAACTGGACACGGAACCACTGATTGGTTCAAAATTGAGAAAGGATTTTGGCAAGGCTGTATACTGTCGCCCTGCCTATTTAACTTATATGCAGAGCACATCATGAGAAAGGCGGGCTAGATGAATCACCAGTTGGAATTAAGATTGCTGGGAGAAATATCAACAACCTCAGATATGCAGATGATACCACTCTAATGGCAGAAAGTGAAGAGGAACTAAAGAGCCTCTTGATGCGGATGAAGGAGGTGTTGTGGAGCGATTTTACAGACGAGACCAGAGACTGGTTGGAATTACCGAGAGATTTATTTACCTGCCGGCAGGGACCATGCACTCGTGAGAGTGTGGTACCGGGCAGACGAATGCAGCTAATTTTATACTCTTTTACAGCTATGCAGGTGCATGAATGACAGCGGACAATGGGGAACCCCACTGAGTTACATTTGCACATTTTGCACCTTTCCCATGCTAAGGCAAGCAAGCGAGGTTACAAGGGTCTGACACTGGCGGTTATGCTTGAGCGTGGTCTGCTTTGTTTTCATCCTTGCGTAGCGTGCACATTCGTTGCGGGTTCCTGTTCTTGTTCACGCGAACAGGACACCCTGATCATGCTTTCTTTTACCCGTGACGAGGCATGCCCTGGCTGCATGTTTGATTATAAGGGGGGTTACCACAGGAGGAAAGTGAAAAGTTGGGTTGAAACTCAACATTAAGAAAACTAAGATCATGGCATCCAGTCCTCTCACTTCCTGGCAAATAGATCGGGAAGAAATGGAGGCAGTGACAGATTTTATTTTCCCGGGCTCCAAGATCACCACAGACTGGGACTGCAGCCAAGAAATTAAAAGATGGTTGCTCCTGGGGAAGAAAGCTATGGCAAATCTAGACAGCACACTAAAAAGCAGAGACATCACCCTGCCAACAAAAGTGCGTATAGTCAAGGCTATGGTTTTCCCAGTTGCAATGTATGGCTGTGAAAGTTGGACCGTAAGGAAGGCTGAGCGCCAAAGAATTGAGGCCTTTGACTTGTGGTACTGGAGGAGACTCCTGTGAGTCTCTTGGACTGCAAGGCGATCAAACCGGTCAGTCCTAGAGGAGATCAACTCTGACTGCTCTTTAGAAGGCCAGATACTGAAGATAAAGCTCAAATACTTTGGCCACCTAATGAGAAGGAAGGATTCACTGGAGAAGAGCCTAATGCTGGGAACACTAGATGGCTGAAGAGGAAGGGGACGGCAGAGGATGAGGTGGCTAGATGGAGTCACTGAAACAGTTGGTGTGAGCTTGAGTGGACTCCAGGGGATGGTGGAGGACAGGAAGGCCTGGAGGAGTGTTGTCCATGGGGTCCCGATGGGTCGGACACGACTTCCCGACTAACAACAACAAAAGGCCTGATCCAGCAAGGTTTTTCTTATGTTAATTCATGTTTGTTCGTTATGGCGTTTATATCTTGCATTTCTTTCAAGGAGCTTAAGCCAGTGTTCAGTACGTTTCCCAACAACAGCCCTGTGAGATAAACCTAAAACGTGACTGGCCGAGAGCACACCACCTATACAGCATCATGGCTGAGTGGGGATCTGAGACTGAGACTCCCTGCGCATTAATCAATCTAACTACTATTCCACACTGGCGCTAGATCAGGGGTATACCACAGGTGCTGCCCAATCCGGGTCACTCCTCCTCCATTCCTAATAGTAATCAGGATCGCTAAGAATGGCGGGAGGTTTAGCCTCCCCCGACACAGAAACGATTCGGCTCCTAGATATGATCGTGCAAGCGTGTGCGCGACCCCATCGGCAAACAGCTTGTGCACTTGGCTCTAAATAAACGATGTGGGTGTGCGGGAGACGACATTCGCTATAATTATTATAACGAACTGGCAGAAAGTTATATTATGTTCACCGGCCTCACTAGTCCTTCAGCGATATTTCCTTCCTTGCAGTTGAAAAGCACTGCTACAACGTCCAGTCGCCTCTTTCCACCACCCGCACAACCCGCGCGAGAAGAAGCAGTGACTGCCGTGATGCTTTTTCCGTGCGGCCGCTTTTTTTTTTTTCTTCTTCTTTAAGTATTTCGAATGCTCCATTTTTGTTCCGATTGGCTGGGTTTATCGTTCGTTCTCCCTACCGCGACTGTCTCAAATCGCGATTGGTCCAGCTGAAAGAAAGACTAGCTGTGATTGGTCAGACGGCATTTGAGCGGGCTGAGGCGTGGTTTTCGAAGTCGGCTTAGTATTCAAGTCTTTGTGCGGGCCTTGGCCTCCATTAGCCGTTCGGTTAAGTCAGGCTCAGGAAAGCAGCCGGTGCGAGCAGCGGTTGGTGGCGGGAGTCTGTCAGCGCGCGCGTGCAACGAAATCCGGTCCCTGGGGCGGACGCGGCGGCTTGCCGCCCGTTCTTCATTATATTGCCAAGTGCTCCCCATCGGCGACGGTCATTTAGTTCGGCAGCGCGAACTTTGTGGCGTTAAACTCCCCCCTCCCTTTTCAAGAGACTCCCAATTTCCTTTAGTCTTCGTTTCGTCCACACTGCAAATCTTCTATGGATCTCGACGACTCCTTTTCCCCGCTCAAGGTAAATCTTTAGTTCCGAACTAGCACTTCCGCTAGCACCTTAAAACTCTTATTCTTTTACTCTCCTCCCAACTCCAGTTGAAAACGTATTTCCGTTTGTTTCCCTCTCGTAGTCGCATCTTTTCCCCCTTGTTACCTTTTAACCTCTTCTGAGACTGGAACTTTCTTCCCGTCCATATATTAAACTGGGGAGGGGGATTATATTGAATGAACCCAGTCAGCATACAAGGAGGCTGCTGTTACAGCTTTTAAAGAGAATTTAGAGAATTAATCATTTTAAGCAGCTTAAAATACACGTGGAAAATAGCAACATGCAGCATATAGTACAGCGGTACTAAAAATTAGTTGTCTTTTACTTAAAGGCATGGGTGAGATGAGGTCCAAAACTTAACAGGGTCAGTATCAGGTGGTCATCCATGGAGAAATAGAGTTACATTAAGTGAAGTGCCATCCAAAGGGCAACGTGTATCCAGGAGCCACCTGTCTAAATTCCCAAAGTGGAGCACCAAGAAAGGCGCCTCCAAAGAAGTTCTCAACATCTAGGCAAGTGCGAATGGTAACAAACGGTTTGTTAGATTGATTCATTAATGATTTAAAAAGTCAACACAAGCATTCTGGTGTTGTCAAGAAACAGTAAACCCAGGTATGCTAGGGGTGTACAGTCAAAAGAACATTGCATTTTATTCACACATTCAGAGATTACCTGCATCATGTAGGTAGCCCGAAAGGGTCTACAGAAAATGATTCTGTACAGGATGTTTTTATAATTTATTAGTCAGAAAAAACTATCCACTAATTCACATCCATCGCTTGAAAAATTGTTTTCATGACTTCACAATTTCTGGCTGGATGTGTGTGTTTTGTTCCCTTTTTCTTGGGCAAGGGAATATGTATTACTCTTTTTCCTCCATTCCAGATGTTCCTTACCATACATAAGGGGTTCTTTTTCAGAGTTTGTGACTGAGCAGTGGGACATCTGCAGTAGGTCTCTGTGACCCAGGAATAACTATTTCTATCCCCAGGGTGGACATAATGTTTGCTCCTAACCCTGTTCCCCACTACCACCCATTCTAGTTATAGTTCAATCTTTTAGAATTTTTTAGTTCGAAGAGATTAATTTTCTTAAGCATTATGAACAATGTGAGCTGTGCTGGGGCACATCAAAGAGGCATTCAATCCTGAGCACTTGGCAGAAGGATAGGTATAAATGCTTGTAATAAATCAGTCAGTCAATCAGTCCAGCATCTGGTGTGGAACAGAGGTAGGCCAATCAGATGCATCTGGGAAGCCTATGGTCAGGGTACAGAGGTGGCATGGAGGTTAGTTTTAGGAATTTTCATTGCCATATAGTCATTAACTCAGTTCAGTTATCACAGCAAGCCAGAAGTTTTATTTAACCCTAGGATATTGTAAACAATGCAAGCCAGCATACTGGTTCCTGCTGCAAATGAGAGGAAGCAAAAAAGCAAAGGTCACCCTGTAAGACATGACATGCAAACCAGGATTTCTGGGTTATCTCTCCACAATTTAAAAATACAAGTTCATATGTCATGGTTAACAGTGCAGGGATAGGTTGTTCTTGGATTGTTCATTTGCAGTGGAAGCTGTTGGGCGGTGGGAAATGGCTTGATCCTGCCTCATTCACAACAGCCCAGGGTTTAAAACAACCATGAGGAGTTGTAATACCTGATAGAGTAGCACACCCACTTATCTCCTTTACAGAACTTCTTTACCATACATAATTATAGTTGGAGCATGTATGCACATTTTTCTGTTTTTTCATTTTCAGCCTAGGGTACCCACCCATCCAGTACTCTTCCTTGTAGAGTATTTTATCATGCTGATTTCACTTTGCTTCAATTCAGGCAGTGGATGAGAATCCCAAAGTGAACAAAATCAAGAATGGGGATCCTAAAAAGAGGTTGTCTGTTGAAAGAATCTATCAGAAGAAAACCCAGCTGGAGCATATATTGCTTCGCCCAGATACATACATTGGCTCTGTGGAACAAGTGAACCAGGTAAAAAGCTTTTATTTTTAGAGGGGTAAAGACTGAATGTATTGAGGAACTCTTTGAAGTTATTTTGTTCTGCTGATTGCAAAAGAAGTTCATAGCACAGCTTAAGTAGACTACTCTCATTTAGGAGACTGAGAAGTGGTTTCTATATTACTGAACTCTGTCTTTTCAATATTTGGCATCTTATGCTGGCTTCAATCAGTCCATATGGCTAATGGGGACACTGGGTGATCCTGGCTTCTTACGTTCATTTCAATTTGGTATGATGGGTAGAATAAAAACCAGTTTTGTGGCGGGGCCTCCCCCCACCCCGGGCAGACTCCTGGAAGCTTGCTTGAAAAAGTGTGGGGCCAAAAAGTATTCCCCACTGCTGAATTGAGTAGTTGGCATTCAGTATGCTGCAGGTGTTTCTCTGATTTTCATCCTCTTGACATTCTAAAACTATTTGCAGTCCCACAGTGCAAACCACTTGCTAATCATGAATTCATTATAGTAGAAAATAGTGTTCTGTAGCTAAACAGTTTTTAATTCATGAATGAAACATCACTACTGTTTAAAATTCTCTTTTCAGCAAATGTGGGTATTTGATGAAGATGTTGGACTGAATTGCCGGGAAGTCACATTTGTACCTGGCCTGTATAAAATCTTTGATGAAATCCTAGGTATGTTCAGATGCTGTGGATGAAATGCATTTGTGGTGAAGAGTAATATTAGGTTTTCTAGCGTCAGTGTTGCATAGTGGTTGGAGTGTTGAACTCAGCCTTGAGAGATCCAGATTTTAGTACTGTTCTGCTATGACACTCTCTAGATAACTTTGAACCAGTCAATGATTTCTCATACTAATCTACTCCAGAGGATTACATGGAGAGGAGACTTATATAAGCTGTATTAATTGCAGGCCAAAAAAGGCAGGATATAATGTAATAAATAAACAAATATTTATGGAGACAAATATTTTAGTTCCAGGTGTTGCTGAGTGGGATGAAATACACAAAGATTGCAATAGGTATTAAGTCTGACTTGGTGAAATCTTTAATGTGATTGCAGGCTCATAGCTTGAACAAGTTGCTATCACAGCCTCAGTTGTAAAAAAGTATAACTGCAGATAAGTAGATGTGGGCAACTGTAACTGGTTAGGTCAAGGAATTGATAAATACTGGCCTCTTACTGACAAGCTATATTCCTTTCTCCATTTTAGTCAATGCTGCTGATAACAAGCAGAGAGATAAGAGCATGTCTTGTATCAAAGTTACAATTGACCCGTAAGTTCTGTTCAGGCTTTTCTTTTGTATTTCTTTGCTACTTCAAGTATTGGTATATGCAGAAGGTGATGCATAGGTATAGTGCATTCACCTGAAGCTTAAGTTTGTGCTCCAGTAGAACTCTGCTTTCCAGACACTGTAACCTGCTTAACTGTAATGTGTTGACAGGGCATTGCCAAAAGGTTGGAAACATCAACTGCAAACTTGAATTGTGTGACACCCGATTTCCATAATGACCTCAGAAAAGTAGTAGTGTTGGCTATGTTGGGCTTCGCCGTATGCTTGTTGTTATTTTTATAAAACAGAAGAATTGCCTACATGTCATTCAGTCTACTGGGGGAATCCAAACAATCAGTTAGTGGATTTTTCTTATAAAACTATTTACCAGTTGTAGGCCTACCACTGGAGTTTATCATTCTTTGGCGGTATCAGTCTTCTTCCTGCCCACCTTATGATCTTGGAGAAGCAGTTGTCACAGTTATTTCTGTATCAAGGTCAGAAATGGAACTCTAAAAAAACCTATGACCCCTAAACACCATCTAGGGGCTATATAAGATCACTCTGACTATATAATTTAAAACAGAAAGGTAATGGCATCATATAAGAATGATCCATATGAGAATACTTGTATTGCAATTTCTACAGTAATATCTGTACTTTCATGAGGGTCCAGTAAAGTACTGTCAACCTGAATCCCCCCCCCCCCCACACACACACACATTCACACCCCCAAAAACCCTTTATCATAAGACTGCTATTAAATAAAGCTAAAAGATGTGTAGCTGAGGACTGCCTGTCACTGAGTCAATAAGATTCGTATTTTGAATCTGTAGAGATGAGAAATTTCTGAAAAGGGAGTTCTGAAGAAACAATGATGAACAGCTGTTCTAAGCTAGAATTCAACAGTGTGGCTCTACCTGTTTTTTATTTATAAGGGGTTTGGTTTTTCTTTCTAGGGAGAATAACACAATCTCTGTGTGGAACAATGGAAAAGGAATTCCTGTTGTAGAACACAAAGTAGAGAAAGTCTATGTGCCTGCTCTTATTTTTGGGCAGCTTTTGACCTCCAGCAACTATGATGATGATGAGAAGAAAGTAACAGGTTAGATTAAATCATCTTTAATGATTATTAATGAGCCTTGAGTGACTCTGAAGCTTCAGAATATGTCTTAAGTAACTCAAAAATCTTATCTCTGTCTTTGCTAGGAATCTTCAGTTAGTTAGAACTTCAAAACTGTTGCAAAACTGCAAGATGGAATGAGCAGAGTCAAATGTTCATTCCACAATCACAACCTCTATCCTAGTTCTGTTCTTTCTGATAATTGATACTAGAATTTACATTTGCACAATGAGAAGTGTGCATGTATTATCTTTTTATTCTATTTCTCTTCTAATGACTATACTAGAATAGGCAACAAGTAAATTGAAAGTTAATTTACTGTGCTCTGTTTAAAAGTGAGACCTATATTTTACCTGTTTTTTAATTATCTGAAAGCAGTCAAGTTTTACTAACTTCCTTTTGCTGAGCTGAAATGAGACTGGGGAATCTGACCTTTCAGATTTTGAGCTTCAGCTCATGTCCTATACTTAGCCATTGACCTTGTGCCTGGGGTTAGATGTTCCTCATTGCTAAGTTAGTCAGGGTAAAATGTAGGAGAGAGAACAGACACAAGATTTTCCTGAGGCAGACAAAATGAAAGGAAATGTGCTTTCTGTTCCTTCAAGAAAGGTATCAGACATGGAAAACCCAGCATATCCCATACTAGCAACTGCTGACAGCATAGGACTGTGTGATTGTTCCAGGGAAGCATGAGATAGAAATGACCCATATATATGTTTACTTGGTATTTTAAAGATGGCAGTAGTGAATTTAAGGTTTGAATGCTTGAATTTTTGTTCTGCTTAAGTTCCTCTTTTAACACTGCAATCCTATACACACTTGATTGGGAGCAAATTCCAGTGAACTAAATGAGGCTTATTTCTGAGTAAACATTCCTAGAACTGAGCTAAATACCTACTACAAAGTTCTACTGACTTATTTCCCATTGTCCCAGGTGGCAGAAATGGCTATGGAGCAAAGTTGTGCAACATCTTTAGTACTAAATTTACAGTGGAAACAGCATGCAGAGAATTTGAGAAACACTTTAAACAGGTATGAAGGACCATAATGATGATTTTGTTTTAAGATGCAAGGCCCAAAGTCTATATTACATTTATATTAGCTTCTGAGGTTTTTTCATGTTTGCTGCCTGCCCAGACATCAGCTGGTCTGTTGTTCTAACAGTTGTGCTTGTATATCTTCAGGTGCAATCCTATGGGCTGCCCCTTGATGTTCATAAGACCTCAGACTCTGAAGATTCTGCAGATTATGTGCAGGGCAGAAGGAACAGTAGACTTAATGCATTGTCACTAGATGGACATTTTGGAAGATGGCGGGGGAGACTGGGGAGGCCCTAGGATAGCTTGTATCCTCGCCTCTTCAGTCTCCTCCCCACCCACCAAAATGCTTTCCTTTTACCCCTCTCTGAGGGTACCTTCCCAGCCTTAGAGAGGCTGCCAGTATGGATCTTTCCATGCCCATTGCAAGGAAAAGGAGAGGACTCAGAGCTCTGATTTCCAGCCCTGGGGTCAGAGTGCTTTATCAGAGCTTGGAATCTGAAATATCCCACAGTTCCTCAGATGCTGTCTAGGGACCGTTGGATTCAACCCTCCAAAACTTACTGAGAGTCACAAGGTGACTAAATTAAGGGGTTTGGGCCAACAAGCAGCATGCTATGTGCTTCTTCCCTGATGAGGAACTAGCTCTTTAGGTAAAATGATCTGTGTGTTTCTGTAGATAAAATTTCTAACTTCTCTTCATTTTCCCTCTCAGACTTGGACTGATAATATGAGTAAGGCAGGAGAGATGAAACTGCAGTACTTTGATGGTGAGGACTTTACATGCATCACTTTCCAGCCTGATTTGTCAAAATTTAAAATGACCACACTGGACAAAGACATTGTGGCTCTAATGGCTCGCAGAGCCTATGATATTGCAGGATCAGCTAAAGATGTCAAAGTCTTCTTGAATGGAAAGAGACTGCCTGTGAGTGGATTTTTCTTGTCCTTTTTGGCTTGGCACTTGGGATACCCAATCTGACTATATTCAAGCCCTGCTCATCTATCATGTTACCAACCAAAGCAATAGAAATTCCTAAAATATGCTGTAAAGTTTCCTGCCTGTCTCTAGGTCAAAGGATTCCGGAGCTATGTAGATCTGTACCTAAAGGACAAGCTGGATGAAACTGGGAATCCATTGAAGGTTATTCATGAAGAAGTGAATAACCGGTGGGAGGTGTGTCTAACAATGAGTGAAAAGGGCTTCCAGCAAGTTAGCTTTGTCAATAGCATTGCTACAACTAAGGTAATTTATTTTCCAAAGTATACTCTGGTTATTTTGAATTTGTATTGTTAATTGTTTAGCAATAAAGTGCAGCTCAGAACACTTCACTGAAGGAGGAAACTGTGTATCTCATTAAATTTCAAAAGTAAACCTCCTAAGAACACCTGTTTTTGCCTATGAAGATCCCTCATGTCTTTTATTTCCTTGGATAGCCGTCAAAAGTAATCAAAGGAGGAAAATCCATTTGCAGCCTATTGTGAATGTTGGCAGCAGACACCTTCAGGACATTGACCCAGCTGTGGCTTCAGAGCCCTGCAGTCACACAACTGCTAAACTTCACAGTTATGCAACTGTGCCTAAAGATAAATTAACAGCACTACTGTGTACTTTTTTGCATTTAAAAAAAAAACAAATGATTTTACACTTTTGAAGGACTACTGTCCATAGCTACAGGGGCATTTTGAACAACTGCCCATAGCTGTTAACTGTGTTATTTTAGTCTTCTAAAAGTTATTTTGTAACATTAGTGTTAGTTAAGTGATCTCTACATGTGTTGCCACTTCAAGGTACCAGAGGATTATGCAGTGAGAACAAGATAGATTCATTCATTTGAAATTTTAAAAAAAGTTAGGAAGCAATTCAGTGCATCTTGCAAAAAGTGCTGCTGGCAAAGGTATTGTGCCTTTTTCATTAAAAACGTTTGCAAAATAATCCTTAACTTGAGAAATAAGTTCTCAAGTAAAGGTACATCATCTTATGGATAGATATAAATCTTCTAGTACATTAAAATGGTACTATTCAGTATAAGTGCATGGTAGAAATTAAAATGCACTTTAGGCTACTCACAGTTGATTTCAGAATTTGCCCTTGCCAATGTATAACAATTTGTAGTAGGTCTTTCTACTTGTTAGTACTTTAATTCTCTTTTTATTACAGGGTGGCAGACATGTAGACTATGTTGCTGACCAGATTGTCAACAAGCTCATAGATATTGTAAAGAAAAAGAACAAAGGTGGAGTTGGAGTGAAGCCTTTCCAGGTGAAAGCCCTAAATTGTCCTGCTTTTACCTTTCTTTCAGGCACTTTTGTGCCACATCACAAACTTTTGTCCAAATGTTGATGTGTAGGTTTCTTAAACTTTGATCACATTCAGATTTCAGGTGAACCATCATTTGTGTGTCTCAGCTGTGTGTTATGGCCTGCTACAGAGCTAAATGCAGATTAAGCATTGATATGCTCTGTAAACATATCTTGGAATCAAGATACCTTAGTGATAGGGGTGAATGGTGTGAAATAGTGTTGTGAGTGTGTGTGAAATACCTTTACTTAATTGTGTAGAAGAGAAAATATTCCATGGGGCTTTTGTGCCCCTGCATGACAAATAGCCCTTTCAGCATGCAGTTCTGAGTTCAGGAACCTGGCCTTGCATCTGGTTACTCTGTGTTGCCATATCCCACTATGTTTGATTACAGCTTATTCGAATCCCGTTCCTCTGCCACTTTTGATGTATTTGGTTACCCTTATTGTGGGAGATATGCTGTTCCCACAGCTAGGTACTAGGGGCTAGTGCACCTGAATAAATTTGAGAGATTAAGCTGACTAATAAGGTCAACATTTGCAGTCTGTATTGATACCTGTAACTGAATTCTAGGTGAAGAATCACATGTGGGTATTTGTAAACTGCTTGATTGAAAATCCAACTTTTGACTCCCAAACAAAGGAGAATATGACTCTTCAAACAAAGGCCTTTGGCTCTACCTGCAAGTTGAGTGAAAAGTTTATCAAAGGGGTAAGTTCTGTGAGCTTACTTCTGTTGTATGCTGTTTAATATTTTGGGAGGAGTCTGAAGCCAGAATTGAATACCAAATGAACTCCAACTCAAGCAGGAAAAAAGCAACCTGATGGCACACTTCAGGCTTCCTTCAGCAGACAATTTTATTCTTTCTTTTCAGGCAGTTGGTTGTGGCATAGTGGAAAGTATTCTGAATTGGGTGAGGTTTAAAGCACAGAATCAACTGAACAAGAAATGTTCTGCTGTAAAACATACTAGAATTAAAGGAGTACCAAAACTGGATGATGCCAATGATGCTGGTATGTGTTTCAAAAGAGTTAAAAATAACAAACTGCTGCTGTTTATTAGATGTTGAACCGTGGTTCCTACAGGGGTTCTCAACCTGAGTTCCTGAGAAGGCGGTGCAGAATGGTGCAATGTAAGACTATGTGTTTAGTGAGTTAGCATCCTCGCTTTGGTATAGAATGTAGTATTCCCCCCCCCCCCCCCGAGCAACTGCACTTTGGAAAGAGAGGCAGGAAGTTTTTGGGCATGTGGAATTCTCTTGTGGGTGAAGTTACCATCTCTTCTGGCTAATGTGTCTTGAAGTCCACTTCTTCCTTAACTGGTCTGTACCTAAGGGAAATACCTACTTTTGTCATGCAAACCTTCACAGCCAATCCTGACTAAATTGGTATGTATACCTCTAAAGGGAGTATTCTGGATTAAAATGCTTAATTCTCTTTCCAGGAAGCAAGAATTCTATCAACTGTACCCTCATTTTGACAGAAGGAGATTCAGCTAAGACACTAGCTGTTTCTGGCCTTGGAGTTGTGGGCAGGGACAAATACGGGGTGTTTCCTCTACGTGGAAAGATGCTTAATGTACGGGAAGCCTCCCATAAGCAGGTCAGTTAGCAATGCTTTGCAAATCCCGCTATAGATTTCAGTTGGCCATGACTTGCTGTATGTGCTTGAGCAAAAGCTGTCAGTCCTCATCTAAACTGTATCAGGAAATCTTGCAAAAATGACATCTGAAATAGAAATATGAGACTGTATTCCAAGAATCAGCAATGGCAGCTGTTATACTTTGCCCAAGGAGTACTGATTAGTGCAGGGTACCTTTTTAAGTGCTTTTATGATCAGTTAAATATTTTGAGCTGTAGTCCAACAATACCTTTCTATAGAGGGATGGAGAAATCTTTAAGTTGATGTTTTGTACACTGAATCTGAGAGAGAAATTCTGGTCTTTTTCAGATCATGGAGAATGCTGAAATTAACAATATAATTAAGATTGTGGGGCTGCAATATAAAAAGAGCTATGATGATGAAGAAGCACTCAAGACCCTACGTTATGGAAAAATAATGATCATGACAGATCAGGTAACATTTTCCAGTGTGCTATGAACAATATGCTAACACTGTGTTGCCTTACGTTTTGTACGTATGTGTAAGTTGACAAAATGGTTAACCTGATTCACTATGGGAGCCTTCTAATGCCATGTTCCTCCCTTTAAATAGTTACCTCATTTCTACATCACTCTTTAGCTTAAATGTTCCATAGCTCTTTGCATGCAATAAAATAAGACTTTTAACAACTATAGAACTATAAACAATTCAAAGTGAAACAAAAATAGAAGCACATTTCCAGGTAAATCCCAAATGCCTGATGGATTTTTTAAAAACACAATCAAGGAAAAACAGGACATTTCTGAGCCACCTATACTCCGCAGCTTCAGAGCCACAACCACAAGACATTGCTTATAGCAGAAGCAAGTCTCAGCTTCCAGAACAATGGCAGAGGGAACATTATTAGTGGATCTTAAATAATGGTAGCAGTGGAACAAGGAAAAGAGTTTCCTGAAATAGTCTGTCCATGGGCCATGTATTATTAGTATTACTTTCATATCTATACTGCCCATAGCCCAAGCTCTCTAAGCTGTTTACATCAGGGCGGGTTGTAAACATGTAGGGATTTAAAGATCAAAACCAGCATGTTGAATTTGGTTTAGAAAACATACCAGTAGTTATTTCATAATCCTTTTCATACTTGTGGGTGGCTGCATTCTCTACTAACTGATTGTTCTGGGCTAGTTCTAAAGGCTTTTTAATGCCATGGTTGTATGCTGATCATGCAGTCTACCCAACCACCACCTTGGGTCCTGGTGTTGTATATTTAATCTCTCATTTACTAGTTTAACCTTTAAAAAAGTTACCATCTTTCTAGGAATACAGCAATAAATATTCGTGAAGCAGTGATAAACTGGGGAGGCGGGGGGTACAACTATGTGGTAACAGCTTTGTGATATATTGTATGTATAGTATGTTTTTTTAGATTTTTAAATTTTTCTCCATACTGAGAGATGTACCTAATCCAATGGTCTATAAAAGCCACAGACAAACAGCTACACTAGTGTTAACTTTTCTCTGTTAGCCATGTGCATCTGTCTTATTTTTATTTTACATCCACAGCCTTCTGATTTTAACTGGAATATTCATATGTGTGACTTCTTGATTATTTATCCTTGTGTATAAAATGCTTTATGATCTTGTTTGGCTTCACAAAAACGTTTGAATAGATCACTACTTTGTTTGTCTTAAAAGTAAAGAAATGAGGTTTAAAAGAGGGTCCTTGTCTAAGCCACTCAGTAAGTCAATAGTTGAACTTGTATCCAAGGCTACTGCTACAGAATACTTAGTCATAATTGATCTCATTATTGGTTTGTAACAAAGCAACTGTTGTGGCTGCAGGATAGCATGCAGCCATATAAGCCATATAGTTTTTGACTAGCCTTGCTCTTTGAATCCATGGGTGCTGAACACTCTTGACTTTGAACATGCTCAGTAATACTTCAGCAGCAACAAAGGTCAAATCTGCCTTCCAAATGTTCTTTTAGGATCAAGATGGCTCCCACATCAAAGGCTTGTTGATTAACTTCATACACCATAACTGGCCATCTCTCCTGAGACACAATTTCCTGGAAGAGTTCATTACTCCCATCATAAAGGTAACTATTCTTCTGAGCAATCCATTTGTCCTAAAATATTTTGTTAATTGTTAGCTGTTTGAAACATTCCCAAATTGAAACTTTGTAAATTGGAATTGCATCTCCTTTTGAGAGCCATTGTGGTTTAGTAGCTAAGAGGTGGGACTGGCCTCAAGAAATCTGGGTTCTATTTCCCACTCAGCCATGGAACTAACCAAGTGGCTTTAAGCCAGTCACAGACTCTCAGCCCAACCTACTTCAGAGGGTTGTTGTGAGGATAAGGAGAGAAGGAGAATTTTTGGGAGGATAATTGGTAGGAAGAGTTTTATGTAAGCCACCTTGAGTTCCTTAAAATGAAAAAGGCAGGATATTAATAAAATAACTTTTTATTTCACCCAGGTTTCCAAGAATAAAGAAGAGATTTCTTTCTACAGTATTCCTGAATTTGAAGAATGGAAAGCCAGCAATCCTAACTACAAAAGCTGGAAAATCAAGTACTACAAAGGTTTGTCTGATCCCCTGTATTGTATTGTCAGATGAAGCCAATGTTCTATAGTGGTTAAAGTGTCATATCAAGAAATCTGCATTCTTGGGGCCCTGCCATGAAATTCCCTAGGTGACCTTAGGACAGTCATGGACTCTCAGCCTAACCTTTTTCACTGGGTGGTGGTTGGTATTGTTGATAAAATAGAGAAGGGGATTAGGTAAGCAGGTTTGGGTTCCCCACAGACAAGGACAGAATCAAAATAAAATAAAACTGGCATGGTCCATATGGCAGAACTTCTCATCATGGGTAAATAACCATGATTGGTTGTTACATCATCTGAACCTAGTTTGCTTTATCCACAGTGTTTCCTGCGTGTGCTCCCTCCTCCAACAAGCTACCCCAAGAATTAGTCAGCTATTCTATGGTTTGTTTTATGAGCAGTGGGCCCAAAGCAAGGCTTCTCTTTTTCAGACTCCACAAATAGGCACCTCCACACTTGTGCAAATTCAGCTATAAAAATAAAATACACCTACTGAAAAGAATTGTGCAGAATTGCTGCACAGAAAAGTTAAAAAGAAATGGTATCTCAAACTAGGGACAGCCCCTGCCAAAAAAAAAAAGTGGAGCAGGGGAGATTAAAAGGGGGAAATGCTATAGTAAGCCAATAAACGACTTGCAGTAGGGAGAAGATGACAAATTGTCTCCTCCATAGAGGAGAACTTTAGGGGAGGGAAGGAGAGAACTCAGATGCATCATAGGTTGTTCTTGAAATAACCTATGCCCACCAGCCTGTTGTGGCTGATTGCATGACATGCAATTGCATTTGGAATAGTACTACTTTTGATAGTTCATAGGGTATCACAGGAAACAAACAAACAAAAATTACATGTATGCTCTGGAAAATAAGGATTGAGCTCCACAATTCACATGGCCAGGCTGTATGAAAATAACTTGGAACATTTAACTTAACTATTGCAATGCCAAAGTTGGGTGATAGTATACATTTAATGAACTAATTTAAGATTCCAAGGGCACACAGACACTCAATAGCTATTGTGTAATTATGGGATGCAGTTACCCTGAGCGTTTATGAAAGACCAAACTTATTTTAGAAGTATTGTGAGGTACTGTATGGGAATACATTTTTGTTACTAGACTTCACTTTAAAGCAGGAGGGCAATTAGCGAATATTAATGTTTCCATGTGTGAGCTCAGAGATAACCAGGATAAGCTTAGACTAAATATACTTCAGCATTTCAGATGGACAGCCCAAGGCTCCATTTAGCTCTGGCACACCTACCTGACAGACTGACGGTTGTATGTAGCTGCCACAGTAAGCTGGGGGACAATCTTGGTCAGAATTGTAGCTGAGATGGACTTTACACCCCACTCCACAATTTCAGTGCAGGCAAGATTGCTTAGAGGGGGGTCAGTCCTCAGACTGTCTACCAATCTCTGAGGAAGAGTTTCTGTGGGGCTAGGAGAAACTGTGTGTATATCCTGACTACCAGTTTCACCTACCTTTGTGGCCTCCAGATAATTCTCCAGCTGCTAATATAGCCCTACACTCAAAAGACTGTCCACCCTTTTCCAAATGGAATCCTAATGTTGCAAATTGTTCTGAACTGCTTTCCCCTTCTCTGTACAGTACTTTATCAGGATGTTGCACAGTTTTAATATCAGACATATCCCAATCTAGATGATACAAAGGAAATAACACTGAATGGTTTGTCAGCTAACAGTTATATGGGTCTACATATAAGACCACTTAAGCATAAAACAGGAATTCCATCTCTAATACTGCAGTCTTTGGTTGAGTTCTTTTTGTAAAATGTATTTTGCTGCAATACGTTCAGTAGAGAAAATGTTGTACCTCATTTCTGTCTGTCTGACCTTATTTCCACAGGTCTAGGTACAAGCACATCAAAGGAAGCAAAAGAGTACTTTGCAGAGATGGCAAGACACCGAATACCTTTCAAGTACTCTGGCCCTCAAGATGATGCTGCAATAACTCTGGTAGCGAAACTGCTCCTAATCCTTCACAGCTTGAGGATTGCACCTGCAAAGTGGTTATGCATGAACAATTACGTTTTGTCAATTAATGTGATCCCAGTAGAGCTGCCCTTTTTCAAAGGCTGAAGCTAGCAAAAGTGTATTATGTCAGATATGGTGAATGTAACTCAACAAAGCTTGATAAATGTATTTTTGGTATGGGATAGCCCTCAAATACCTGCCCTCAGGAGTTCCTTATAATTTAGAAGCAGTTAAAAAGTTGGCATTGAATATAAAATGTATTACAGGCCCAACAAACTACACTGGAGAAGTTTAAGCTGTGGTATAGCCAGACCTCTTATATCTGGAATTTTCCATGATGTCTGTAGTGTTCCGAGACCTAGTCCCTTACTTCTAATGTCCAGTGACTTAAATTCCGTCCGACAATCTAGTTTGAGTTACTCTCATGTTTTTAGTGAACTATACGTATAGGATTCACTCTGGAGCACTGCCTTTCTCTGAAAAACAAGCTCTAAGTTAGGCAGCTTAAAGTTGTAGATAATTTACTGGATGTTAAAATGAGTTTAGGGTAAAATCTTATGTTGTCCACACTTGAGGCTTACACGCATCCAGTACAAGACATAGTGTTAGTCATCTGTGCCACCCTGTGCTCTGCACCCATCTAGACTTCTGATGTTGGTTGTCTACATGAAACAGGTTGTGGGGAGAGGAGACATTGGGATGCTACTGGAATATGGCACAAGCCATCTCCCCCTTTCCAAGGTCAATTTCAAACCTTGGAGATGCAGCCAGCAAAGTTCTTTCCAACAGGGTTCTGAATACAGAGTCCCAGCTCCTCAGATCAGAAGGGACCCCAATATTCCTATGCTCTCTCCCAATGATGTAGAGAGTGCATTGGATTGCACCATTAAACTGCTTGTCAAGGTCCTCCTGTCTTATTTGGTATCTTAAATATATATACATGTGATTGTTCTGAATGTGTGTAATGATGAATACTGCTATCTGAGTAAATTGTCTGTTTGTTTTCTAATGTTGTAGGCCTTTAGCAAAAAAATGGTTGATGACCGAAAGGAATGGCTGACAAATTTCATGGAAAATAGAAGGCAGCGGAAGTTGCATGGCCTTCCAGAGGTAAGTGGCCTTTGAAGCAGCTCAGGATTTGCACGAAATGGTTCGGGGAGGGACTATAATGACAGCCTGGCTTGCATGCAGAAGGTTGTAGGGTCAATTGCTGGCATCTCAAATAAAAGGTGAGAAACCCTTTCCCAAGACCCTGGATAGTAGACAATGCTGGTCTAGACAGACTAATAGTCTGACCAGGTATAAGGCAACTTCATGTTTTTCCATAGGGCTTGGTTCTGTCAGGCAAATTTATTAGAAGCAGTGTGGGATTGAACTTTTGCCCCAAAGTTGTTACCTCATTTGTATAATGTCACAGAATGGAGCAGTGACTTCTTTGCACCACTGCACTGCCAGTGGGAGCTTTCCTCCTATTTCAAGTAAGAGCTGAGGTGATTTTCATTATGTTTACAGTGCCATGGTCCAGTCCTGTGGGACAGACTTACTTTGTGGGCTAATGATTAAAATGGAAGCGAAGGGAGACGGTTCGAGTTTCACTAGAACATAATTCCTCCTGTGCCCTCTTTGTTTGTGAGTTTATACATGCAAATTTATCATTTTGTTTAGCAGCAGGTATCTAGTTGAAAGTTTGAAACAGTTGTTGAGCCAAGCTTTCCCATCTGTGGTCATCTCAAACACAAGAACTTAGTGGAAGCAGCTCCAAGTAATTAGAAGTTACTCTTGAGTGATCTCTGTCCATCTGGGAAACAGCAACATGTCTAGCTATGTGTAGTTCCCAATGAGAAGATAAGGAAAGCTTATGATCAAAGCATTTTCTTTATCTTGTTGATGGGAGCAAATGATTAGAATGAGCAAAGCTGCTGAAGTGGCGGAAAGTATAAACCTGCTATTCTGAAAACATAACCTAAAACTGTTTTGTCACATTTAGCATTACTTGTATGGGAAAACTACAAGTTATTTGACCTACAATGATTTCATCCATAAAGAACTTGTTCTCTTCTCAAACTCTGACAATGAACGATCCATCCCATCACTGGTTGATGGTAAGTTGTCTATTACATATACATCTTTAAAAGTCTAAATCAAATTTCCCCATTTGCAATGCAATGCAATGCATCATTATATTCCTAGACCCCAAGAAAGGCAAGTGCAGCAAGAAAAGTTCTCTAATAGTGATAGATGTAAGATTTTTTTGTTTTATACTTCTGAAGCAGAATGAGTATATTAGAAGAAACAAAAGGCAAGGTACATTGCACTGTTTTTTCCTTTTAATGAGATTTTTCAAGTCAATCTTCAGATATCCTCTTGTGTGTGTTTCTTGAGGAAATTAACGTCTTTATTACTAAGCAAGTGCCAACATTTTCCAGTATTGTTATAACTCTCAGACCTATTATTTGTCACTTTAAAAAGTAGATGTGCTATTGGTGGTCATTTTGTTTGTTTCTGGAGTACTATATGATGCATAACATATTGCCTGAGTATCATTTGAATCTATATTAAAGCTAGGGTTTTTATATCACCGTTTACGATGATATTTATATGATAATTTTTTACCTTTTCCTATAAACAGTTCAGAGAGCTTCAGTTAATTGGTGATGCAGGAGTGTAATAAATAAACTGATTTTGTATTGTGCATTGGTTGATTAACTATAATTAATCTAGGACAACAATTGCTCTCTTAAACCCTTGCGGTAGGAAGAAAATAACTTCCTGTTTGCACCGTGAGGATAAACAAAGTATTGCAATGGGGAGAAGCAAGAGGGAAGCAATTTCTTATTTATTAAAGTATCCAAAGTGGCTTGCATATTTTTTAAAAAAAATCACAACTTAAAGCACATCCATAGTAAAAACAGCTCAAACATTAATACAGTCAAAACAATTTAAGCTCTTCAGTTATGTGAAGATGACAGCTCTATTACTCTCATTACCCTTTGTACAGCAAAGGATATCTCTCTTTCCAGTTGCACTCAGTTGTCATTTACCTGCCCAGCCTCCACAGGCTCTGGAAGACCAGAACTGGTACTAACAATTGTATTGAAGTTGTTCAACAACAATCACGCTGCAGGTGTTAATGTGGTTCCAAGTGCAAGGGGCATTTGTCCATAAATGCCAAACTTGTAAGGAAGCACAGTTTGCTTCTGAATGTTGAAAAATTTCTGTGTTGTGCTTTCTGCAACAATTCCTTCCTTGTCAAACAATTTTTTGTTTCATTCAGCTTCATCTCACCCTTCTTGCATGCTATCTTTTCCTCAGTTGGAGGCTCTTCTGTGAGAAGAGAACACTTTTTGTTGTGTTCCTGAACATGTTGAGTTTGAAGGCAATTTAGCAGCTGACCAGGACAGGAATGAAAGTTAGCTCGTCAGGCACACAGGAATCTCATTCCCCATCCCCCATCTTTATAAATAACCATAAATAAAGTAATTGTAATGTGGCTCCAATTGTGGGTAAGGAAGAGCAATAGATACTTCGGTCTGAGCTCAAACCAATGTTCTAGTCATTCAAATGCATGCAAACCCAGCCGTCTCATCTGCACCACCTTCATTTCTGGGTGAATATATGAATCTGATTTATTTTAAAAATATTGGCCAGTTCTAATTTCTTTATTACCTTTGAGAATTACTGGCACCTGGAGGAAGACAAAATAAAATGTATTTATATGGGAACCAAATGGAAACTTAAGAACTGCATGAAGTGAGCTGCAGTTGGGCAATACACCTTAGGTGCAGCTGCTTCAATGAAGCTGCAAAGGCAAGGGTGATTAGGTTGAGTTCTGGTGAAGTTTCTCTTTGCCATGTCCACCCCACCCCCCGCCCCAAATCTCTGAAGCACAACCAGTACCTAGCCAAAAGGAGAGTCCAGCTTGGAACGCTATCTGATTTACCTGTAAGTGGCAGTAGTTTATCTAGCTTGGTGGTTGCTTTTAAATCAGAAGTCCATTCTCTTGTTCTGCTCACCGGAGAGAAGATAGTGGGGCAGTTCTTATGTAGCCATAGTTTCAGCTACTGTCTCAAACGGAGCACAACAACAAATCCTGCTATGCTTCGACTTACAATAGTTTTTATTTCCTTATTTGAGATGTGCTGGTTATGGGAGGAAAGAAGCCTATGTCTTGACTTAGAGTAACTTGTCTTCCATTCTTTTAGGACTGAAACCGGGTCAGAGGAAAGTTCTGTTCACCTGTTTCAAAAGAAATGACAAGCGAGATGTGAAGGTTGCCCAGTTGGCTGGGTCAGTGGCTGAGATGTCCTCTTATCACCATGGAGAGGTAAGGGGGGGCGGGGTGAGGACCCAAGGCCAAAAAACAGCAAGTATTCAATGTACAGCTTCCAAGATTGACTAGCAAATAAAGAGCACCTGTTGTCATCCTGACTTGACTTTGATGTGATTTTAGTATTCTAATGGAATTAACTGAGTTAGTGATTGATTCACATTATAACCTGTTTTATTCCAGAGAATCTGAGTGGCATGCATAAATATTTAAAACAGTACATTAAATAAGCAAAAAAATCCCCCAAACAAAGTCTTTTTTCTGGAAGGGAAGGAATAATTTTTCAACCTCTAGTCAGGGATTGATCTTGATATTCAAATACCGTTCCTCTCATTTCTGCAACCACAGAGTAACTGGCTAACAGTCTGAGTGGATTTCCCTCTAGAAAAGAGACAGAAGTAAGCAAAACTCCCCCTTGCCATTTCTTACGGATTTCTTTGTATTGGAATACTCATTATGTCTTCGCTGTGGCCCACTTCTGTGGTATTTTGCCTGTGCTTCTTCAAAGAGAAAAATGTTCACAATTTGGAATTGTACTTCTGCTTTAGACCTCGCTGATGATGACTATTATCAATTTGGCTCAAAATTTTGTGGGTAGCAACAACCTTAATCTGCTTCAGCCTATTGGTCAGTTTGGCACCAGACTCCATGGTGGGAAAGACTCCGCCAGCCCTCGATACATTTTTACAATGCTCAGGTTAGTAGCAGTTTGCTGTCTTTTTCTTGGAATTGGTTAGATGATTATTGTTTTGAAAGCTATAACAGCAGCTTTAAAATATTTTTAAGTCCTGCTTTCCTTATTATTATTATTATTATTATTATTATTATTATTATTATTATAACAACATTTCTATGCCTTGCATGTAGAACAACTTAAGCCCACACCACTTTCTTTTCTAGTCCTTTGGCAAGGTTGCTTTTCCCAGCAGTCGATGACAATGTGCTGAAATTTCTGTTTGATGACAACCAACGAGTAGAACCAGAATGGTACATCCCAATTATTCCTATGGTGCTGATCAACGGTGCTGAGGGCATTGGAACTGGCTGGTCAAGCAAGGTTCCCAATTATGATATCCGAGAAGTGGTGAATAACATACGGCGCATGCTGGATGGAGATGAACCATTACCCATGGTGATTAAAATACATTAGCATCAGAATAAGGTTTCACTGTTTTTAGAAGAACTAATGTTTGGAGGCAGCAGTACAGGCAAAGACAAAAATTTGCTTTCTACCATGTTGTTTGCTGCCTCAGTATTAAAAGCTGTAAGAGTTCTTCAGTCCAACCTACCTCACTGGGTGTTGCTGTGAGGATATTTGGAGCTATGTAAACTACCCTGAGTTTCCAGCAAGAAGAAAAAAGTTGGGATATAAATGCAATGTAATAATAACAATAGAAGTTGGATGGTTAATCCTGAAGGTGAAGGGGGCTTTAATACACAGTCTACTAAGAAAAACTTAAACATTTAAAATGAATAACCCTTACTTACGCACTTTTACTATTCCCTGGGTTATCCCCATGAAGTCCAGTCTTTTTCCTTTTCTACCTATACGGGTACATCACCTCCATGTGATGTCCTTGACTACCCTGGGCCAGTCAATATTGTAAAAGCATTTACAGAAGTTGTTAACGAATTCACTTGTAGTTTGTGCACTGCGCAACTTATTTCCATCGTGTATTTTAGATTCCTAGTTATAAGAATTTCAAGGGGACGATAGATGCGCTGGGACAAAACCAGTACCTTGTCAATGGGGAGGTGTCTATAATTGATTCAACCACCATTGAAATTTCTGAGCTTCCTGTTCGGACATGGACACAGGTATGATATGCTTATGTTCACACTGCAGTTAATAATATATTTTTTAGCATTTCTGGTGAAAAATAAAATCACTATGCTTATGACTTTTTCCTCAGGTTTATAAAGAACAGGTGCTAGAGCCTATGCTGAATGGTACAGAAAAGACTCCCCCTCTGATAACAGACTATAAAGAATACCACACAGATACTACAGTCAAATTCATAGTAAAGATGAGTGAACAAAAGCTTGTGGAAGCAGAGGCTGCGGGTCTACACAAGGTCTTCAAAATACAGACTTCCCTTTCCTGCAACAATATGGTAAGCAAAAAGCCTGAAGTGTCGTTCTTGCTCAGTGGAAGGAATGTCTGATCCTCTGAGTCAATAATACTTAATTTATTTTCAAAATTATTGTATTTTTCTATATTTAGCTATTCAACAGTGTAGAAATTTAATAAAAGAAATTAAATATGGTCCACATATTTTAAATGTTTTAGAAAAGAAAGAATCCCTATTAACATATCCACATCATTAATGCTTAAACTAAGATTGGTACTTTTTGTCTAGTGTTTTTTTCAGTTTAATGTTTCAGCACATAAGGTATGTAATAATCTTAAAAGTATTGTAACAACTGTTTGCCTCTTTGTGCAACTGCTAGTAAATTACCCACCAGAAAAATTCAGTATTACAGTACAATCAACTTAAAGTTCTATATCCAAATCAACTAGTTAGTTTTGCTTGATAAGGTAACATATCAATGTAAGGCAGATCCATTTTCCTATACTGTGCATTTCCACTGATGTTGATATATACTTAAAATATAATATCAAGTACATTTTCAACCCTAAATGACTAAAATGTCAACTCTAAATTAAACTTACAAAAACTTTCAATATTTGCTAGTGCAAAGTGGGAAAGTATTTGCCACAGGCCCAGTCTTTCAAGCAAACAAGCTGGATTTCTGACACAAGACATGTCAAATCAGTGAGAACTTTAAGTAGCAAACCCCATGGTAAAATCCTAGTGGTTACAGAGTTTGCAAGTCATATAGCTGCCAATAGTTAGCTGGAAGCTCTTGAAGTAATTCCACTATCCAATGCTAATTAATTGTAATCTTGTCAGAGATCCAGATAACCCAGTTTCTCCGCTGTAATCTCTATGGCTTCATATGGGCCAAGTGGCTAAATTATTCTTGAGGTGAGTCTCCTCAGGTGGTCAAAGATAAGAGTTCTAGAAAAAGTCCCAAACAAATCCACACATGTAGAAGCATATCCCTACTTTAAAATCTCCATTAGAGCCTCTTTACATGAGTCTAAGCCTTATCATATACAAGAGTCAAAACAGGCTCAAGAGTTAGGAATCTACATGCGCAGAGACTTGACACCCATGGCTTCCTCCTTGCCATCTCCACTCTTCATGTGTTCAGGCACAGAATGAGTCACAATCTGTCTTAACCATCTGATGATCAATGAGGTTCAGCAATCCATTGCAAGCAGAACATCACAATCTATTAAAAGAATAGCAGCACTTTTCATGGCAGGTTCTTGACAATACAGAGTTCAAGAGACAAGAGTCCAAACTGGAAAGAGAATCCATGTGAAGCAAGTCTCAAGAGGATCAAATAGTAGTAACTCCAAATGCGGAGGATTTCAGGCAGACAAGAATAGTCCTAGCAAAGGCCACAGCCTGGGCACTGGTTTAAAAGGGATGATTTTGCCTTCTGTCTTTCACAAGAGATACTTCAGCCTCTGTGACAACTCCAAAAACTTTTTTTAGGTTCTCACAGAAAGGATACAAGCTTCCTTCCCTGCCAAAGCTAGCAGCTAAATGGAAGTAAGTTGCCTCCCACCTGCTTCACCCTGAAAATACTGAGAAGGATACACACACTGACTCTTGTCATTTCACAGGTTGAATAGGCCCAAACCCTTCCAAACCACTACTGGTTAGATCATGGGACATTCGAACTAGAAGGACCACTGCAGCACTAGAGTCAGACTCCAACAGCATCATATTTTTTCTCAGTTCAAAGCTCTTGTTCCCATTTCCTTTTAAACATCGTAAGTGGAAATTTGGAAACATTAAGAAAAATAATCAAGGAACATTTCAGATCACCCTGGGCTCATTTGAAAACCAAGATTCTTAGCTAAAACCTCCAGTGAACAAGGAAAATCTATTGAAGTCATGCTTTATCATCTTTTAAAGTTAGTAGCCTAAGCCATTGTTAAGCAGAAAAAGGTTACTGTCTCTGCTGCTGTTATGCAGATTTTTCCATTTTGAATAGCCTCAGGAAATATTTGACCTTTAATTACCTGTACTTGGTGATAGCTGAAAGCTACACTTCTGGAATATTTGGTGTTTACTCCAGGTACTCTTTGATCATGTCGGTTGCCTGAAGAAATATGAAAGTACAGAGGAGATTCTGCGGGAATTCTTTGAACTCAGGCTGCGCTACTATGCCTTAAGAAAAGACTGGCTTACTGGGGTATTGGAAGCAGAGTCTGCAAAACTAAACAACCAGGCACGCTTCATCCTAGAAAAAATAGAAGGCATAATAGTGATTGGTAAGTATTGCCAGAGTTTACTATAAGCCTGAGTGGGCAACTTGGTATTGAACTGCAACTGCCTTCATTCTTTACCTTTGCCATGTTGACAAATGTTGATGGGAATTGCAGTCCAAGTTCCACATCCAATTCCATGTTTGTTCACATCATGGATTTGTATAAAGACAGTATGATATTGGCAGCTTTCATTTCAGTTCCTTTTCTAATTGTGCTCAACTTAGAATTTGCCTTACTTACAGCTGCTACATGTTAAGTCAGATTTATAAAGCTATCCATTTTCAACCCTAAGATTTCTTTCTTAACTGTAGGATGTCACTTTCTGGCCATCAATTTGGGAGGCTTTAAAGGGGGCTGAGACAAATTCATGGAGGATAGGGCTTTTGACAGTTACTATTCATGATGGCTGTATATTACCTTCAATAGTATGCCTCTGAATACCAGCTGGGAAGCATGTGCCATTGCATTCATATTCTGCTTATGGTTTTCCTATAAGCATCTGGTTGGCTACTCCGTGAACAAAATGCTGGACTAGTTAGGCCTGTCATCTGATTCAGCTTGTTTCTTACGTTCGTAATCTGACCTATCTTGCATTTGGCTTTTCTGTTCATAGAATGCTGTGTGTGTATGTTGTTCCTAACAGAGCCAAACCGTTAAATTGGTGTGAACTTTAACTTTGGCTGCTTTTTCTTCTGGATTCATTTCTCATGGTGCTCTGAAAATGTTTGTTACTTCTAGAGAACAAGCCCAAGAAAGAATTGATACAGATCCTTATCCAGAGGGGTTATGATTCTGATCCAGTAAAGAAATGGAAGGAGTCCCAACAGAAGGTATTGCCGTCTTCAGTCTCTTCCTTTTAATTAATTCAGTTGCTCTATAACATTGGCTTCTGAACTAGTGAGCTGAAAAATAGATCTTCATCCTAAATCTCATCATGTCTTAAGGACTACTAGCATGCTAAGGTGCTTGCACAACTTGACATGATGGCAGCTTCTCTCTCTCTCTCACTATCTCATGTCAAGGGAAGTAATAAAGGCCCCTATGCTCAGCATCACCCTGTGGGGAACAAATAATGAGCACCAGGATCTACTGTCATCACCACTTTCCTAAATCCAAAGAAAAGCATCAGGAAGGGACTAGGCAACCACCTCATTAGTTTGAAAGGATGGGTTGCATTGTAGATACTGAACAGCCGCAGCAGCTATTAATGGATGATGAACTTTCTCCACTCCAGAGCAATAATGAAGACATAAATCAAGAGGAGGACAGTGATAAGGAAAATGAATCTGCTGCAGTCAGTGGGCCAGATTTTAACTACCTTCTGAACATGCCTCTTTGGTATCTAACAAAGGAAAAAAAGGATGAACTATGCAAGCAACGGGATGACAAAGTAGGTAGATGAACTGTTCTAGAAAAGCTTGAGGGTTGGTAATGTTGAACGCTCAGGCACAGAGTTAACTATTTTTTACTGGTCTGTATTAGGTATCTGAACTAAAAAACCTGAAAAAGAAGAAACCTGAAGATTTGTGGAAAGAAGATCTTGCAGTCTTTGTTGAGACTCTTGAAGTAAGTCACCCTTTGAGAAATGCTCTGGATTTCTGGCCAGTTAATCTGTTTTCAACATGTATTGATTGGTCATATGATTCTCTCCTTATTGGGTATGACATAAGTGTTCGTAATAGGGCAGGAAGATTGTGAAGAGGTCTGACTGTGACATGGTACTCTTAATGTGTTCCAAAGCATAAAACTCTGAAAGATGCACATGAATGCTAGGGGCAGTTGCCTTCTGGCCTGTGCTAGTAAGTGCTGCTATTGCACTTAGGGAAGTTCCTCAGCTCACTTTGGTCTACTGTCCTCTAGGATGTAGAAGAAAAAGAAAGGCAGGATGAACTATTGGCACCCACTGGCAAAGCTGGCAAAGGGAAAGGGGGAAAACCAAAAGTAAAGAAGCTACAGGAAATCATGCCCTCTCCACATGGCAGACGGGTCATACCCCGAGTGACAGAAGAGATGAAAGTCGAAGCAGAGAAGAAATTAAAAAGAAAGATCAAGGTAAAATAGGAAAGTTTGAGTGTTTTAGATTGTGTGTGTATTTTAAAGTATGTATACGTGGTTGGATCTGAATTTAGTCAAACTTAGAAGGAGAACTGCTGAATGCAACAAGACTTTTATTGTATTATTATATTCATAAACTGCCAAATAGTTCAAAAGACTTTCTTGCCGGGATACAACAGCCAATGTTTAGCAAAGTCCCATTCTTTCACTGGGTCCATTTTCCTTTGTTTTCTGATACATTATCTTTGGATTTTTATCCATTTTGTAGTGCCCAATTCTCATTTATCTTATTTATTCTTATTTATCTGTAGACTGAAAAAACTGAACTTAATGAGAATCAAGAAAAAGATTCACCAGGGTGTGATAAGGAACCAAAGAGTCTTAAAGAAAGATTGGCAAAGAAACTGAAAGTGGAGCCAGGTAAAATTTGGACCAAAGTGTGTGTTCTTTGGTGCATTTTGCCTTAATGGGGACACTGTTTTAATTTTTAAAAATGCAGCCACATGTCCTGGATATAGTCCTATATGCAGTGGGGAATTGCAAACAGGTAGAATGCACTTCTGGGGTCTAAGTACTGTATTCTCGTTATTTTAATTTTTCTCTTCAATGTATCATGTGCGGCTTTACAATTTAGCAGACAGCAAGAAACAAACTTTGTTGCCATTCAAGCCAGTAAAAAAAACAATGAAAAAATCTTCTTGGTCTGACTCTGAATCAGAAGATGATGATGAAGTTGATGATGATATAGAGGTTGAACCTCGCACACATCTTCCACGTCGGCAAGTAACAGGTACATTTATAAAGAGTTAAACATGAAATCCTTAATATTGCATTTGTATTTGTTTAAACACTTCTGGCATAATAAAATCTTTAAATGAATTTAGAGACTTTGTAAAGGAAGCTAAAGCAGTTAACTATTTCTCATAATAATGTGACACCTTGGAGTAATTGTATTAAGCACAGTGAAACCAATTTCTGAGTATGATTATGTTGTTGCGTTGCGTTGCGTTGCGTTGCGTTGCATTGCATTGCATTCCCACATTTCTTCCTTTAGCCAATGTTTGTATTCTGCTTCTTTCAGCAAAAGCCAATTATGTGCTGGATTCTGATTCCAATTCAGACGGTAGTGTGCTTCACTGTGCTCAGAATGAAATGGATGAGGACGCTGTATCTGATGGAGGTGTCGAGGTCCCAGCTGCAAAGCCAAAGGCTGTTTCTGAGTGAGTGCCTGAAATATGCCCAAATAAGTAGCTAAGTTAGACTGTTTGAAAAATGTCTGAATAGGACAGCAAGCTACCTTTTGAGTGACAGATTTCTCCTTGGCTGAGGATATTATAATTATTTTGCTAGATCATATATATATGCAGATAATTTATCCCGTGCCATATTCCAGGAACAAAGCATCACTGTGGAATTTCTGATTTTATAAAAAGCCTGGTATCAAGCCTGGTATACACACTGAAATTAGGCGTCCTCTTTATTTTTGAAATCTTAAGCAGTTTCTACATGATTTATATTGGCTGTCCGTGCATAGAACTTAGACAAAATAAATAACTGTTACAAACAAAACAGATTTTTAAAACGATTCAAATTTAGTTTTAAGAGCATTACCTTTAAAGTAATGAAGCACCATGCCTCCATGGCATTACTGAGTTTGTAGGAAAGCAGCGTCTGGTGTTCTGTCTTGATAAGAACCAGTGTCTGGTTCTCAAGTCCCTGTATTTTCCCTGCTTATTTACTTGATTTCTTATTAGCACTACTTTCATATATTCCCACAAAGCAAGTTTTTGTCCCTAACAATTTGTCAATATTTTCCAAAGTTCCTAGCTATGTTTTACTTTGTATCATTGCTTGCATTTCTGAGCAGATTTCTTTAAGTTCCCTAAAAGGATAGCACTTGCTTCTCTCCAGCAGGTTTACTACTTTACATTTGTGAAGTAGTTCAGTTCTATTTTTTAGTTCTGTTTATGTCATTTGCATCATAACCAGGACAAGTGAGCAGTAGCCCAGTCAGCAGTTATTCTTTCTTCCCAGTGTTCTTATCTGAAACACTGAGTTCAGCTGGGAAAAATTCATCTTTTCCTCTTGTATGCAGTGAAGTTGCTTGACTTTCAATCTAAAGTCACAGCCTATCAGCGCAAATGCTTCTGCTAGAATCCAACTGATTTACACTTAATATTGAAATATAGCTAAATAATCCACATGCTTTTCTGAAAATCGTAGTTTAGGACATTATTGCCATTCATGATAAACACATGGAAGGCAAAGTGACTGTTGTGGATGAGTGCCTGCAAGTAATTCCGTAATGCAGATTTGTGCAGGAAACCTGCCAGGCATAGAGAATTCTGAGGCAAATATTTTTCACAAGGTTAACCAGAAAATGACACAGCGGTATATAGCGTTGGAGTTGTACAAAATTTTTCATGTGGTATGACACAGTAAAACACAAAAGCAAATAAAAAAGGTGTTCTTGGTGTAGAGCATAATGTTGGTTCAACACCAGAAACATCTTTTTCCCTTAAATTATTGAAAGCTGCTTTGTATCCAGTCCTCCACACCACAGCAAATTTTAAGCAGGAGATCCCAAGAATTTAACCTGGAATCTCCTTCATGCAAGGCATATATAGACTTCCACTCTTGCATCCCGAATCTTTCCTACCATCCACTGAAAATAGTTCTGTACAGCTTGGAAGTCCACATGCTATCAGTTCTGGTCTCAAAGAATTTTGCTCTTCTGATTTTGAATATAATGGATTCAACTCTGTATTGTTTTGTTATCCTAATTTCTCAGCTATATGGCTGTCAATATCCCGTGTCTGTTTTCTATGGCGAGAACTGTTTCTTTTACCAAATATTCCACAAAGAGTTGAATGTTCAGCTACATAGAATCTTGGGTTTTTCTATTTTGCATGAATATATTTATAGCATATAGGACAAACCCATTAAAATGAGGAAAATGTATTCCAGGTTGTTGGTTCTCCTCTCTTCTAGGAAAGCCAAGGGACAGAAAAGAAAAGAATTCAAACCTCCAGAGGTACAGGCTACTGTCTCAGGTAAGAATTCCATTCAGTTAATGGCATCCCAGTTTAATCTGTTAAAGCCAAATGATATTCCCATCTGTGACCCTTTGCCTAACTTTAATGCAGTCAGATGCTGTCCTGTGTTCAGACACTTTTCATGTTGTTAAGCCAGTCAGTTGACTTTGATAGAATGACAAGAGTGTAACACGCTTGCCTGTTATCGGATCGTTGTGAGAAGGCACTGTTTGGAGCCTCAGTACACCTACCCCATCAATGTGTGGTTAATACTAATGAAATATATCAGCAATTCCCAATGAATTTGCAATTAAACCCTTGGGAGTTTGAAATGTTTTCACAAATGCTCATCTGAGGCCTATAGAATACTTCTAGTATGGGAAAGGGTTGGATAGGGAATCTCTGGGGCAAAATTGAGGAAATTAGTGGGTGGTAATGTGTGTGCTGCATATAATGTACAAAAACACATCTGATTTTAAAGTTAATTTTGGAGGAATATCATATTTTACAAAGACCAAGTAATGGGAGCAGAGCAAAGGCATGTCCTGAATGAACCACTGTATTTCTGATAGGAGCTCTAAAATTAATTTGCAGAGCCTAAATCTACCACTAATCTCCAAAAATATAATTCAGAAACACAGGAAACTGCCTTGGTCTCAGACCAGTGATCCATCTAGCCCATTATTTCTGACACAGTATTGTTCTTCAGGGTTCAGGTCAGAAATTTTCCAGCTCTATCTTGAGTTGCTTGGGGATTTAATTTTGCATTTTCTTTGTGTAAAATATGTGCTTTCCCACTGAGCCACAGATCCTTCCCAGCAGAACCTAGCATTATACACAAGCCATAACATTATTTTACAGAGCCTAGAGCACAGAGCATTAATTTACAAGGCCTGGAGTGCATCCAAGTCCCAAAAATTAATTTATGAAGCCCAAATCTGCATCCAATCCTTTAAAATTAGTTTGTGGAGCTTAGACTTGTCGATAACAAATTGAAAAACATACTTTCTGTCTGTTGTATTTGGCTGATGAAGGTCCTGATGTATTCAAGTTAATTGCTAGGTTTTCAAGTTCCTTCCCCCTCCCGCCAAATTCAGGAACAAAAACATAAATGCACGCACATTTTCTCTCTCTACTCAGGACCTGCTGCAGGCCACTTACGAAATAGATAGGCTTGGCTCCAGTCTCTGCTCGCTGTCATTCTCTTTGCTGAGTCCTGGCTCTAATTACCAGTCCAGCAGAGATGTGCTACAAATGCTGTGCTCTGGTAGGGCCATGGCATTCCCGGGGGGGGGGGGGGGGCACCCCGCACCCCATCTTCCTAAACGGTTCCAGCATGCAGGTGGCAAATGAGATGTCACGGTGGCTGCATCACAATAGCTCCCTCCCTCTCTAAGTACTATTCAACCTCAGTACTTTCGCTTCATATATAATTTTAACCTTATTTTAGAGGAGAAAATATTGTTAGTCTTGAAATTTTCTGATGGAACACACATTCACATTGCTTGCCACGCCAGGTTATGTGAAACGTAGTATGGGAAACACTGGAGCACATTGAAACTTTGTTATTTCCCAGCGGCCCTGAAACTTTTTCAGTAGGGGGACAGTTGAAAGGCTGTGGTGACCATTGCGGGCTGGTGAGGTGGGGGTGCCTGGGGGCGCAGGCCGGTGAGGTGCCGTCGGGCGCATGCAAGGTGGCATCAGGCGTGGCCAACCGTGGCTCGCTTGCTCAGAGATCGAGCCAGTCCTAGACCCTCTCCAAGTGAGCGAGCCACCGCCTCCCCGCCCATGCAGCAAGTGTGCGGGCAGCGGCGCTGGCCGGGTGGATGGCCACGGCAGGCCGGATCTGTCCCACGGGCCATAGTTCGAGGACCCATGCTATATACTGTCATTCCGTTTTATTTAAGAGTTTCTTCCTCCTCACATAGTGCAGGAGCCATTTGCTTATAAGTTCAAAGCTGACTCCTCATCACCTGCCTACCTCTGGAAACAGCCCCTCCCATTTCTTCTGCAAGAAAAACTAAAATTAAACGCCAAAATTTCTGCTATGGTTTTGTGGGGAGGGGGGATAATGCTGCCAAATCACTGCAGTCCTGGACTTCTATAATGTTTCCTGCGAGCACTGGTCATTGTTAACACTCTTAACACGAGATAGTGAAGCTTTAATAATAACCAGGAAATTGGTCTGCAGACAAACGAACTGTCAAGAGCAGACAAAAGTATTAAATTTTTTTTATTTAGGTCAGTAGTGGAACTTCCCTACATTGTCTCTTTGCTTTATAAGTTCCATAAACAAAGGGATTCCTGGATTCTAGAGGTGTATATATTGTTACTTTGTTTGGAGCATTTGGCAATTGTGCTTAGAGCTTTTGTAAAGGCATGTACAATTCAAATCCCAAGAGGGAAGACCACGGGACCGTTTTGAGTTGATATAAACATAAAGGGGACACATGAGTATAAAACAAAAGGGGGTAGCATTTCAGTGACCCGCCTCTATTTTTAACTGCTCCATTTCCCTGTTTGTTCCATCTATCAAGTTTTTTGAGGCTTGACAGTTTTGCATATTGCAATGTGTTAACTATTTGCATTGCATGCTTATAACAATCTGTGGAATAGAGTAAAAGCTGGAAGGAGCCCATAAGGCCCTTGAGTCCAACCTCCTGCTCCACTTCCACATGTCATCCATCCAGCTGCAGGGCTGTGCCTTTCCAGTTCAGCGAAGGTGACTCGACACGCTAGTTCGGTGTAATGCTATGCAGGCAGGCCGTAGCTACAAGCTTGCATTGGACAGTGGTGACTGTTCTTCATTATTCTATATATTCTCCTTCTCTTGTGCCTCATGAGACCTGTTCACTTCTTCATCTCATTGTTAACCCCTCTCTACTTTGCCTGTTCCAGCCATGGTGACACACATGTGTCAACGTATTGTTTGGACTACTGCAATGAGTTCTATGTGTGCTACTTTAAAAGTGCTGGTAAACATTAACTGCATCAGCATGCAATGGCCAGACTGTTGGCAACAGCTGGTTATAGGGGACATGTGATTTCCCCTTTAAAACAATTTGCTTTTTTTTTTTCTGAGCACAGTTCAGAGTGCTGGTCATGAGCTCTAAAACCCTATACAGACTGGAACTACAGCCCTATGCAGACTGTCTCAAAGATTGTTTTAGGTCATAATGGCCTGTCTCTCAGTTCTGCCAGCCTCAGAGGAATCAAGAGAAGGACTTCTGAGTGGCGACTCCCAGCTTCTGGAAGTCCCTGCAAAGGGAGGCTGGGTGGGCTTTAACTAGGTTGTCAGAAGGTGAAGATGCTCACCCACAAGGCAGGCTTTATTGCTGAAGTGGGGTGGGGTTATTCTGTTGGGAGCTGGTTATTTTTATTGTTACTTCAGTAAACTTTAATTTTTATTGTGTTTGTTTTAATCCTGATTTTATTGTTGTTAGCCCCCCTTGGACACAATTTTTGGTGAAATTGCAGAATATAAATCAAATAAATAATGAAAATACAACTGGTAACTGAAACTGAGAATTAGGATATGTTGATTTACCAGGCACTTTTCTTTATTCAAGCTCCCGCTGAAGACTGTGATGAAGCCAAACCAGCTGCAGCTATTGATGTCCCAGTTAAGCCTGCTCCTAAAAAGAGAGCTCCCACCAAAAAAACAAGCACAGCTAAAGGTAACATTATTGTAGATGTTTGTGGGCTTTAGAGGTAGGTATCCAATAACATTACTTGGTGCTGGCTTACTCTGTGGTATGAAGGAATCATTCACCTGCCACCCAGCAGGAAAGGCAAGAAATATGTGGCCAGGATCTTTGCCTTGATGCTGTGCGCCGCGGCTCTTCCCATTCAGTTCATTTCCTGACAGGGGAGGTGGTTGTTCACACATGAGGTGGCATTGTGCGCGCGCACACGCACACACACGGCAGGTTCACACAATATGACATGTTACTGATGTGAATCTGTTGTGTCATCCAGACCCATTTCCAAAATTCCTGCATGACAAGATTTAGTTTGTTCTGAAAACACAGAGATAAGCAACCACTTGTGGTTTCTCTGGTCATCCAGACCCAAGATCTCTACTGCTCTCAGCTGCTTAGCAGAAGATGCATCATTTCTTGCTTTATTTGCATTGACTGAATAATGTTCCATCTCCCTGTTTACTTTTGGAAGCAGGGGGACTGTGCGAAAATACCCAAAGAGAGAAGGGAGAATTGGAGCAAAACTATTTATTTTCATTTAATAAAAATCTCTGGAGCAGCTGGAAAGCACTGCAGATTTGCAAATACACTTGGGAGAGGGGAATCCGCCTCAGGACTGCAGCAGTCCAATCAGGCGGAGGCTGCTGCAGTCCATAAGGACTGGAATTTTGCTTGTGGAGGCTGTAGGGTTGGGAGGACAACGTGGGGAGCAGCATGGAAACCGAGCTGCCTGGGTAACCATGTGATTGTCATGTGATCAGTGAGTTCAAGCAAGATTCTGCATGCCATGGAAACTGTGTGAGGTTGTTTGCTGTGTCATGTGAACCCAACCACTGAGTTCTCTCTTGCAACTTGATAGTCCATTTTCCAGCACTTTTTAAAATGACTGGCTATGACTGTCACTTAATGAAGTCGGAGAGTAATGCTTTTCTCCCTTGCAGTTCCATTTCATGCAGGTTATGATTCAGTTTGTTCAACTGCAGTTTAATTCTTTGCAAGTAATTAACACTTGCCTTGACAATGACCACAATAAGTTTCTGAAGTAGCAACTTGAAAATGTTCTTGCAGCTTCTTGCTAGAAAGACACAAACAGGACTATTGACATCAAGATCTAATAAATTAATTTTCTTCTTAGGCAATCAGCCTTCTATTATGGATGCCTTTTCTAAGAAAAAGACCGATGAAAAGCCCAGCAAGAGTTCTCACTCCAGTGCAGATGGGGCAGCCTCCAAAAAGCCTGTACCTGCCAAGAAAAGGAAGCCTGCTAAAAGAAAGCCTTCCTCCTCCTCCTCCTCTGATTCTTTGGACTCTGATTCTGACTTTGGCCAATCAGTGGAAAAACCAGCAGCGCTTAAGGTTTGCTTGCTACTGTTATATTTTAACTTGTAATTTTGCATGGTGAAAAGTAATCTTAAAGGACTCTGCCCAGCTTACTCCACTGTGCCCACAGTTCTATCACACACACTTGGGCGCACTGAAATAATTTTGCAAGATTGAGGCGCTCCCGTTTAAAATTGAACATCTGTGTATGTGAGTGACATGAGTTCCCCCTCAGTTAACATCACCCAGTACTCTGTAAGGAGATCAACTCCTTAATAGAATGTCAGATAGGCTTTTAGATAAGCCATGGAGTTTACGGAGTGCTCTACAGCCATTCTGTCTGCCTTGTATCTCATACCTCCTCAGTTGCTTCATAGAGCAAGGATGGAGAACTGCTGCTTCCCAGCAAGTGGTGCCTTTCAGTCCAGTATATGGATTCTGCTGCTCTGTCATTGTGCCAGCGTCCAGTTTTCCCACTCCACCCACCTCAGTAGATGATGAACAATATTAGTGGGCAGTCCTGGTAATGGAACCAGTGACCTAGGTTGGTTGTGGGCTCTCCCGCACTAGCGGCATTCAGGATGCAACTGGACAGCCATCTGAGAGGGATGGTGTAACCTGGAGTCCTGCACTGAGCAGGACTTGGACTCAGTGGCCTTCTTGGCACCTTCCAACTCTACTATTTTATGATTATATGACTATAGTTCATGGTGACTAGAGAAGCATAGTATCCTTTGAAAGATGCTTTGCCTGCCATGTCCCCTGGTTGAGCCTCCAGACTTGCATTGCCTGCCTCTCACTATGTCATTCTTGTTCTCGCAATGGGGCAGAGAAGGAGGGGGAGCTGGCAAATCCAGAAAGGTGGGGGGCAAGAAGAAAATTGCCAATTTTAATGTCTGTTTTTAACACTCTGTTTGCATGATGTGACGATCCCTCATGGGTAGCTAGCCACAGTGGTTTTTTGCATAGTCTGAACTCAGAATGCTTCCCAGAGGATGGTTTATTTTTCAGCAGCATGCCACTGTGACAATGCATGACTTGTTCTAGGGATTGTGTAATCATTGTGTAATGATGGGTAGTCATGTTGTGTGAACCCACAAGAGGATTAGCTAGCAAACCATTCAGTAAAAGCAAACCTGCCTGCCACTGTTCCCAATTTCACCCTTGCCACAATCGCAGCCCCTCCACTGATACCCAAACAGTAGAGCAACCATCACTGCCTCCTTTTCTTTAAGTCCCAGAAAAATGCCCAAATATGTTCGTAAGTTTTAAAATTGTTGTTGCTGATCTTTCACAAGTGTACTCTTACAAGTGCCCAGTGTGTGTATACTTGCCTGGTTAATGTAAATATATGTTTCAGCTGCCCAAAGAAGCACAGTGAGTAAGTAGCATCACATACATGGGAACTGACACGGCGAGACTCTATATAAGCTAATTTACAAACAGTTTCTAGGGACCAACTGAAAAAAGGGGAAAGCTCCAAAAGAAAATGCACCAAAAGCAGAAGGACAATATCTCCCGCTTAGTAATCTAATCTTAATATTATGTGTTGAACTGACACTTCTCAGCGTCCTCCCCCGTTTCAACACTTCGCTTGCAGAGTCCGCTGATAGTCTAGAAAGAAGAAATTGGCCCCTCCCATGTTTATAACTCCGTTTTAGAGTACTTAGTGCTGCAGTTTGCAGGGTAGTCAGAGTGTCACATGTAGACTGTATATTTGCGGCTGTGTGTGGAGTGGCAGTAGGTGAGGCCAAATCTTAGGATCATCCCCACACTCCCTCGAAGGAAGTATCACCCCCCCAGGCTCTCTACACTAACTCCCACAAAATGTAATGTATGAATTCTGGAGTTAGCATTCGAATGTTTCCTGTGAGTTTACCAGTCCCATCCCCTTTTCTCTTTGCAGAAATCCAAGAAGTTAGATGACTTGTTTTCCTTCGAAAGGAACTCCCCTGAACCCCGTGAAAGGGTGGGTCAAGCCAGGAAGCCAGTCCAGTACCTGGAGGAGTCAGAGGATGAACTATTTTAACTTGAAAACAATGTTCTTTTGCATCTCAGTCCATCTTATCAAAAATACATTGTGACCACTTTAGAAGGCAAATGATTTCCAACTGCTTTCAGTAACCCTTTTTATCATTGTTTGTCTGTCCCTGTAAATATTTTTTTCTGTATGTTTGTTGACACTGCTCCAACTGCTACTTTTAGATTTCTTAATAAATGTTCTTTTTACTTGAGGACTGTGCTTAGAAACTCTTCTAACTTCTGAAATGATTTTCAATTCTTTGTTCTGAAAAGCCACATTGACTATTCCAATTATGGTTGACTTTGATATGCACCTGGAATGGGAGACTATGGCTTTCTATAACATGCTCTTATGACATTAAACCATGGTTTGGCAATGTATTTTGGTCTGACAAAACTGAGGTTTCTCATGTTTATGCTGGGAATTGAAATGCCCACCACTGTTTATGACTTAACTCAGTCATTTAGCACAACTTGAATTAATACATTAGCTTTCTGTTCCTTTGCAACTTGCAAATATAATTGAATCAATACATATAAACAGCTCCAACTGTCTATTGAGATAAAGGGTTAGAGCACTAATCAGCAGTTGCAAAAATAAATACAGAACATTAGCCAATGGAAGGAGGCTTTCTTTGCATGCCTGTATTTGGAACTACATTTGTTCTTTTATGCAAGTAACTGCGACTATGCTGTGCCAAAGGCCTTCAACAGATATGGAAAAACGGGTTCCAATGCTTAGTCAAAATCAGGGATAGAGTTAGGTTTTCGTGGGGAAAAAATTGTCTTCAGAAAGGTTCCATGACCACAGCAAGGATTTCCTTCATTTTGCTTACCCGCAGGGATATATTATCAAATGCGGAATTTTCAGGGAGATGCTGGAGTTTGAAGGTGGAAAGATGCATGTTTGGAAAGTGATGGGAGGAGCCCTGCAGAAGGGAAGTCATCTGATATGCACAATCCTGGCCCTTTTCCTCTGCAGGAGAAGTGGAACCTGGGGGCCCTAGTGGAAAGGAGCTTGTGTGCTGGTCCCTAAGCATCTGATAGCTGAGGCATGCCTTACACTCACTTCCTAACAGTAAAACCTTGGGAAAGGGGTATGAAAGATTTACCCACTCAAACGACCCCTATTCCACTCTTCCGCCTGATCATTTCTGCATAAGTCACCCACATAAGTGTGTCCTGAATAATTAAAAGGACACAAGCCCAGAGCAGTGAGGAGTATAAATCTGTCACGGGCAACTTGGAGGATGCACAGCTCTGCCACATGGATGTATTGTGAGTAATCATTCAGAGCTGATGCTGTGAACTGGCAGAATTACTGCCCCTTGCGAAGCTGATTGGAAGGCCAGAGCAATGAATTCTGCCGAGATGCAGCAGGCACCCTCCTTCCAGATGCGAGCACATCAGGCTCATGGGAACTTTTAATTGGCGTATTTCTCATGGCGAGGCTTTTGGAAATTGCTAGATTGCAGCATGTCCTGGTTGGGGAACAGGCAAAACACGAGGGAGGGGGAAGCGCCCACTCCCTTTAAAACCTATGAATTCTGAATGCGCTACTGCCTGGCAAGACCTGCTGGCAGCGTGGCCCCTTCCCCTCCACCCAACGCTGGCCATCAAAATGACATTCCAGGACCCTGTATCAGTAAGAGCAAAGTGTTTATTGGAAGGCAGTCAAGTGTCGAAAGAGCTGTCAGATTTTCCACTGGGGTGGGGGTGGAGAGGGAGGACTCTGCACAGATTCAACCAACACTTTGGTCTCCCTCGCCTGGCCTGTGCTATTTAAAGGCTCTCAAATGGCCACAAGAAATCCCAGTGAACAAGTGTCTCAGAATGGAATAGAATTTATGCAATTGGTAGTTGTAAAAATTCTCTGTGTGTAGAAGCTGTAGTTCACTCCATGAATGCTCTGTAGAATTTGATAACCAACACTTGTTGGTCTCTGATGTTGTATTTCTGTGGAGGCAGATGCCTCTGGAAAATAATTGTATGGGTAATGCCACAGCCAAGTCTGAAACAGGTCCTAGAAAAATACAATCACAATGACCTGGTGAAACACATTTTACATGAGCAGGCATCATCTTCAGATCCATCAGTTGCTGATGGATCGTTTTGCCAAAGGAAAACTTCTCCAAGTCACGGGATGTTGACACCAGTTTTCAAAAAAAAGCACTTCTGGTATGTTTACATGCACACCATCTTTTCGGAATTTGGACATTTGCAGAGCTAATTTCCCCAAAGTCTGAGGATCTCAAGTGTTAACTTCCAAGGTTTTGTGTGGGCATTAAGAAAGTGTTGCCCACCTTGTGCAGACAGGCCTTCTGTGCTCACTTGGCAGGATTTCTTGGAGGTAACATTCCTGTAGAAGTGAAGACAAGCTAGGAAGAAGGAAGGAAAGGGTTAATATAACACCACGGTGTGAAGAGAGGGGAGGGCAACATGGGCAGGCAGTGCCCCTGCTAGTCTGTCTGCTCTTGAATGCCTTGCCAATTTTCTTTAGTCCATTCAAGGCTCAAGTCTGCGAGAATGTTTTGGTTTGCTTTTTCTAGCCCTGCAACAACTCTGCTGCCTCCCCTTCAGTCTAATTTTAGCCCAAGCTGGACTGCCTTTGTTTCTCTTTCTCTTTTGCAACTCCCTGATTTTGGCACTGTCTGGCTGGGCTCAGACAACATGCACAGCTTGTAGTGGATTCTTTAACCTGTCCTCACTTGGGAGTTGTTAGCTTGTGCAAACCCAGTGAGTGTGAGTTATGCAAAGATCAAATGGACCATAACTTATGTGAGGAGTGTTTAACCTGCCGTTAAACGGGAGCTGCATATTCAAATTGGCAGCCACACGCATCCTACAGTGTTCTGGGCTCACCTGTGCTGGGCCTTCATGATGTGAACAGCCCTTCTGTCTTCACACACACCCACATACACACACACAGCAGTAATGGTGTGGCAAAATTCCAAAGGGTTAACATTTTTCTTAGGAAAATAACCAAAAGTCATTCAATGCGTTGGGGAAAGCAGGTTTACAAGATTATCAATGCATCTTTAGAAAGAAAATACATGCAAAGCCGCTCTGTGTGTAAACATCTACATATACATATGCTGTGTTTGAATGTGTTTTCTTTCAAAAGATACAAACTATGTACAGTTTTCTTTAAAGGATTACACATTGTAAAATGATGCATACAGAAAATGCAATAAAACACTGCATTTTGGTAATGACAGTTAGTCTTTCAGTCAGTTGTATCAGAAAATTAGCCTTTGTTTGTTTATTTGCTTAGTTTGATGAGAGAGAAAAACATCTCATTTTCAAGGAGTCCTCATTTTCAAAGACGATATTCTGATGAATCTGATCTGCAACATTTCTGTAATGACACCTAGGAAGAATTATACAGGCAGGCCCTAGGTTACGAACAAGTTTGTTTCCGGAGAAAACAGATTTTTTTTTCTTTAAGTCGAATTTGTATGTAAGTTGGATCACAAACAGTCAGCCCTCCACATTTGCAGGGGTTAGACGGGGCAGGAAAGTAGAAAAACTGCAAATATCTCAGCCCCGTCTCTCAACCCAAATTCACCGGCACCTCCTCTTTGCAGCACAGAAATGCCGGAGAGATTTCTCTGTCCAGATGGGCAGGGAGGAGGGCATGCTTGGAGGCATGCTCAGCTTTGCATCCCTCTATGGTGATGTCTTGGGAGGCCCCCTCTCTGCTTTTCCTCTCCTTGGTAGGTACAATTTTTGGTGGTAATTTTTTCAAATTAATAGGCTTTATGGCAGTTCGTTCTTAAGCATGGGTGTCTGTAACTTGGGCGTTTATAGCTTGGAGACTGCCTGAACTACAGTCCAAGGTCAGGAAAAGAAAGGCTGAGACCCTCCAGAGACCAAAGCACAGTGAACTGTGATTAGAATGAAAGCAAAAGTGCTGAACAAACAAATGTGAATTGAACAAAGCTAATACGTGTGTGTGCGCGCAAGCTTGAAGAATGAGAACTGGATGACCTTCTAGGTTACCTTGATCAGGGTGCTGAAGTTAGGATAATTTAGGAGATAATTTCGAGAAAGGAATGTAAGTGGCACAAAATAAGAAAAATTCTATTGTCACTTGTGTGACCAAAGGACCTGTGAAAAGGATAGTCACCTGCAAGGCCTGGTCACACATATGTAAATCAGGCATTGATTTGCGATATTACCCTTGCATCTCTACAAGAGTTCCATTTTCTGGGTCTGTTCTTGGACAGAAATCTGGGGATGTCCTTGTAAGATTTCTTGAAGGCAGAGGAACACCCCTGCTTTGCCCATCTTCAGTCTTCAGATACCCGAAAGGCTGCTGCCTGGGTGAGAGAGCAAATGCATTGTAAGGGAATCGCTCAGTCCAGTAGCTTCAAATTCTAAAAAAAGAATTTTTCAGCTAAACACTGGGGAGAACTTCTTGACAGTACCAGGTAGCAGAAAGTCAAATAGGCTGCCTTGGAAGATTGCGGCTGGCCTTTCATCAGAGACTTTCAAGGAGAGGTTGAATTAAGATGCTGAAGAAATGCATTTCTTGCATCTGCAGGGGCAGGGGGGGAATGGTGGGGGGGGGGGGGACAACGACTGGCTAGATGACCTTGGAGGCCCTACCAAGGCTGTGATTCTATTATTCTAGTGTTAGGGAAACCCCAGGATGGATTTAATGATTTGGTGAATTAGATCCACTTTTAGTCTTTGCTTCTAGCAGAACCACTGAAATGAATGGGTGTTACCAGTGGGGAATTCCTGCTTTGCATGCTGATGGTCCCTCTGGATTGAAGTGTTCAATTGTTAATATCCCTAGTTAAAAGGATAGTGGTTAGCAAAGCTAGCAAATATTTTTCATTGAGACTTTGAAGGAAGGCAGCTACATAATAACAACAATTATAATTGATGTTGTGAACCATCCCAAGACATCTGTGATGGGATGATATATAAAAGTTTTAAGTAAATAAAATAAACAAACAAAATTTTGACCAAAGAACTAACTGTAGCAGCATCATGTGTTGATGTGAAGGAGAGGAAAAGTGGCCACCTGTTGCTGGAAGCACCTTGTTTCCTCCCAAGACATTAATCTCAAGACATGCTCCCTCCCAGGACATACTTCCAAGTGGTCCACTTCTGAACACTAAGCTAGGAGGAGCCTCACACCAGCGGATGATAAGAAGGAACCGCAGAAAGTGAATGCTGCTTTTATTAGCTCTGTCCTGGGGTTTATAGCTGCTCTGTTTTATTGCAAACCACAAACACTGGCTTGACTTCTGTTTAAGAGGAGATTAAAATTAGGTGGGCATAATTTCCACCCTGGGATCTGGGGGGATCTGCTCCTGCCTCTGCTCATAGAGTGGATGGGGCTGGATGTGGCTCTCCGGTCTGCCCAGGGGGACTGCCACGAAGTCCTGTCACTTTAAAAGCTTCCAGACAGAGCTAAAGGGAAAGCCCTGCCTCTCGCGCTCCAGCACGCCACTGTCCTAGCCAGAGCTGAAGCTAGCAAGGGAGGAACAAAAGATGCCAAGAGACCCCAAGGCACTGCTTTAGAAGAAACCGAGAAGTTGGCAGCATCCCAGGCAGCAGGTAATGAGTGGGCACCTGCCCTTTCCAGGTAGCAAATTGGAGGAAACCTGGGGGTGAGTGAGGGGACAGTTTCCCTTTTGAACTTCTACTTCTGCAAATCCATCCCTAACTTTTGGGTTGCAGAGAAGAGCCATTCAGAGTGGGCAGGAGAATACAACCCTGTGGAGGCAGGGAGGGAGTGCAGCCCCCCCCCCCCCATTCACCACTGTGTGTCCCTTCTGCAGCTCTTCTTGCAGTAGGGTTACCTGAGGCACAGGTAGGGCTATCAGATCAAAATTTTAGCAGCTGTAACACTGCAGTTCTCTATATGTCTGCTCAGAAGTATGTCCTTTTGTGTACAGTAAGGCTTACTTCCATGTAAATGGGCATTGACTTACATTAATCCATCATTACGTTGGAATAAAATAGAGATGCTTGTTGATACTGACAGATGGACATATTTTTTCTGTTGTGAGAAACAATGTGCAATTCAATAAGCTACGCTTCTTTAGAGGAAATGGCTCATCTTTGATATATTCTTCTTTCATCCAGTTAACTACCTTGGGGTTAGAATATTCTGTGCTGCAATAACACGGCAGAGCAAAAGGGTGCCTAAAGAAGGATGCTGGAGGTGCTTAAAGTGTGGAGAAAATGGATAAGTGTCTCTCCCAATGCTACAACAGGGGGCCATCGAGTGAAGCTGAACAGCGAAAGGAAACAGTTAGAGTGTGGAATATGGAATTTGCTGTCCCGTGATTTAATAACAGCCACCAAGATACAGAGGACCCGGCAGGCTGCAAAGTTCACACAGCTTTAAACATTTCCAGTTCTAGCTCTAGCAGGGAATACTGAAGACTCAGCTTTAAAAAAGATATTTCCACTGATTTCAGCTGAATGCCTGTACCTTTAATGGCCTGTAGTTTTAATTCCTAAAAACAAAGTACTGATGCCATCTTTGTTTGCTTTTCAATTATATCGCACATTTCCTACGAGAAGTTAAAGGTTCCTGCCTTCTCGTTTAATCTCATGACAGCCCTGTGAGGTAGGTCAGGTGGAAAGCCGGTGACTGGCTTAAAGCCACCCGGTGAGCTTCATGGCCAAACGGGGGGCCCATCTGAGGTTGCAGGCAGCCACCTTTCAGGTAGTTGTTGGTCTGAAGGGGAAAGCGCTTGCTGGCAGCCTGCCCATTCACATCTGCCCCTCCAGTTACCAGATGGTGACAGATTTTGCCCTCTAGCAGATATTGACCAATGTATGTTTAGACAGAAAAGGGCTTATAGCTGGCTGGGGCATGTTAAGAACGATAGGCCTTTTTTCTGTCTAAACATCCATAGAATTAAAAATGTGCAGTCTTAATATTCTGAATTATGATGAAGGAGTTTTGTGTTCTTCCAAGTGTTGCATTACACCAAACCCAATTAGGATTGTTTTAAAAAAGGAAATGGGAGAAGGAAGCAGAGAACAGAAGCTAGAAAAATATGTATGTATGTATATGTCAGGAGGAACACACTTTTTCAGAAAGGTGTGTCCTGTCCCTTCTCCTTGTTTAGGGTTGTCCTGAAGATCTTACGATAGCAAGGCAACCAGGGAAGCATTTGCTATCATTGCAGCTCCGTGCGGAGAGACGCTGCATCTGCTGTGTGTGGGTCACCCTTCCCGCAGTTCAAGGTCCAGCCATGCCACCAGGAAGCAGCAACCCTCTTCACCCACCATATAACTTTTCTACATTTCTGCCTCTTTGATACCTCCCCTATTTCCAGTCTACTCTGCTTAAAAAAGCACGAGCGGTCCTATAGGACTGCCTTAGTCATTCCCGAACTGTGGGTCGGTATGCATTGCTCTGCTAGAACAGAACGGGTAATGCAAGCCAGAAGAAATGAGCTGATGGAAGACTTTTCCAAGCCCAGAGGAAAAGGGTGTCTGCTGCAGCTCTGCATGAATTACTACTCTCTGACTTTCTCTTCTGCACCCCATGGGATTTAAACATCCCACCACCCCTGGCGGAGAGACACAGCAGAATCACATTCCCTGTGCTGGCTGTTTTTTATTTCCACATGCATCCAGAGGGGCGACTCATGCAGAAGGAGGCAGAGAGTGCTTCAGTGGCTAATCCTTGCTATTCAACCTCTTCAGGTACAAGAGTGCGGTATGCCTCCAGGTTTAAGTGAAGATAAGTGTGTCTCACTTATCAGAGGTTTGGCAGACACTGCAATATATGATGTGCATTCGTTTCTCCAGGGAAATTAGTCTGGCCAGGCCCTCGGTGGAACGCACCTTGCCCGTCCGCTGCACCAGTCTGTCCCCAGCACAGTCTGGATCTGGCTGAGCTGTCTGATTTTATCTTCCCCTCTCCAGATAACTTGGCAACAGACATAAAACATCTGCCAGCACCCCCAGTCTCTCTTGGTGTTGCCAAGGTCATGGCCTTTTCACCTCCTGCCCAGAGTTAAAATGGTCCTGCTGAGAGGGGTGAGTCAAAAAGTGCTGGCCAGTTGAGACTCACAGCATCTTAGGCCAAACACAGAACTCTTGCCCGGCGAGTCCATTTTTCAAGCATCTCTGAGTCTCTCAAATCTACTGTTCCTCCCTTGACTGATGTCAGGGCAGTGAAAATGAAACCCTTCAGCAAGGACGGCAGAAGTCACAGCTCAGTGGGTTTTCGTGCCAGTGGTCACTTAGGAACATGTCGCAAAACTTACTCCCTGGAGAAGACGATCGTGCTAGGGAAAGTCGAAGGCAGAAGAAGAAAAGGAGGACTGATTAAGAGATGGATTGACTCCATCGAGGAAGCCACAGTCTCGAAGTTAGAACAGAGAAGCAGGGCTGTCATGGTAGGGCATTTTGGAGGGCTTCCATTCAGAGGGTCACCCTAAGTCCAAGGCGACTTCATGGCACAGAACCACAAAGCCAAACATATGAAAGAGCACCTGAGGAGGTGCAGAGTGCATTTCTTTCACTTAGCCAGGGGGATGTTCAGCTAGAGAGAAAGCAAGAGAGCAGAGTTTTGGTCAAGGTCCTCCTCTTTTATCCGCTGGGGTGTTGGGGGGGGGGGCAGTTGTCCTCACAGTTTGGAAGAGATCCGATGCTATCGTCCATCATTCCAGGCACTGTACCAGTTGCCCCCCTTGGCTCTGTTGGCCTTGCTGAGAAGGCTTTGTCCAAACCTTTTGAGCACAGAACACCTCCTTCAATTGGAAAGTCAAACCACATTGTTTTATTGTGTGTTTGGGTCTTGACCAGGTTTAAGAAAACAAGCCATGGATGTGGCTAGAAATTGTCCCAAAATTAAGTCACATCTACCCCTTCTGTCCAGAAAGGCCTCCCCACAATTTGTGTATTTTATTAATGCAATTTAAGAGCAGTGTTTTTAAAGTCCCCCACCCCCAGGGGTGGGGAGCAGAGCAGCCCCTGGACACTCAGGCCCTTCCTCCCCGTGGGTGGAAGGGTTATTTGGCTGCCAAGTGCCTTCCTGGCACCACAGGAGGAAACACGGCTGCTGTTGCGGGACCCCTTGCAGCCCCTCCTGTGTGGGGGGCCAGGAGCATGTCAGGGAGGCCCTGCACCCACCAGATTCCAGGCCCCCATCCTCACTCCCTGAGAGGACCCCCAGAACTGCAGAGAAAGTGCACGGCCCTGTCGGACCACCGCCACTGAGAAGGTGCCTCCCCCAAAGAGGAGGGGCCCTCAGCGTCGCAGCAATGAGCGGCACGGCTGGTGTCCGCCCCCATGCCTCACTTTGGCCACAGGTCCGTGTGGCTTCCGGGCTTCCATACGGACTGGCCCTCGGACGCCAACCCCACGGCTGCCCTCCCACCCCACCACCGCAGCGCAATAGTCCGGTGCCGCTGATGCCTCTGCCTTCCCTTTCCCCCTGCAGCAGCCATGGGCGAGTGGGGGTTCCTGAGCTCCCTCCTGGACGCGGTGCAGGAGCACTCGCCCATGGTGGGCCGCTTCTGGCTGGTGGTGATGCTCATCTTCCGCATCCTGATCTTGGCCACGGTGGGCAGCGACGTCTTTGAGGACGAGCAGGAGGAGTTTGAGTGCAACACGAAGCAGGTGGGCTGCAAGCAGATCTGCTACGACCTGGCCTTTCCCATCTCCCACTACCGCTTCTGGGTCTTCCACATTGTGGTGCTCTCGGCTCCGGCAGTCCTCTTCGTCATCTACTCCATGCACCAGACCACAAAGATCAATCAAGGCCTGAAGGAACCGGAAGCAGAAGAGGAGGGAGCCAAAGGGGCAGGGAGGAAAAGCCAAGTCCGGTTTGGGCTCCAGCCCAGCCAACGCACCCAAAACATACAGACCTTCTACATAGTCAACGTTGTAATGAGGATCTTGGCTGAGATGGGCTTCCTTGTGGGGCAGTGGATGTTGTATGGCTTCCAGGTGGGATACCAGTACATCTGCAAGCATCACATGTGCCCTCACCTCATCGATTGCTTCGTCTCTCGGCCAACCGAGAAGACCATCTTCATCCAGTTCTACTTCATGGTGGGGCTGGTGTCAGCTCTGCTCAGCCTGGTGGAGCTGGCCCACCTTCTGTTCAAGAAGCGGTGCAGGAGGCGCCGCGTGATCGCGCCTCCCGCCACGCCGTCCTACGAACAGCAGGACAACTGGTCCAACCAGAAGCAGGAGAAATCGCAGCACTTTCTGGCCCCAGCGGATGGCGCTGCCGGTGGGGCGGCCTCTCAGGGTGGAGTTCCCAATCATTATGAGCCCAAGGCCCACCTCCATCATAAGAGCTCCACCAAGGGCAGCCGCTCTTCTCGTTCTTCTGCCAGAGCTGACTTGACTGTGTGAGGGAAGGGAGCAGCCCCTCCTCTGCCTCCTGCTCCCTGGACGAGCTGGATTTCTCCGGGGCTGGTGCAGCCGTGGACCTGGCCAGGGCCCCTCCCCCTCTGCTGTCACATAAGGCCACTCCGAAGTCTGATTTCAGCTTGCACGGTCATTCATGCTTTGCTTTCATGTATGGGGCTCTTTGGGGGTGTGCGGGAAGCAGTTAGATCTTATTCACAGCATGTCTCAAGGGATGGCAGATGTAGGCTTGTAACCTGTAAGAAGAGGGCTGGTAAGCTCTGAGCATCAATAAAGGGAATAGGAAGTATCTTTTCCAGCAGGACAAGATGCTCCTACCCAGGTGAGCCGTTCTGCTTGTATTAGCAAACCCTTTGGATCTTACCTGGCTATATCGGAGTGTGAATGTCAGGTGAAAAGCAGGTAGCAATGCTACTGCTGAACACCTTTCTTGGGCTACAATTGATTATATTTGTTGGGAGAAAAAAAACTTTTTGTTGGAAGATTTTTTTTTTGCTGAAATAAAAGGAATGCCTTTTCTTTTTTAAGACAAAAGGATGCCAAACCTCTTTCTGTCAAAGGGCTGGATTCCATTTTGGAGAAGCTCTTGAGGGCCAGTATTCCTGTTGTGGATGGGGCCACAGGTGAAAGGACTGGGACCAAGGAACAAAGCTGGCCAGCATATTTTCGCTTGTTGCCAGCAACAAAGCCTCAGGACAAGCCTTTCTGCTGCTCAGCAGGGTGAAAAAAACTGCATGAAGGTTAGCAAACCACCAAGCTACAGGCAATTGAGTGCAAAGAGGTGTGTTCCAGGCCAGCGCTCTAACCACTCTGCCACACTGCCTGCCGCTCCTGCAGGTCTTAGGCAAATCATCCCTGCTTAGATTGGTTCCACCTTCTGGGGCCTTGCCTACATTCCTGTCTCCACTGCACAGACCCGCCCCAGCATTTGGTTACAAAGAGAGAGCAAGGCCCAGACACTTTCTGCTCTCCCTTTGAAAGCTGAATCATAGCCAGACTTCTGTTTGCATGGCCATTCCACTTCAGAAATGGCGGGACTTGGCTGGCCTTCCTCGAACGCAGCTGCTCCCGACCCAAGCCTCTTAATGGGTCATGTGTTGCAGAACCAGCCACTGGAGTGGCAGAAGAGCTAAGAGACAAAGTTCCTTCATCAGGGGTGTGCAGTCTAGAAAGGGATACTTTATTGTTCTTATTCTAATAAGAATTTGAAAAGAGAATCGTCATCGCCAGAAGGACAACTGAGGCATGCACAGGGTAGCTCCAGGCAGATATTGAGATCTTGCTAATGGATTTTCACTGGTTCTGTGTTGCTTTGTACCGTGTATGTCAGAAAAAGGCCTGGCTGCAGAGCCAGTAGTCTGCTGAGATTATCGTGCCTTCTTCCCTTTGTCCAAGAGCCCATGGGAAAGAGCGATGATTGTGCTCAGCGAATATTTCATCTCCAAAAAGTAACTCAGGTCTCTCTTTCTGTAAGAGCCCATTTTCCTAAACCAGGCAAGCTCTTTCTAGTTATGCCAACCATTTTCAGTGATGCTACCTTAAATTTTCCAGTTTTATACTATTCTGGACTCACATGTGCACCCTGAATAAATATTTGAACAAAAAGCAAATAGTTTTGGCTTTTGCCGATTTCTCCTTCCTGCCGCTGCATTTCTGATGATCTGCTACTTTTTCATGCAAAATCCTCGCAGGAAAATCACACAGAAAAGCACAATTGTAGAAAGTAATTAATTTGGAGGAAGAGGAGGATGAGTGGAATCTGGCCCTCAACAGCATATCAAGCAAAAGGAAAAATGGACTTGATGGGTGAGTGTGAACTTTTCTGTGCCAAGTGGGATTAGAGAAAGACACTGGCGAGATATAAATGGAAGGGCAAAAGACCAGGCAGACTGGTCTGGTCACTAAACGGCCAACACGATCATCTTGTGCAGGTTCTTTTGCTTCCCATTCTTGCTGGTTTTGATTTTGACAGGCTTAGTGGAACATTTTAGGCACAACCTTATGGCTGTTTAGACAGAAAAAAATCCTAGGTGTACGTCCTTTTTTCTATCTACCCAGGTATAAGAGTGTGCCCTTTGGCTGTCTTTAAAGAGGTCCTAACCCTAACCCTAACTCTGACCCTAACCCTGAGCCAGCTAAACCACTTTCTGACTATTGCCAGATGTTTTTGGTGTAAGTGCTATTTAATCTATTTCAGCTTGACAGTAACCTGGCATAAATTCATGATATAGACAAGCAGGAAGTATGCTCAACAACGACAGCATAGAAACATAGAAACAGAGCGAGTCAGAAGGGGTCTCTCGGGCCATCTAGTCTGACCTCCGGCACCAGCCGGCTCCACTCACGACATGCCCACCATGTGGACGTCCAGCCTATCCTTGAACACTCGCACTGATGGGGCCTCAACGACCTCTCGGGGAAGCCCATTCCACACCCTCGGGGGGCCTGACTGTCAGGAAGTGTGTCAGCATCATCAGCAACATTTTTTTCATTTACAGCTGGAAGACTTCAGTATTTAAAGTAGTATTTTCTTTTTGCTTACACACACACACACACGAGTCCATTTCACTTGGCACAAGAAGGGGAGAGAGGCCTCTGTTTACCTTTTTCTCAGCAGCTATGCACAACTGACTGGAGATTTTAAAAGCAAGAATTTTTTGTTTTTGGGGGGGCTTTTAGTTTATATGTTTACAATTTTTAAAAAGAGAGTGCTCTTTGGTTTTGTTTGTCATGCCGTTTTACACAGGGACTGAAGATAGTGTCAATCAGGGAGCTGCTCTGGTGGGAGCCAAGCCAAACCCTTCGAAGGTGGCACCCAAGCCATTGCCTTTCCAGAAAGGTATTTACCCAGGCTATTTTTAACATTTCCAGTGACAAATGTTTCTCTTCCTCCCCCCTTGGGACCATATTTCCCTGTCCAATTGTTTTTACATTGAGAGAGTTTTTCCTACCGCATTAGCCAGTCCATAGTAGATTCAATCTACCTTTTGTTTGCTGGGGCTGTTACAAAAGCAACCCATCTTCACCTGCTCCAGAATGGGCAAAGTCTCCCAAAATCTGCATTGCATTGGGTCCGGATTTAGGTGCCTGCAGTGGGCTGGCAGAAATGGCCTTCCCATCACCTTCTGCCTCCCAGTGGCAGCCCCCTCTGAAAACGTTACAGTTGGGGAACTGAGGCATGGGGAGAATCATGGCAGAAGGGAATTCTCTGCACATCGGTCAGAGGCAAATCTGAGAGCAGAGCACTCCTGTCACGGGGCAGATCCGGATCCGGCCTGTTCGGCTTTCTCAGACTGAGAAGGGGTTGCACAGCAGTGCAGGAGTCCATCCGAGCCGCGGTCTGCGCAAGCTTTGGAACGGTCAAGCTCTGAGCCATCCAGGAAGCCTCTCTTTTGAACGTCTTTCGAGTCCCACATTTATTTATTTTATTTCTATACCCCCCAACAGCCGAAGCTCTCTGGGTAGTTCACAAAGCACTGGGGGGGGGGGGGGGGAGATACATTGTATTAAGAACACAGTAAAATACCATTAAAAAAGCAAAATTTATAACTGCACACTAAGCAGCTTAAAACATATATTAAATAATAACTTAAAGAAAGAACAATATTCAGACCTGTTTCACAGCAAGCAGGCCTCAGAGGCCACTGGAATGCCCTGCAGCAGAGGACAGGCTTTACTTGGAGCCAAAAAGATAGCAGTGCTGGTGCCAGGTAGACTTCAGTGGGGAGCTTGTTCCCTAACGGGGCCACCACCAAAAAGGCCCTTTTCCTTGTTTTTTACCAACCAAGCCTCCCTTGGAGGTTGCAGGTGGTGACAGGCCCCAGAACTTGATCGTAGTGTCCAAATAGAAGAAGGTCAGGAGATGTTCCATCAGGTATCATGGTCCCAAACACTGTAGGCCTTTATAGGTGGAAACTAGCACTTTGAATTGGGCTCAGAAACAGCCAGTGCAAATGGGCCAGAGTTAGTGCTATATGATCAGACCGTCTGATCCCTGTTATTAATCTGGCTGTGGTGTTTTGCACAAGCTGCAGCTTCTGAACAGTCTTCAAGGGCAGCCCCACACAGAGTGCATTGTCTAGTAGTCTAGCTTAGAGAGTAACAGAGCATAGATCACTGATAGCAGAGTGCCTCTGTCCAGACAGAAATGTGGCTGAGTTACCCGTCGAAACTGGTAGAAGGCACTCTGAGCCACTGAAGCCACCTGGGCCTCAGGTCACCAAGATGGCTCAGACACCCGAGCGTTAGTCCTGCTCCTTCATGGGGAAGGTAACCCCATATAGAACAGGTTGGATTCCTTCCATCCAGTCAGAATAAGCATCCACCGACAGCATCTCCATCTTGCCTGAGGTGAGCTTCACTTTGTCGGCCCTCATCCAGCCTGTGGTCGTGGCTGGGCACCAGTACGGCACATCCACAGCCTCACCTCCTGAAGATGAGAAGGAGAGAGAAGAGTTGCGTGTCACCAGCATGCTGTTGGCAATGTAGTCCAAAACTCTGGATGACCTCACCCAGTGGCTTCATATAGATGTTAAATAGCATGGGGGGGGGGCAGAACTGACCCCCGAGGAGCTCCATACTGGAACTCCAAGAGGCAGAACAATACCCCCAAGCACCACCTTCTGGAGCCTGTCATCCAAGTAGGAGTGGAACCACTGCAGTGCGGTGCCTTTCACATCTAAGACAGTTGCCCCGGAAGTTTACCATGGTTGATGGTATCAAAGGCCACTGAGAGGTCCAGGAGAAGAAACAGGGTTTTATCAAACACCCCCTGTGAATTCCTCTTTACCAGAAAAAGAAGTGACGCATCTAGAGGGGCTGTTTCTCACTTGCAGTGTTCCAACTCCAACCAAAAGAGTTGGAGCTCAGTGCTATACACATTTAGAAAATCTCCTATAATTCCTAGCATAATTCCTAGGGCTTCTTTTCTGTCTAAATTGTGCCAATAGGCTCATTTTGTTTGTGCGCACAAGTTGTCTGCCCCAGTTCGGCTGGGATTACCAAGAATCTGTTGCTCTCAGTGGCTGCCATGGTTGGTCAATGATGTGTTGCAAGGCTTACTTTGGAGCTAGAGACCAGCTCTGGAAGATGCGAAGAAGAGATTCCCTCCAAGCCGATTCCCCTTCACCATTGAATTGCATCCAGCCGCAATGCCTGCTTTTGGGGAAAAGAGGCACTCAACCCTTTGAAGAAGGCACCCTTCTCTGTGGCGAGAAGAGGCACGCCACACATGCTCAGATGCTCTCGTGACTTATACCCGCCTATTTTCATTCTGATCCTTAATTCAAAGTGGGTTCATGGCTGCCATGATTCTGGGGTAAGAGGAAAGAGCTCCCAAGTCGGAGCTGATAGCTACAGGGTAGCTTTGCATCCTGGTGGCACTTCAGTTTTTACTGGCTCATGGAGTGTGCAGAGCTAGTATAAATATTGGGTCTCTCCCATTTTGGCTGATGAAAGGAGAGGTTGCAGGTAAAGCTCAGATGACTGTGGACCTCTGTTTGCAAGCCCTGGCAGCGGCGGCATGTGCAATAACAAATGATTTCCCTTCTTTGTTTCCCTTCTTTTGCTTTCGGATCTCCCCCTGTGGGTGCCATGTGGGGCTGCAGTTGTGCCCACCAGGCAAGGTGGAGCTGGTGGCCAGGGGCCAAGCATGCTTGTCATCACCTGTTTCCTGTGGCGGATGGGATGGGGCCCTAACCACAGAAATGGCTGGAAAAAAGAAGAGAAAGGAAAACAAACAGGGAGGGAGGCGGGCCTCATCCCATCCTCCTTCCACCTCGCCCATTAACCCCTTCTTTCTTGACCTGGGCACCATGTGCAATTTGCCCCTACAGCTCAGACACCAGCTTGGCTCTCCTGGTCCCAAGAGGAACCAAAGAGGCCCTGGATTGCTTGATGCATCTTTCCAGACTGGTATATGGCAACATCCCTCTGAGCTTTCTCGGTCTCCCTTCCTTCCCATCTCTCTTACCACAGTCCCTGCAACAGGGTGCATTCAGCCCTTGCAGTAGGAAGCCCTCTGAGCAGCCTTCAGCATCAAAGAGTGCAATCCTATGCATGCCTATTTGGAAGAAATCCTGCCGACTTCAATGGGCCTAACCAGGAAAGTGAATACAGGATTGCAGCCTTCAAAATTGAAAACACCTTGGGTGGAGTCCACATTTAGGCAAGTGACCTGGACTATAGTCAATGCCTTCCCTGCATTCCCTTCCCTGCATCAGCCGCCTCTAACCATGTGACACAGCAGCTCAGGAGATCCTGTTCAATGGGGTGAGTTACGTTAGTGACCAGGAGCCAGGAATCCCCCAAAATTAAGAAGTGTCCCACCTGCAAGTAGAACTCCTCTGTCCAAAGACACCAGATCCTGGTCATAAAACCTTGCTCCCAGGTGTCCCCATCCACAAGTTTAGCACAGCTTTCCATGCATAATCCTGTGTCAAAAAATCTGCCATTGATCACATCTGTGGTCATTTTGTCTCTGAGACAAAGGCACTTCCTGAAGAAAACTGCAGCAGACGAAAGGCCTTTGTTCTGGCTGATTGTTTTTCCTTAAGGAGGTTTCAGTCTATCTAAGAATGACTTTCAGCTCTCAGCAAGTACAGATCATTCAGGGTTGAATCCTTCCTGAGACTATGCGTAACAATAAAATCTGCATAACAATGCTTGGACTATTGACTTCTTCTGCATAACTATAGTTTTTTTTTATTTATTTATAGCCTGCCTTTTTCCTACAAAGGGCTCAAGGCAGCTTACATCTCCTCCTCCATTTTCTCCCCCCAGCAACAACCCTGTGAGGTAGGTTGGGCTGAGAGTCTGTGACTGGCCCAAAGTCACCCAGTTGGCTCCATGGCTGAGCGGGGACTAGAACCCAGGTCATCTGAGTCCCAGTCCCATGCTCTTAACCACGACACCACACTAGTTCCCGGGGTCTATAAACTTAAAAATATGTAAAAGCTTTCCCTCAATGGATTTTAATTGTTGGCTTGAGGTTTTGGTTAAGAATCTTATCTTTCAAAAGAGGCCAAGATGACCTGTATTTATCCTCTTTTTTGAGGGCCTATTGTTTGGGGTATAAGAGTACCCCATACAGCTATTCTTATAGCAATTCTGGGGGGCCTTTAGACCAAGGGTGTGTTTTACTATATAGAAAAAACATATATAAAAAGCAAGAGGCTGAAACTTGTAGATTGTTTAAAATATGCAGTTTGTGACACTGTCTTACAAGAACAAGTAGTCTGTAGGACTACTTATGTGTAAATTACAGTACTGAATGTAAGCCAGAAGGATACCAGTTACCCCAGGATATAGGATGGAGCACGTGCAGCTCTATTTTTGGTGGATCTTCTTGAAGGACACAAGAAGTCCACTCTTGACACGCTCACCCCAATCAAGCATGACAAGAAAGAGAAGGAAAGAATCTGAGCTTTATTCCCTGGAATACGTTTGATCACAAGAAAAGGGGCGATTGACCCAGAATGCATGGTGCAGTCCCCTTTTATACCCTTGCTGACCAGTTGTGATCACAGAAGTCCATTGGTTTGAAATTCCCACTGCAGATGCTGCTTGGTTCATTTGAATTGTGGTGGTTCTCGCTCTTACCTGGGAGGCTGGGCCACCTGGGAGGCTAGAACTAGAGGCTGTGGCAGGAGATTGCTGAATCCCCACCTGCATGACTCGGCTCTGATTTCTTCAGCAATACAAGGGACAAGACCAGCCCACATGGGTTCGATGCCAGCCAGCCAGGTATGTCCTACACTCTGCTAGGCTCCATCCATGTGATGGGTGTGTGGTAGTATACTGATAGCCAAAATACACACAATTGTGATTGATTATATATTTGTTTTAAAGCTGGGCCAATCTCCATCTGATGAGAAAATACTAGCAATACATTCTTGTTCCACTTAAACACATCTTTGTTACAAGCACACTTAGTATTTTGTACTCAGTTCTGGTCAACTTACTTTACTGAGTTGGAAAAAATACAGAGAACAACAAAAATGATCAGGGGACTGGAGCCAGCTCCCCTCCGAGGAGCAGCTCAGACAACTGGGACTGTTTCGCTTGTAGAAAGGCGAATAAGGGGAGACAGGATGGAGGTGCTTAACCTCAGGCATGGCATGGAGAAAGGCGAGAGGGAGGGGGGTTCTCCCTTTCTGTTCATACTTGAGCACCAGTTGCTGAGGAGCTGCTGGGCAGAGGCCTTGCCCCCATCCTGCTGGAGTGATTTTGTGAGTGGCTGGTTTGTCACCAAGGGTGCTGAACTGCAGGGACCTCGGGTCTGATCCAGCATGGCCTTTCTTGTGCAACTGGGCGGGCAAACAAGGAGGCATGAGGGCAGGCCTCACAGCAGAGGCGGGGGGGGGGTTGGGGGGGGATTGTGGTGGTGATGCAGCTTTTCTTCTGCTGAAGATGGCATGAGTCTCTGTGCCATTGCTGCAGGGAACTGAAGGGAGAAGAGACCGACAGGGGGATGTCTCTGCAGAACCTCCACAATGTTTATGTAAGAGGGGGCAAGGAATAGTAGAACTAGGAGAGGGCAGAAGACATGCTAGCTACAGGAAATGGTGCAAAAGAGGCGGCAAAGTGAACATCTGGAGCCCGAAGGTGACATGATATGGGCGGGGAGGGGGAGAGTGAAAAAGAAAGATGGGTGTTGAAGATTTGGCCGCGGCAAGTGCCTCTCTGCTGCCATCGAGTGGCCAGAAGTGAACACAGCTGCAATGAACCGATATTTGCTATTACTTGCTGTTTATTGGAGTAGTTGCAAACATCAGTAATTTAGGGCTAAGGGGTTCTCTACATAAGGCATTTATCGTGCATTTGTGATTCCTCACTCATGGCAGTCCGTGGGTGCTTTACACAACATGACCATCCTTCAGAGCCCTTCCTGTGGGTCACAAGCATTTCTGTAGCTTTTCTTCTTTCAGTGAAGAAAGTCAGATACTGTATTATCTGAAAATGGCAGGACGAACCCAAGTAGCAGCTTGTGTATTTTTACAATTCTGCTTCACCACCTTGTGGCTCTATAAATGGAGAACAAAGGATGGTAATGAAAGAGAAAACCTTGTCAAAAAAAAAAAAAAGCTGATCTTAATCTCACAAAGAATCTGGAAGCAGACACCTGGGTAAATAGTGGGTTAAAAGCCTCATGTAAAAAAACTCTGAACATTGATACCTTAAATGTGTGCATGCAATTGATACATCTTAGCAAAAGCCATTGCACAAGTACAGGGAGCTTAGCATAACAACCCAGGTTTGCGCTCCTTTTAGAAGGCTCTGTCTAGCAGGGCTGCAAAACTGTTCTCATTCTGAAAAGTGGAAGAGGCTCCCCCATTCACCCAAACCAACAGGAAGTCTGCCAATGCTTATGAATCACCTTGGGTGACTTGGGTGGAAGGGCAGTATGCATTTTTAACCCTAACAAATATCTGGCACTGTGATCTCCTGTCTATTGCAGCCCACTTTAGCAGGCACAGGAAAGGAAATAGTTTGGAAGGTGGTAGAAATATGGTAGAAAGTGCACGCATTCAGAAGTGTCTTTGTGCTGGAGCAAAAGAGGCAGCTACTTCAGGCAGTGGATTTCTGACACTATCTGGGATAGAAATTTTTCCCCACAAATCCCATTGAAGTGAAGTGGTGTTGCGTAAAAGCCTGCTTGATAGCACTGTCCGTCTCGGAGAGCCAGCTCAGGAGAACATCTCAGAAGATCGTGCCCATGTTACTTTGCTAGAGGACAAACCACTAGGCTTTTCTGTCCTGAGCACTTTAGCATCATCAGGGAGGTGGTGGGGCTTCATTATTAATTTCTTTGCATTTGGTTTCATTTTTACAGTGAAAAAGTGCTGTTTGAATACATAATAACTGACCCTGGCCCAAGTGTAGGCAAACTGGTAGGGAGGTAATTAAGAAGATATTCTTCAGTACCCCCCCCCCATCAAAACACAATCAACAGAAAAGAATAACTTGCATAACCACAAACATTAAGGGCTTCTTATGTAAAGCATTTAACCTGGTGTTTTATCAGGGTTGCTACTTCCATGCCTTTGTGGGAGAAGAATGTCCTTTTACATGAAAGGTTTTTGCCCCCAGGGGTTTTTCTCTCTGCCTCTTTCTGTGTTTTATTACACAACACAAGGTAGCACTGTAGTACAGAGCAGAATTTAGACTTTACATGTGGCATCATCCAGGAAAACACTGCATTGCCCTTGTTCTTTAAAAAGCACAGAAATGGCTGAAAAACACCACAGAGGCCCCCGAAAAATGGCAACATCAAACAAGAGAGCCAGAACTGTCCCTGTTGCCTGGTAGCCACAGCTGACTAGGATTCCCATGGAGGGCTCTGGCTCTCCTCCTCAGCTCCTTTTCCAGCTGTTTCTTCGTAAACTAGTGTTCCTCATGCTGCTTCCTTTGCTTCTTTGCCTTCTGCTTGCACAAGGCAGCAGGATCAGGATTGACCATTCCTGAAATCTAAAGGCCAAATGTCTTGTTGTGCATCATCAACACAGGGGCTGCTTTCACACAGCAGTGGTTCGTGGGAGGGGAAACTGAAGCCCAAGACGGTTTGCAACACATGCCCTCTTCTGCCTCTCCCCAGGCCAGGGCTCTGTGAAGACAGCAAGGCTTTGCAAATGAGAAAGGCTAGCGGTGGGAGCGCAAGCTGATTTCTCTACTAAAAATAGTAAAGTGTGCTCAGCTTGCCCTCTGGGGGCACTGTCCGTAGCCCCAAATGTGGGAAACTGTGGGTCCTTGCAGCAGAAACTCAAAATGTGCATTTATCACATTGCCTCCTCCAGAGCCCATCTGAAGCGTATGTTACAAGCCACAGAGAAGAGCTTCAGCTCAAGGATGGCCCCAAGAAGGAAAGCAAGCCAACGATGGTTTCTGGGCTGTTCTTGTTGCCCTATCCCTTCCCAAGGCTTAGCAACAATGCTTCCCATGTCCATCTTATAGCCAGAAGTGCCTGATCCTGTCTAATCTTGGAAGCTGAGCAGGGTCAGGCCTGGCTGAAATCTGGACGGGTGACTTTTAATGGGAACTGCCCAAAGTGCTTGGGCTATAGGTGGTGTAGAAATGCAATCAAATAGTAATAGGACCTAGGGATTGACTTATCTTTGTTACCTTAAGTTATAGGAGCCTATGTTCTTACTGAGAATTACAATTTGGCACTTCTGAAGTATTTTGTGACAAGGGGTGTTGTTTTCATGAGTGGCAAGTGGGACTTCTCTCAACCAGAAGGGTGTCCCTCTACCTGCTACTGCCTGCTGGTACCTAATGAAAACCCCCTTTGGTCTCTTCCTCTGGTGGCCACTGTCCCATTCTGGACTTGCTGGAGAGCAGAGGTGGCCAAACAGAAGCGTGCCATTAAGAGGCGGCAAAGAGAATCTGACCCACAAGCCACAATTCTCCCTGTCCAAGCTGCTTTGCCGTGATAAGAACTACAGAAATGGGTCTGAATTGTGCCATATGTTAACACATGTGTGCACCCATCCATGCACGCATCAAGTGGATTTTCTGCCTCAGGCAACAAAAATGTCTCAAGAATGACACTGATAGAGACAGAATCATCTGAAAATATAGCAGAGAACTGAATTCCACACCATCATTTCTGAAACATGGATGCTCCTGCAAGGCCAAAAGAGGAACTTCTATCCTGCATGTAAAGTGCATGTGATGAGTACACAAAATAGTGAAGTCCTGTTTTTTCCTGCTTGCTAGCGTTCCCCCTTTTTTCTGGCAAATGTTGCTGTGCCATCAGCAGCTACATTAAGCTTTCCCCATCACGTAACTTTCATACTGGGGCATCTTGTCTGCTCTGAACTTCTGCTATGCAGTTCCCAAGAAAACATGGCACAATAAAATGGCCACATAACCTTATTTGCCTTTACAGATTCCTATAAAGGCATCTCTCGAGGTGAAAACACAAGGCCACCTACTTCTCTGTAGTTTAACCCAATTGTGTTTTGTCCTACAATGAAAGCATGAAGTGTTCTCCCCCTCAACCCCCCTTGGGAGAGCTTTTTAAATATTTGAAAAATGTCAGCATCTCCTCTCTCCCTTGGGCATCTTTCCTCTAGGCTAAACATGCTTACCTCCTTCAGAAGATTTGTTCCTCAGCCCCTTGTCTCAAGGAAGAATTCCAGCTTCATCTGTCACACTCACCCGAAAGGATAGAACCATCTAGGGGGTTGTGCAAACCTTGGAGTGCCACAGAACCCACCATCAAGCAGTCTCTTTTAAGAATGGCCTTGCTTAGCCATTAACAAAGTTCTTCTAGGCCAGTTTTCTGCTTCTCAATTGTGGCCAAGCAAAAGCTATGGGAGCTAGCACTTGGTAATCAGATAGACAACCTGTAAATGTGGAGGCTCCATCTTTCACTGTTATGGCTAAGGTCATCAGCAGACCTAGTCATCTAAACTATTACTATATATTGTCCACATACCAATTCCATGGGAAAAAATTGTGTTTGCTCTGCCACTCAGTTTCATTGGATTGCACTGGGTTTTCATGGGTCGATGGGAAATACCATCAGTTTAAAATGTGCAACTTTTAAAACTTTTCTAAATGAAAAATTGTACTGGCTATATTCAGTCCCATTCTGAGTGCTAAATTTGCCCTTTTCACTTGTCCAAAGTGTACAATCAGGCAGTAAGTGAGGTGTTTTCCCGTCAACCCCCTTTTCTGTGGAAGTTGTAGCCAGTTGAGCCTTAACTTGCAAACCCAAATATTTGTGCCTTCCCCAAAATTCATCACTTTGCATTCACTTCTCATGAATCTCCAGTAATCACACTGCAGGCATCTCCAGGGAAGCGGCTACAGGACAGCGGCCTCAAGCTCTCCACTAACTCGGTCTCCTGCAAGACTACACAGGAGACGTGGGGGGGGGGGGTGAAGGGATCCTCGTGTCAGCAGCTGCATGCAGAGGGCCGTTTCCATGGGCCATTTTCCTGAAACAGAGGGATCTGCATTGCTTCCAAGCTTTGCTTGTTGAGCAATCCTTCTCCTGTAGGCCTAAGCACATGGAGTCGGCATGGCATCCTCTCTCCTTTCGTGTGTGTCAACTGTGGGGCCAAGAACGCAGGATTCCAGTATAGTCTTACCAGGCTGGTGCACGACTTTTGGTTCCTAAGACCTGTGTGCGACATGACACAGTGATGACTGCACATGACACACCTGCAGATGGCCTTGCAACAAGATGCACCTGGCCCCAAGTTTTGTTTTTGCAGCACACAGCCAGACACCCCCATCAGTTCACAAGCAGGTTGATTGCTTGCTTTAAGGATAAAGATAGCCTGTCTCTATACATGGAGGTTTCACTGAATTACTACAGCTGGCTCCAGTCTGACACATTTTTCCACGAATTTGTCTCATCCCTTTTCGAAGCGTTCCACTTGCTGACCACCACCGCAGCATAGCAACTGTTTTTATGTTTGCAACCCACAACAAACCTCTATCTACCCACCCAAGGCAGCAATTATGGGAGGATTTAAACTCACCAGTATCTTTTTATATGAAATAACAACAGCTTTATATACATATCTGAGAAGTGTGGAACACATGCCCTTCAAATGGAGGGAGACGCATCCGGGGGGGGGGGGGTTCTGGCTTCCAACCCCCCCCCCCCCTTGCAATTTTGTTTAAGTTTCATGTTGAAGACTCTAAGACACTAAAATTTCAAGAGAAAAATAGAATCAATAATAAATTGTGTGGAAGCCCCCTCCCTCAAGATATTCCCCAACCCCCACCCCAAGTCCAGGAGCTGGTCACATTTCTTTCTTCTAAGTGTGGTGGATAGCTTTTTTTTTTTTTTTTTAAAGGAAAACTACAGATATATCAGAAATATTATTTGCAGTTATTTTGAAAATATTGGCCAGGACCCAAAGACCTTGGAACCATTTAGTTCTAAGAGCTCAAGAGGGCCGAAAGTAGCAATCATATACTTGCTTATCTGGGAGCCAGCCCCATTAACTGACTTTTGAGTAGGCATGTGTAGCGTTGCACTATTAGATAACAATTCTCAGTTTGGAAGTGAGCCAATGTTGGAGGCTCCCTGGCAAGAAGCTCCAAGAATACAGCCTAATGGCACAATCTCAATCCTGTTTTCTTAAAAGGAAATTGTACTAAGTTGAATGGTTCTCAGATGTGCTCTTTCTGGAAAGCATCCTTCCTTCAGGAAAAAAGAGCTCAGATCATGTCTGGAAAACAGTAATGTGAAAAAGACCAAAACTGTGCGGGGAGGGGGACTTTTCTCTGAATTACAAAACCAAGTGTCACGTCTTTCAACGCATTTCAAAATGAGAACCAAGATTTAGGAGAGGGTGTTTTGTTGGTGAAAGCATGGACCAGCGCAGTTGCTTTTTGACACACACCCTGCTAAAATTTGAAAGCTTTTTGCTCAGAGAACACTTTTCTCCCAGCAAATCCATCTTATTTCCCAAAGTTTCATCCATTCAAAAGAAAAAACAAAACAAAAACAGGCAGGGAGGGAAAATTTTAGCTCTGTATCCAACACTGATCCAACAAGGTCTCTTGTCAATAAAAGCAACCAAAAACCCAAGGACACAAATCCAGCCAGCATAAAGCATCTTTAATTCTCACTGACTCATCTGTGCAAAATGCTAAGCCAGAATGTCTGAGAATTCTGACATAGCTGGGATGCCGAGCGTGCACTCCCCAATCACTTCCCACTTGGCTCCACATGTCAACGGGCCGGCTGCGACAACCAGAAACTTACCAGGAAAGAACAGCTTAGCATTTCATCCGAAGAGAGGGTGCCTACCAGTGCGTGGCTGCTGAACTTGCAAAAGGCCACAGACCCAGGGAACTAGCAAATTGGGCCACCCACACCTGTCCCAGCCAGGACGGCCTGCAACTGCAGCCTTTCGCAGACAGTCCAGAGAGGCCCCGCCAGCTGTTCTCTCGGTGCAGCAGGAGAGCAGCCACCAGCGGTGAGAGCTGCACAATTCCCACAAAAGCTGGCCCAGAATGATGAGATCCCATATGCCTGGCAGCAATGCCATGGAGATGGGGAGATGTGGGCATGCCAGGTGGGAAGACCGCTTATGCCAGTCCCGTCTACTACCAAGCCTGGACCCATGAACCAGCTTCAAGCCTTCTCTCTAAACTACGCATTGTTAGGAGTGAGAGAACCCAGAAGTCCACGACCAGATGGAGCGCTAAGCGTTCGTGCACAGTAAGTTTCTGGTTACTTGTGAGTCTAATGTTTGGATGCTCGGGCTTCTTGGAAAAGTCAAACAGGAGTGATTGGCAATCATGCATTAGCATTACTGGCATGCCCAAATTCTCAGCAATTCTGCTGTAGTATTTTGTACTAACTCAGCCACTGAATTAAAAGGGCTTAACTCTAGCTAAATGTTGCATTTAAAAGAAAATTGTGACCAACCCCATACAAGAATCATGTTGGTTTTTTTTTTTCTGGTTTTCTTCTTGCCAACCTCTTTCTAGAAACCCTCCAAATTCCAAACTTTTACAAAGTTTTCTTTTAAAATGTATTTTATATATTTATATATATATATATTTATATATATTTCTTTCTTAAATGAATCCTTCCCTCCTTGTTCTATGTGTACTTTTTTTCTTTTTTACCTGAAGAACTAATTTTACTTTATTATTTGCTGGTGACATTTTTAGGCATGTGTGAGTGGACAAAGAGTGGGGAGGGGAGCCAGGGAAGGAGAGAAAGGTAACTTTGGGTGGTCAAATCGAGGACAAAAAGAGGGGGTTGAGCAATTAAAAAAAACCCTGAAAACATTACACCCTTTCCCCTGAAACATTTGAAATGCAAACTCAACCGAGAAAAAAAAAAAAACACCACTTCATTTTCACTGCAACAAGAAGCAGGCAAACCCTTCGTGGAAGTGTGTACGTGTGCAGGACAGGATGAAGGGAAGAGCAGGGGTGCGTGCTGCACAGACGGTGATCTTTTTTTGTAATCGGTTGTGTTTTAATATATATATATATATATCTGTATACAGATATATATATCTGTAAAGTCTTGCTCCTAGTTTTGAGCTTCTGTCCTTCAGATCTGCTTGTTGATCTGTCTACTGCGAGTTCAAAACTTCCTGTATATGAACTGTGGCTCCCCAGTGGGAAAAGAGGCCTGCACAGCAAGCAGGGCGCTGTTTTGCTGGAACTGCTGAATGAAAGACAGTGTGCTGGTACAGGCAGTACATGGAGGCCACTCTCTGGAGCCCAAGCACGACTCCCGGGGTGGAGCATGGTGGGGGAGAAGACGGCTTGCAGCATCGTTCTGTCCCAGGGCTTCCCTTGACCCCACCCTGCTCCTCCGATGTTTGTCCAGGCATACCCAGGGTGCAGAGACCAAAGTGTGTGGGGGGATCCGGCCGCTTGTCCCAGTGGCCAGCGTGGTCACGGCGAATGCGTGGCAGGACTGCTTCTGTTGGAGCTGGGGGAGAGGCTGGGGCTGCAGCTGCCTGGAGGAGGGGCTAGGCTGCCTATGCGGGGCGGGGCTCCCGTGGGGGCCCCCAAGGTGTCCATGCCTTCAGAGTTCTCCAGCATCTCTTGGATAAGGGGTGGCATCGACCCGGGGATCTCCATTTTCAAGGTGATCACTCTTTCAGCACCTGCAGAAGGGAAGACAGGTAACTTACACAACATGGAACCCGAGCACCACCCTGCCGAGCCTCAGGCAAGCTGTCTGCTACCCTCCCAGCAGAGTTTCCTTCGGGGTAGCCTTTTTGCCTTCCAATATAAGCTCACTGGGGAACCCTAAAAATCTCCGGCAAGGGTCCCTGTGTGATAACATATTTTCAAATGCCTGTTATTTGCATTTACAATGTTGCATCTTTATGTCTATGCCTCAAAATGGTGACATGTGAGGTATAAGCTTTAGTTCCTCTGTGTCTTTCCCAGATCTTAGGGGTAGGGTTAGGGTTACAGACCAGTTTAAAGGGACTAGAAGAGACTCTACAGAATCCAGAGCAGAGGCTCAGCCCTTACCCTTTGCGCTGATGCTTCGCAGGTCTGTGATCTTCATCAGCATTTTAGGGAACATATGGGGTTTGCTAGGCCGCCTCTTCCTTACATAGACTTTCAGGGCCTCCAGGAGCGGCTCCTGCAACTTATCCACTCGGTCTGGCTGTTCCAGGTCCTGTCGATCTGGAGAGAAGGTGGGCAATCAGAAAAGCACAAAGTGGCTTAAAGGCAAAACAGTACAAATGCTGTGCTTATTAGCACATTTCTTCATTCCAATTTTACTGTGTCCAGTAACAAAAACTTCTATGTGGATTAACATGAAAATCTATCCACGCACTGTACACTATAGCCATCCACAGAAACATTTTGCAATTTTTATTGAATGTATTCTGCTAGCCTTAGGACAGGGAGACCTATAGAGCAGGGAAGCCTCTGGATCCTGGGTATAACTTTCAAACAGGGCTTGCATCAAGGGGACTCCTTTGAATTTGGTGAATGCTGTGAACTGCCTTGAGTGTCTCTTCTGAGACAGTGTGAGGTATAGATGATCAAAGCAAATAGATATGTGCCCTCCACTGTCACTTCCAAGACTCTATGGGGGACTACTCAACATGTCCCATCCCACTTTGCAGAACATCAGAAAGATGTACAGTGGTTTTAAACAGATGTAGAACTAGCAGAAATTGAATGGTTGCAGGTTTTTCGACCTCCTTGCTGTGAAAAGGCTGTGATCCTACATGCTACGAGACTGTCAGTCAGAACTACTGTGGACTGTATCCAGTGGGGTGTGAGCACTAATGTAAATTACAAGTGTACAAGTGTAACTCTAGTACGATGCCAGTGGTACTAGGGTGTTGCACTATAATGCTGGTGTTGCACTATAATACTTTACGCTTGATTTATACTGCACTGCCTTCCAAGTTTATGTTCATAGGTGCAAGGCGAGAATGCAGAGCGCCTGGTCATAGAAGCAAAGGGGACTCAGGTGCTCTGCTTTCCTGTCCCCACATCTCCTTGTAAGGATGGAGGGATGCAGGGTGTACAAAGTGGCTGCATCCTCTGTGCTTCTCCTCCGTGCCCTACCTCCTGTCCCCGTCAGAGGCTGGGCATGCAAAAACAGAGCACAATCAAACTAGGCTCCATCTCAACCAACTGGAGGAGCAATTGGGGGGTGTCTGGATGAGCTTTGCTGCAGGAGGGGCTTCCCCTGCTGGGAAAGCCAAGCCACAAAGAAACTTCGGTTCCGCAGCAAAGGGGCCAGGACCACACCTCTGTGGTCAGAATTTGGGCAAAGGGAAGGACAAGAAACCATGCAGTTGATACACTCATGCAAATGTGAAGCACATCTTTGTTGCTGGAAAGTTCTGGGTTTTCAGGACTGCTTGGCTGTATTTTTCATCTGCTTTTTGTAGTTTTAGTTGCACAACTGAGTTTGCCTATTTTAGGCATTCTGAGGATTTTCTGAATCCACATTTTAAAGCGATTTGCACTCTCTAGACTAACATGCTGATGGGAACCAAATTGCTCTGGTTTTTTTCTTTTGTTCTTCTCTGCTTTTTATGATACAGTTCTTAGAGCGAAAGCATCATACCAAAATGCATAAAATGCACATTTTACAATAAAATACATGAAAAACCATGGATTTTATGATAAAGTGCATTCAGAGATTAACGTTTTACCAAATATGTGCATAAAAATCAGGATTTTTGTACTTTTTCAATGCTTGAAGTTTTAGGCAGAAACATCATGAACAAACTTATGAAACTGACTTGGCTCAGAATCAGATTGATCCAGCCCTACTATAGGGTTCAGGTTATTTCATACCCTATGGCCACTTCACCAAAACAACTTGCATGGGAATTTTTTTTTAAACCACACATGCAATGGCCTCATGTCATAATCACACCAAAGGTATATTTTTGCCAAGTTTTCTCCTAGGGAAGTGGAAAATTATAGGGGCTTTTCATTGTATATACACACTCTCTGTACACAGAAAAACAGATACTGTGTGCAGTGGATGCTTATTAAAACCTACCTGCGGCAATTGGCCCTATGTTTTTCACACATTTTCCTATAAAGTGAAAGTAAATTCTTAGTATACGATGGGAAAATATTTTCACTGATCTGGAGATCCATGTTCTTCTGAACATTTAGTTGGAAATAGTACTACTTGAAGTTATTTCGGATCCCAGCCACCCACCGTCTGCACAAGCCTGCAGACTCTCATCCAATTAAAAGCTTTGAAACGCACAAACTTTCTGTCCTGCCACTTGGTGGTGCTGTTGAACAAGGATGCAGCACACTCAAAGAGGCATTCCTGATCCTTTTCTTCTCTAGCATCAAGGAACACGCATTAAAAAAAGATAGCAATGCCAGACCATATGAAAAACAACAATCTACAATCTGCAGCTGAGCACTACTGACATCAGGATCAACCAAACTGCCACAAGAGAGTACACAAGTTTTTCAAGTGCTCTAGAATTCTTCACAACAAGTATGAAAAGCAAGGGACTGGGGAAGAGACAGAAAAGCGTAACAGTTAGGCCAGATGTTATGGCCATGGAACCTGCAGTTTAAACTCATTCGCAAGATGGAGGTTGCAGACTGAATGAATTATATGTGGATCTAGGGAACAAGCAAGCAAAAATGTTTTTAACTTATAAGTTTGCAGAGAAAAGGTTTAAAATATGTAGGTGGTGACAGTTCAAGGAACATTGACCCACAACAAAACATGCTGGTTCAACTGTTTCAGTTCATTTCATGGGGCACTTAGAAAAACCAAACCACTAAACAATAGGGCAATTTATATGTCAGAGAGGCAAATTGTGGGTTCCTTAATTCATGATTTGCTGGAATGCGCACCCTGCATGCGCTACTTTCACTTTATATAAGCAGCATCTGATTTACCCAGTCAAAGGTTTAGAGCATGATGCGAGAACCTGGACCCACCATGAATGTCCTTGAAAGGATGCAACTTCCAATTAAAGAAGGTGGGTTTGGCTTTCTGGATCTTGCTTCCTATCATCGGGCCTGTTTGTTGACCTGTACTAGATTTTGGTCTTTTCCTCTTAGATTCGATTCTCCACCTTGATCACTTCTGGAACTGTCCTGTCTGGATTCTCTCTGTAAATGGATGGCATTAGGTTCTTGATACATTAAAATGGATGTGATTCCTCCCACAGTTATGTCGATTACATTTCAAGTCATTTTCCCATGCTGAATAGACTTTACGGGAAAATCCAAATTTAGAAATTGCTAAGAAAGTGTCTGGCAGATTTGGATCAGCTGACCAATTTTGCCTTGGATCAGTTAGTGGGTGCTAGTGGTGGATTCTAAGTTTTGCATGCTGAATGGGATTTGCCTACAACAGCTGAATGGCAATACTTGCAATTGCAACATTGACCCTGCGGAGATTATAATATGGATAAACTTGTACTGGAACATCCTTTAATATTCACTGATACCCATATGATCTTTTGGATCTGGGAACTTAATTTGCAGTCAACATAAATGGAGGATTCTCTGTACTCTTTTGATAGCTAAAAGACTGATATTGCAACACTGGAAAGATGCATGTTCACCTCCTATAATGCAATACATTGAAGTGCTTTCAACATTTGAACCAGTCACTTGTGAACGGATATGTAAACGGATATTTGACCTGCCTTTGCTGACATCTGTGCATAATTTTTTAGAAAGTTGCATTTTCAGTGTACGTGTGTGTGTACATGCACACATATACACACACTTTTCACATGACATTAATATGCTCAAATTTATAAAGTTTTTTAACGGTTTTGTTGAAACTTTGCAATAAAACCCCAACAATTTAAAGAAGCTGTGATCTATTTAACCCATGGAATACATGCCCTGCATAAGGCTCTTCTGCTTTCCATAATCAATCTCCAATTGACCCAATTGAAGGTTGTGAGCATGACATGAGACCCCAGGCTGCTGGACTGATTAAAGGACACACAGCTAAGCAGTTAACTGAACAACAAAACATGAGTGACGCTCTGGTTGTTTAGCCCCTACGCACAAGCTCCTCAACAGTTAAGTTTGCATACCACACAGCCTCCAACTGAACCAACTGGAGGGTTGGTTGGTTGGTTGTTTTTTACAGAAAGTGGAAGTGGCTTGCACACATTCCCACAAACTGTGGGTTAAATAACCTATGATCTGTTACTATGATGTGCAAACCAGGTCATTGTTGAGGAATAACGTTTATGCTTCTATAATAAAGTCTGACATGGAAGAGACCATCAGTTCCTCCCTATCTGCTCTCAAATACCAGGTCAAGATGCTGTTATTACTGACAGTTTTTTCCTCTTAACTGGGCTTATTTTGGTTTTGCTGCAGATCTTTATGAATACAGCCACAGAGGGTAGGAGTTATAAAATCGACATATGTTTATCTATCTATATGTATTTATTTTTCCAATTTTTACAACTGGCAGTTTCCTTGAGGGCCCATGCAAACAGAAATGTAGAAAACTGTATAAATAACTAAAGAGTATTGTTAGGAGCTCACCTCCACATATGAGACAGATGGCGCTGAGGAGTCCTGTTTCAGCATCATCCATCTCAAGCGGCAGCAGCTGGTTGGCAAAGGCAAAGACTAGATCTGTGAGGGGCCCAAAGCCTGCATTGTGCATCTGCGTGCGATTGAGTGTCAGGCCATCTGAGAAAGTCATGGTGTCTTGATCCGGGGTATAGCGTGTACATATCCGCAGGATCTAGAAGGGAAGAGGCAAGCATCACATTGGCTCCTACTCCCTTCCATGTTCTACCTGTGCAGTGCTACAAAAGGAGTGCTTTGGGTTACCGGGGGGTGCAAATGTGGGTCGCGTTGACTTCTCAGAGGGCAAGCACCATGCATTCTAACACTCTTCCAGCCTCTGTAGTTCTCTGGTTCCAAAGACAGTCTGATTTGTCATACTTTGGCCTGGATTCCAACTCACCAGGATGTCTAGACAGGCGGCTTTGAGAAGCGTGATCTGGTCAGCGATTGTGAGCGTGGTGAAACCCGGCAGCTGCTTAGCGAATTCTACTGTCTTGATGATGCACTTTGTAGACAGTTCACTGAACTTGTCCCACAGATCGATGTCAAGAGAAACTCGCTGATCTGAACTGTTATTCTGAGAAGAGTTGGAAGAATGGGGCAGGGAGGAGACACCGGAAGCTTAAGGTGAGAAGATGGCACTGAAGACTCCAAAGCAAAGCACCATATTTGAGCCTAGGGATGAACTTCCTCTCTGGGAAGACTGGGTGAAGGAATTTTTGATTCGCACTCAGAATTCTGATGGGTTTCTTGAAGCGGCAGGTTAGAAAATGCCCCGAAGCCATTTTGCCTGGTTACCTTGGCAAGAGAGGGTGACCCAAATCCAGCCCATGGAGGTCTGAGCATCCTCCACAAATCCCATGCCCTGAGGAGAAGAGGCCTCATGCAATCTCTGAGAACAGAAAGATTCCCCTTTGCGCTTCCAAGCTTGCATCAGAGGGCAAGTGGCACAAAGAAGGATCCCTTTGTTATCTCTCTGTTAACAAAAATAAAAGATGAGCTGGGGATTCCCCCACACCACTCATCTGGGAGCCAGTAGGAGCAGGCTCTCACAAGCCCCAGCTGAATCCCTTCTCATACCGCATGCGCTCTGGGATACCAGCTGAGTAGAGAAGTGCAAGCTGGCCATCTCCCTTGAGCCACAAACAGGGTGGGAGGGCTGCACTTGGTGGATGCTTGCAGGAGGCAGCTGCTTAAGAAATAAAGACAGTCATAGCAAGTCTTCTCCAATGCAGGAATGGGAAACTTGTGGCCGGCAAACAAAACTAAGGAGCTTCTCTTAAGAAACTCAGACTTAGAATAAAACAACTGGAAGATGCATTATGAGTAAATTATACTAAAAGGTAGGATACAATTATGCATAATAGTTAATTTGTACACAGGCAAGTTGCTCACTCTTCTGGCTAAAGAGAAAATGTTGAAATGTGTCTGACTCAGTCAACTGAAGCAGGCAGAGAGGATCTGTTTAGCCTAGTGAACAGTAGCAGAAGGGACTGCTACTGAACTGTAGAGTACCTGCTGGCATGCAGAAAGTACCCGGTTCAAACCCCAACACCCCTGGTTAAGTGGATCAGGCAAAACGTGATGGGACAGATCATTATTGTAAGAAATAATATCCGCCAGAGCTCCTGGGTGGCGGCAAACAATTGGGGTAGGTGATGCTGTGCCAGATGGACAAAAGACGGCAGCTGCTGGAATGCCTGCCGAAAAGCCATCCCTGACTGTAGCACCTGTGAAATTTGCCATCTGATTAAGCAGAAGCCAAGGCTTTCATGGAGCCTTTGACTCAGGTGGGGGGAGGGGGGATCTGCACATTCTGACAACCTGTCATAGGGGTTGTTACACCCCTCCTGGGTGAAGGGAGTGAGCAAGCGCACTTTTTGGCAAGCGCAGCAAAAGACTTGCATTATTGAGCCTACCCTCCCGTGCCAGCCAACTTGCAAGGGCCCAAGCAGTTCTTGGGGTGGCTAGCCCTGGCTTGCTGTCCTCCACTCTGCAACTGCAAGTCATTTATAGCTCACCATGGCTTTTTCTGCCCCTTTGCCTTTTCCCCCCTCCAGACTGCAAGCTCTGGCTTAAGAGCCAGCTTTCATGATCCTCATTTAGACACTCACCGAGAGCCCCTTTCAAATGTTCACATACCACAATGGAGAGGTTATTCACAGCTGCAAACCCTTTAAAATATATATTTTGGACCCCTAATGTGCACTGATGTTGGCGTACATTTTATCATTGTTTTGTTCCTTTTTGAGTGCCACCTGGACACTTAGAGAGATATGAAAATAGGCATCCTTATTTGGGCAATGTCCAGGGACATACCTGCTGGAAAAATGCACAAGTACCAAACTTAAACGTTGACCTAGAGGGGCTCCAAATAGTGCCCCCCCACCCTTTGGTTTCATTTGACTGATTTCCAAAGGCAAGCTGTCGAACCAAACCAAATGTGCAAGTGGTCTGTGCTTGCAGAAAAGAGAATAGTGAGATTTGTACCTTTTTGTGGCAAGTTCCTCAACTAGAGCCAGTGTGCTGTATAAGAGCCAGTGTAGTGTAGTGGTTGGGACTGGGACTCAGACGATCTGGGTTCTAGTCCCCCCTCAGCCATGGAGCCAACTGGGTGACTCTGGGCCAGTCACAGACTCTCAGCCCAACCTACCTCACAGGGTTGTTGTTGTGGGGATAAGATGGAGGAGGAGAATGATGTAAGCTGCCTTGAGCACTTTGTAGGAAAAAGGCAGGATATAAATTGAATAAATGAATGAACTATATTTAGTCTTTTTCGTGTCAGAGGGGCAAGGGTGCACTCTCTTTTCCGCTTGCTTCTGAGACTTTAGGTGCTTGCAAACATGAAAAAGTTCAAGCCACCCCCTGAAAGAACCACCATTTTGTCTCTAGCCATTTGACAGCTAGTGTTCTTATGGAATTCCACCATTGCTTAACATGCATATTCTTACGCATATTCCCTGTGGAAAAACCACGGGGAGCAAAAAGCCTCCAAAGCTCACACAACAATAGGCCCACCCTGGCTTATTACCAGCGTGGAATGCATGATCTACAAAAGCACCCAGGGTCTATGGTAGTGTCCCTTAAAAATCTCGATAGCGTTAGGGGTATTATAGTTGCTTTTCTCCCCTTCAGAGAAACAATGTGTTTTTGTGGAACTTCTGCATATTTTCTGCTAGGAATGTGGATTTGTACTAGATCAAGTTTTCAGCTGTTTCTTGCCTATGCCTTTGTTTGGAGGATTATAATGCTTTTCAAGTGGTAGGCTTGTTTTGAAAATATTGCAGTTTTGTGACATTTAATAATTTGTACTAATCGTTTTTTGATTATTTTGCAGACACTGTTGATAGTTTAGTGGCTGTGGATGATGCTGGGCAAACTGGGTGGAAAGGCATTGCCCTTTATGTGTTCTATGAGATCTGGAATCATTAAGCCTTTGTTAGCCTACAAAGAAAGACCAAATATGGTCAAAACACATTTGGTTCTTTGATATTTCTCAAATGATTCCGATTCCTCTGCCCATAAGTGGATATTAGTGGGTGGGGGATAGTTTTATATGAAGAGATTAACACATTATTAGTCTTATAATAACCATAAGGCTGTCTGTTTCTAATTTTTCCTCTTATGCAAAGTGTTATGTGACTTTGTGAACTTCATAGTTTCTCGCTTAGTGAATATCCCAACTTGCTAGGTATCAGGCAGCTTAATAAGATGAACCCCCAGAGCATAAGCGATGGTCGCCAATTAGCAAAACACATCCATATGGTATAGAATTTATCCCTGCGGCTTCTATTTCAGAGCCAAATCTGAGGAGTTTATTTGCACAAGGTACTCCTAATGGAAGGCGTGCTCTTGCCCCAGATCAGTGGATCTCTCCCAATTACAGTGCTGGCTGCCTCGCAATCCCAGCAATGTAGCCTGCCTGCTCTCGCACCCAGCCTTCCCCTCTCCCTCGCTTTGCTGTCTTGGCTGCCACTTACCGTGGTGTACTTGCCCAGCTGGCAGAGAGCAGGGAAGGTCTCCTGGTGGGCCTTGCGCACTTTCTCGATGAGATCCTCCACCTCAGGCGTAATGATGTAGCTCTCAGAACATTCCTGCTTGGGAGCATCTTTCTTCTTTTTGTTTCTATCATTCCGGACCGCTGGATGGAAAAGCAAGCGTGAGAGTCCTACGTAAGTGGGTGTGCTTTCCAAGAGAGTGAGAAATCAAGAGCCCTGAAAAGAACCCACCCAAGGCTTTTTGCCTTGACCACTGCCATTATGTAACATTACTTAGTAATAGTAACTTTAAATTATTAGTTTTACACCTAATTAAGATATTTGGAATATAACGCTTTTGATGATACTTTAAAAAAGTGGGGGCACAGGTGCCGAAGAGTTGCCGGGGGGGTATACATAGGCAGCCAGATAAAGGGACTGAACAGAGGTCTGACTTTAAAAGCATTCTGTATCTTCAATGGAGGCAAACACAACAAAGCACCCAATTATTTTCCTTTTGGAAAGGAGTTATATCTTACCCACCTCAGTGCCTCTTGCCTACCTGCTTGTGGCAAGTTTCCCTCACCCATTCACCCCCAGTTCACAGAGACGGAAAGAGCGCAGGCTACCATCCCTCCTTGCATTTCCAGCCTCAGATGGAACTGATTTTCCTCTCTAACTAGCTGTGCAAATGACCTAGACTTTCACTGCAGAGGTGTCCAGGGATGGAGCAGCACCAGTCTAGGCCAGAGAATGGTGGTCAACCACGGCTCTCAGCTTTTAGCAGTGTGTCAGAGTGTGGCCCTCTTTGGATGTAATGGCAGCATTCACTGTAATTCAGTGGTTGCTCCCAGAAAGTGGTGCCAAAGGAATACTGCCCAACCCTGTGGATTCTCCTCAGAGTGTGCAGCTCCCCAGAGGTCTATTCTGTCCCCATGAAAGCAATGAGTGGGGTCAACTGGAGGTTTCGGAGTGCACTGCCATCAATACGCTGATGACATGCAGCTCTATTTCACCTTTTCATCATCAGCAGGTGAGGCTGTGGAAATGCTAAACCATGTCTGGCCGTGACAATGGACTGGATGAGGGCTAACAAACTGAAACTCAATCCAGACAAGACTAAGATGCAGTTAATTTCATAGTTCCTCTGATCAGATGGAGGGTGTTCAACCTGTTCTAGACGGTGTGCAACCGGTTAAGCAGTTGGTTTGTAACTTGGAGGAGGGGGCTCCTTGATCCATTGCTGCCACTTGGGGCTTAGCTCCCCTCAGTGGCATGGGGTGCCTTCTACCAGCTTTGGTTCATGGCCCACCTATGCCCCTATCATGATAGGAATAACTGGTTTCAGCAATCTGCAGTCTAGTAACCTCTAAATTAGATTACTGCAATGCACTCTGTGTGGGGCTGCCCCTGAAGACCGTTCAGAAGCCTCAACCTGTGCAAATCTGCAGCAGCCACATTAACAAAAGGGGGATCCAAAGAGCTGAACATTTTAGATCAGCTTTGGCCTGCTGGCAGTGGCTGTCTGTATGCTTCCAAGCCCAATTCAAGGTGCTGGTTTTAATCTATACTTACACAGTGTGGGATCATAATACTTGATGGAGTGCCTCTCTGTACTGAACAATCTACCCGGACACTGTGCTAACATCCAGGGCTTTCCTAGGAGGCCAGGTTAAGACGGCCCTTTAAGCCAGAGCTTTGACAGAAAAGCTGGACATCCAATGGCCTGAGGGGATTACCCACCACAGGTGTTTTTACAGGGCCACTCTTCATTGTATTTTGTTTAAGCTATTTTTATTGGTTCTCTTAAAGTACATTATGAAAACATTTTATGGTATTATATTATTTTGCTTTTATGAACTGTTGTAAACTGCACAGTGAACTTTGGCTATTGGGCAGTATAGAAATGAATAATAATAATAAATATGATTTATTATTGGATTTACTTTACATTGTTTAACCACCTCCGCCCAGCCCTCCAAAATGCCCAGGTTCAGACATCATGAAAACAACCTATATATATGACACTCACAGGCTGTTTCTGGAAAGTGGAAGTGGCTTGCATGCAACACACATCCCTGCGATTCATGGGTTTTAAGCCTATGAGCTGTCACTGAACTTTGTGATTACATCTGAACATGCTCTGTGTACCACTCTTTTTTCTTGTGCTCCTGCTATGGGCTTAGGTGATGTGCTGTAATGGACTGCCTGCAAACATTTCAACTGCTGGGATGCTAGAATTGCCACATGCTACTTCTGTGAGTGATGTGAAAAATCAGTTTGGCTTGGGAAACCTCAACAGGGCTGAGAATTGGGCAGCTGCATCCCAGAAGCCAAGGACAGAGGCAGGACGGCTGACAAATTGAACTGCTGGAATACAGAGGAGGTTGACTATCCAGGAAGGTAGTTCAAAAGAAAAGAGTGGTCAAACGCTGGTTGAAAAAAGAGGGCAAACAAGGCACACAATTGATAAGCCAAAATTAGAGAAAGGCAGGTAGAAGAGGCAAAAGACTAAGGGAAAGGAGAGCAGCAAAAATAAAAGCTGAGAAAAAGAAGGAAATGAGAAAAGCAGGTTGAAGGAAAAGCCTCAATGTTGGTCAAAGGACAGAAGAAGTTATGTGGAAGAATGTGGAAGAGAAGAGAACATGCATTTTAAGGGGAACACAGAAGACTGAGCTGCAAAAAACGCCCCCAGACTATTCCTTGCCTCGAGACCTGCTGTGGCAATACCCAGAAAAACTGAAATGTTTTTCCCAAATTGTGTTGAGGAAGCAAACGTGGAAAAGCAACGTGAGCTATAAAACAAAGAGAATCAGAAATGAAGAGAATGACTGGATCATTTTGCAGTGCTCTTATTCAACCCAGCTAAAAGTGTGCCTGCATAGCAGATGTGGTTTTTCAACCATGGAACCAGAAACCAGGAATGGGGAATGCACAACAGGTGCACACCCTGCCCCCATAAGGTAGGAGATTTATGCCAATAGTGTGGACACCAAGCACCAAATACCAGTGCTGAGATGGCTCTGGGTGTGCCCAGCAGCACACGAAGGGGTGTGGGGGGGAATCAACATGCCGCTGGCCCTATCCCAAGGGCAGAACTCTCCACCCTACTCCCATGACAGATCAACCTTTCTAATCCAGGCCACAGTGTCCCATCACAGACAGTAAGTGAAGGCTGAGCTCTGGAAGGCTCTGGCAAGTGAGTCCAACTATATGTTGCAGGGGAAAGATCCCTCCCTCCATCTGTAGCCAGTCAAATTCTTTCTCAATCCTAAATATGACAATTAGACCTAGAATGCAAGCAGGATCTATTTATTTGCCACATCACTTTGCCAATGCATCATCCCATACATCTAATCTCTGTGTGGCAAGCTTTCATGCCCTAAGGAAAGTTGGGAAAACATAATCTGATCTTACATCCCTGCCTGACCCCAGTATTTTGCAGCTGAGGTTACCAAATGGAAGCCATAAGTGTAATATGTTTAACTAGCTAAAGGGGGCTTTGCTCTCACGAATACTTAAGAATTATTTTGATTTCCAATCTAGGTTTGTTTATTTTAGCACTGCTATACCATTTCCCTAATGCCAAAAGCAGCACCTGAAGAATAATGAAGACTGTCTTGATAAACAGATTAAAAATCAATGCTAATATGATAGAAATTCAGAGATACAAGTAAAAAGCCAAAGCCTGAAAAATCATCCTCTAGGTATCAGTATAAAATCATTAACCATCAGTAAAAACCTGCCTGAACAATGTAGCTTAACCAGCTGCTGAAATCTCAAGCCAAAGCACCACAGTGTGAGTCCCGCCAAGGTGTGTATCCCAGAGCTACTACCACAGAAAAGGCAGATCTCAGTGATATGGCACCGCAACACAGGGCTACAACCCCAGCTGGAGTACTAAAGGATGGTGACAGAGTTGCATTTGGAGGGGGGACTGCAGTTCCTGAAAATATAGATGCACAGACTTTGGAGGATCACACTTTAAACTGGATCCGGAAGACCATGGAGCCACACTTTAAACTTGCTCTGTGGCCAAAAGATATGTTCCCTCTAGCCTGCCCTGGTCAGGAGATGGGCCCCTGCAATCTGCACTAGCAGCAGTTCTGAAACCAATCTTCAAAGGTCACCCCAAGTAGTGCCTATGGGGTTACTGAAGCATGGTTGGCTGCAGCCAAATCTCCATCATAATGAAGCAGCCAGAAACACCTCGCTAGGCTGACCTCGTGAAATGTTACAGCAGAGAATCCATCAAAGGAGAGCCTAAGAAAAACATGAGATGACGCATCTCTTCCTCCTGGGGAAGCGTTACCCCATCATGGACAGAGAGAACTGTCCTATGCTGACATCATACCCTCTGTCTTGTTTGTTACTATTCTGGCTAAAACTACTAGTTCTTGTTTCCCCTGTGTGTTCCTCCCTCCAAGGGTTTCCTCCTTTCGTGCGGACCATATATTCACTAACCGAGGGCACCAGGAGCAACCTAGAGCACTGCTCTCAAATTTGCAAGACGCCTTCCCATTTGAGCCTTTGGGAAATGTTGCAAAACCATTTCAACGTGGGTTCTTTGTTGGTATAGGAATAAGTTAGCAAAGGGAATAGAGTTTCAACACTGTTGTGCTATGTACCCAATTTCAAGCATGCCTTCCTATTTTTTTTTTTTTACACTTGCTGGAAATCTTACCAATGAGGGAGGCTTCAAACAGACAAAAGAAATGCAAACAACAGCCACTTAACTAATTGGAATGTGTCTAATTAACCTACAGAGAACAGAACTGACACAAATTACAATATGAAGGCCCATAGGCCGCAAAAAGACATGGGCGCGTGTATCAGATTTGTGGCACTGCCTTCCTGCATATGAAATTTATTGAGGCAGCGCAAAGCCTTGTGTAAGGGTTTGGGGGTTTTTTTGGGGGGGTTGCACAGTTATAGTATATATTTGCACAGAACCTGAATGAAGGTACCCTGGGGGCTATATGCTTCTGGGACTAGAAGGTTTCTCAATTTTTTTGGATGGGGGGGATTTAATCTTTAAGATAATCCTTCCTTAAAAAAAATAAAACACGTCAAGAGGCAATGGCAACGCCAGATGCGCCTTTCGCTTGTGGTGGGCTGGTACATTTCACCGCCCTGCCTGAGGGAGAGGTAGGGGCGGGGGGGAGGGGGATAATTCGGAAATCAGTCATGTCTGCTTGGCAAATTCAATAAAGCGCAGTCCAGACAGGCAGTTAGGGAGGGGGGGATACTGCATCCATCATCACATAGAGGCTGGGGGGTAGAAAAAGCAGCTGGCATTAGAAGAAGCAAAAAGACACCAAGAAGAGCGGATGAGAGAAGGATTCAAAAGCATTGTTGGGGGGGGGGTACATCTTAAAAAGCAGACTTGAGAAAGGTGGGCTACCTTCTCCACTTCTCTCTTGCTAGGCATGCCACACACGGATTCTTGTTTGGCCTGAGCACTCCCTGCCCCAACTCCTCACAAAAGGATGGTTATCTCCACCCAACCTTAGTTCTCCAGTTTCCACAAATAATTCTCACAAAATTCCTGGCTTCTGCAGTGACTTGGCCCCATACTTTGATTCAGCAAGTGTCACCCCCTCTTTGTTAACATGCGGGTGGCAAAGTCAACATCCACTTCTCCTCACAACATCTCTAGGGCTGATCCTATACTTAGAGGTTTCCAAAAGGACACCTGGATTCTAGGCACAAATGGGTAGAGAAACTGGGCAGGGCTGGGCCAGAATAGTGCTTGCCTGGCCTCTCTTTGATCATTCTGTTTCTTGCATCCATGGGAGGAAACAGGGCAGGATTCCAGATGTTCCAGATGAACCACTGATTCTACACCCTTTCCACTAGATCAATCTGCTGCTTCTCTACTCAAGGCTTTATTAATCTAACGCTTAGTTGTCATGGCTCCCGACTGTAATGGGGGTGGGGGAAGGAACCCCACTTTGCCATGACAACTAAGCACTGCAGACGCCAGGAGGGCCCTGTCTGCGTCATTTATCTCTGACATCATCAATCACTGGTTGCCGGGGAAACACCCTCAAAATTAGAACAAAGCAGAGGGTGAGCCCCACACGTCACCTCTTTTGGGTGAAAACTGGAAAAATCCCCATGTATCAATGGTGACTGCATTTTCTTTCTGGATGTAGGAGAGGGTATCTTCTTTGGCGGAATAGGTTAACACTCTTTTATCTGTAGCACTGTTTCTCCAAGTATCTACTGGAGAGATCTGTTAGACAACATCTCCAAATACTGACAAGAAGTAACATTATACATTTCTGACACTTTTTTTTTTTTTTTTTTTGCAGAAGCTGCAATTTCTTTTTTCCACAAGAGATGTGAGGTAGGATGAAAGGAAGCAAAGGCAACTAACTGGAAGCAAAGAATATATCAGCAGAACAACCTGAAAGCACAAGGTGGTCAGGTAGACCTGCATGACAAAGACCAGTTTTCTTCAAGCTGATGCCCTCCAGATGCGCAAATGCAGTCTCATCACTCCTGGCCAATTGTTGTGCAACCATCTGAAGAGCATCAGGCTGAGGGAGGCTGAAGTGTTTGCTAAACTCCACAACTGTTTGCAAACATGCCATCACAATAATGGGAACTGGAAATTTGCATATTTTAACATGGCAGCTGAACTATACTGGCTCTTTCATTCCTTCTTTTAGCCTTTTGTTTTGTACTCTATGCACAAGTAAATCTGTTGCTGGCCCATTTTCATTATAGTCTCCAATGTGCTCTTATTCCCCTTGCCCTCATACCCTCTCAAGGACCACAGGGGCCCTCAACTTTTAATGACTGTATTACAAGGGACTTTTTGCAGCACTCTGATTATTTGAAAATCCTTTATGATTCTTAGTTGAGACAACATCTTCATAGAGCAACAGAGATTTAGACCTGGGTTTCCCAAATCTATTGCATCTCAAGCTAACTCTCAGGAGTTTCTAATAGGGGATTTTGGAAGTATTACTATTAGAAGATGCTGGTGGCCAGAAACTTCCCTTCCCCATCGTTCTCCTCCTCCTCACCCCTCACTTACACTCCTTGGACATGCCAACTTCAAAGCACTTCTGCAGACGGCAGTACTGACATCGGTTTCGCGTCACTTTGTTGATGATGCAGTTCTTGTCGCGGTGACAGGTATACACCATGTTCTTCTGAATGCTGCGGCGGAAAAAGCCCTACAGGGTGTAAAAGAGATAAAGTGGCATGAACAAGTTAATCTTTTCTCCCCTCCTTTACAGCAATGTATGGCCTGCCACTTCACTGTCATGTGTGTGCTCTCTAAGAGTAAAGGTAGTGCAAACTGGTGAAAAGTGCAAGCTGTTCTCAGTTCAAGCCTTAGCTCAGCTGTACTGTCTGCCCTTAGACATTGAACTGTGTCCAGATTTAGTCTAACAGGATTTAGAAATTTCATTACTAGCTTAAATCCCAACTAAGAGCCAGTGTGGTGCAGTGGTTAAGAGCATGAGCCTGGAATTCAGGGAACCTGGGTTCTAGTCCTGGCTCCACCATGGAGTCAACTGGGCCAGTCATGGACTCTCAGCCCAACCTACCTCATTGGGTCGCTGTTGTGGGAATAAGACTAAGAGCAAAAGGAGAAGAATGATGCCAGCTGCTCTGAGTTCTTTGAAAAAGAAAACAGTAAGATATAACTGTAGTAAAGAAATCAGTAAATCCTGTTGTTTTCTCTGGATTTGGTCTAGGTTTGACTAGATCTGGTTCCAGTCCAATGTCTCTTTTCTCAGACACATATACAGGCAGTAATACAAGTCCATCATACAAAGTGGTTGCACATTGAAGATACACAAGCTGTGCTGCAAGCCACTCTCATTAAATACATAGTGAGAGTTGCTTGTTGCCCAGTGTGCAAGCAAGTCTGGGTTTTTTTTAGCTCCTTTCGCATCTGTAAGAAAAGTCTTTCTACCATCACCAAACCCCTGGTTTCCTGCATTCTTGGGCAGATTTGGGCAATGCTACATATGTCAAGCCAACAAGTTTTAAAAGCTGGGCAAGCTGCCTGTCATGAGACCTTGGGAATTTAGGGTCACACTGAAAACTAGTAATAAGGAGATTTTGTATGTGTGCAGTTTTATTAAGTATGTTGATATTCTATCTTGTTTCCATCATGGAACTCAAGGTGGAACCATGGAGGCTCTTGAATGGTCTCCCATCCAGGCATGGACCAGATAAATACCTCCTGAGTTTTAAGCATCATGTGGAGGCAAAAAAGCAGGGAAGATGCCAGATAAGCCAGGAAAGAAATATATTCAGGGCCTGGAATGCATTTCTTTTCTAGCATCTCGAGTGTTTCCCTCTTTCCTGTTTCTTAATAGTGCTATTCCCTTTTTGTGTTTGTACTGCATAACATGAAGGGCAAACTTGTTTTGCATATGAGGGCTAGAAATGTCTTTTTAATTATCAAACTCAGACTATCAGGACAGCTACACTCCGTTTGGAATTATAGGCCCGCCTCTCACTAATGTGCAGAATTATTCACAGGGCCTCAAACTACCTCAAAGAAGTATTTTATACTTTTTTACCTGATTTTCAAAACTCAAAAAAACAACACATCAATGGTTTGTTGCTTGCTTGCTTTCTAAACCAAATACAGGTTGCTATTGCAACTGACTGGTTAGGGACGCAGCTCGGGGCAGTAGAAACTCTTTGGTTTAGGGGTGGCAACAACAGGGGCCTTGCTGCTCCATGGCACCAGGGAGCGAGGACAACATCACCACGTCCCCCTAATGAGATTAAGGGACTCCTGGAGGGGAAGGAGAAAAGGCTTTCTTCTAGGCAACCAGAGGCACAAAAGGCCTCATGCTAATGAGCCAGAGGGAAGGGGTTTGTTGGTGGAGACCAAGCCTGCTTGCCCAGGCTGATGCTCTCTGCCAACCCACAGAGCCATGGTGCCAGCCTGGTGCAAGTGGGGGCATCTGCAAAAAAACAGATAAGCTAGAACAGCGTAGTTGCAGGGGAGAGGAATAAGATAAATGTTTTAAAGACAGAAGAGTTCATAGTCTGAGGGAAGAAGGAAAAATTAACTGCATGCAAATAATGGGTGTATTCTTGTGTATATAGTAATTCACACTCTTGAGCCCTCATCCTTGAGCCATGTCGGGGGAGGAGGGACAAAGTGTACAACTATTTCCTGCTGGGGTAGAAGCATCAGGAATTTGGCATCCCTCCTAATTCTTTTCAGCTCCATATGAACCCTAAGCAAAACCCAAAGTGAAGGTTTTCAAATGATTATTAGACACTGCAGCAATACGAATCCTAACAGAAGCAGATGGAAGAGGAGAGAAAAGGGGACCACTTTCAAGTAAAACACACACAGTTGATAACATAAGGAGAGAAACTGTGTTCTGTGTTTTGCTGTGCCTGCTACATCACAGAACATCTTTCAGAGTTGTGCATTTATCATGCCTCTTTTCTAACTTGGATCTGTCCCACCAGCCAAAAAATGGCACCCCAGCAACTTTCCTGCAGCATGGGTTTGCTGCCATTCCGCTCTCACCTTGCATCCTTCACAGGCGCTGACACCATAGTGATAGCCAGACGACTTATCCTGGCACACAAAACACGGCTTGTAGATTCGGGGCAATGGGGGTGGTGAAGGTGGGCTGGGCACAATCTCTTCTGAGCTGGTACTCTGCGTTTCAATAGCTGCAGAAAGAGAGAAACAGAGAAAAAGAAAGTAAATCTAAGGTGAAATTTCAAGGCTAAATGTACAAAGTGAAGAGATGGTAAGGTCTGAGTTTATGTGAGCAAGTTACTGGACCAATTCATGTAATTGTGACATTTCAGGGCCTGGCACAGATATGCATATACACCACCTGATTCTCTAAGCCAGCAATGAAATGTGTGACCTGTCTTCACCAAAAGGCATTACAACTGAGGTGCTGTGAAAAGAAACCCAAGACCTATCTGTGATGGCCCATTTATACATGCTGGCTAGCCATGAGATAGCTTCCATGTTTCCTTGGTCTCTTGCAAAACAGACATAAACAAGGAAGGAATTAGAGCTTGGGGGTAAGCTGTCCTTTTTGTAAACCAGACAAGCTTCCTTCACCATATGAGGTTATTAAAAGCAGCAGCAGCAGCAACTAATACTAATACTACTCTAAATTTTCAGCAGAGGAACACTAAGAAAGAAGGTCTCAAGAAGGATAAAATTATAAGACAGTTGCGGTTTGTATTCAAATGTATTAGTCGTATTGAATTTAGGGTTCCTGGAATGAACTAGTCAACTGGGGGGAGGTGCCCTGCAGAGGATGGAAAAGCTGCTGATGAAAAGCAAATCTTGCTACACATGCCAGTTGGCTTCTGAAATTTTAACAGCATTGAGAAATAGCTGCCCCAGCACTGTCTAAAGGGCGGGGGTAGGGGAGGTCTCTCCCCCAACAACTTATATTTTGGTTAGATAGATTCTGCAGATAGAATGCCTTTACGTAAGATACCCTCTACAAGAAATGCTGAGAAGAGGGGAACACAACAGCCCAGGAAGGAAGAATAATCCTAAATCAGTGAGCCTGAAGGCCTCAAAGCTTTGGAAGCCGCCTCCAGCATGCTCTCTGCAAGGGTGAGATGGCAAGATGCGATTTGACATTTTCAGGCCACAGAAATAAGATGTGGGATTGAGCCAGACACAACCAATCCCAGGAGCATGACATGCTGGCGCTGCAGCTCAGCTGAAAGAAGATGGAATGGAAGGAGGGAAAAAACAGGCCACACAGCCGTTACTGACAGTGCAGTATTCCCGCTCTGAAGAAGGGGTTTGCTTTTGGGTATGAAGAAAATAAAACTACCCAAGCCCGAGGTTTAAAAAAAATCATTGAAATGCCAGAAACACAGATTAGTCATTAAAAAGGAAGTGCCCCTGAACTTGAACAGAGTGTATTTTTCCCATCAACAATGGGATAAACGAAAAGGCCCAGGGTTTCTAGATCAAAAGGACTGTTAATGTCTCTGTGGTAATTCCATCACAAGAATTACTCCATAGTAATTCCATTACAAGCATGCAATTTTCAGTGTGATGTAAGAGAGTTAGGACACCATCCATAAAGGGAGGTGGAAGGGAAAAACAGTAAAGCTGTGAGAAAGGAGACTTTGAGAATATGTTACATATGGGACAGAAATGCAGCAAGCAGAAGGAAAGAAGGTTAAAAAAGCACTTTTATGCTGTGAAGGGCTAGGAATTTAAGATTCTTTTCTTCAGACACAGAAGGCTGGTTAAAACACAGTGTGGCTAAGAACCTGGAAGACTTAATACTATCTCCACCTTAAGAGGAAAAAGTGGGGTCTTACAGTGTTACGAAGAATGAGATGGAAAGCTAAGATTCCGAGGAGGAAGGAGCAGATTTAATCCAGTTCACACAGGAATTCAGGTTGAGATTAATTTCACTGATTCAACAGCTTGTGAGCATAAAGGCATATTCCTATATGCTCAAGTGGCAGCCATGGTGAGGAATACTTATAACTAGTTACAGTGGTGTAGCAGTTACAGAATCGGACTAGGACCAGGGTTTGAATCTACATTCATCAATGAAGTTCACTGGAGCTTGAACCAGACCCCCACACCCCGGCAACACACACACCACTTAATATACCTCATAGGGATGTTGTGAGGACACAGAAAGAGAGAGTCCTCTGTAGCTCTCTGAGCTACTGCAGTATCACAGACAAGCAAATTGTGGCCCATCCTGAAGAAGGCAGGCCACTGTCACATAAGCCTTGGTCATATCCAGGTAAGACTTCAGCAATGACACCTGCCATTAAGGTACATTTGGAAAATGCTGCTGCTGCCACCGCTTGGGTAGTGCAGGGAGTTTATTACTTGGAGTACCTGACACTTAAGTCTTGGAATTGCACTGGATCCCAGTTTGTTTTCAAGCACAATTCAAAGTGCTGTTTTTGACCTTTCAAGTTGCGAGCAGCTTGGATCCAGGGCATCTATAGGACTGCTGGCTTCCATATGACACTGCCAGCTTGGTAAGATCTTTGGAAGGGGCTCTCCTTGGTCTCCTGCCATAGTCTGTGGTCAGGCAACTTGAAAGAAGCCCCCTCCTTTGGAACTCCTCCCTCCTTTCCTCTCTCTCTATGGAAGCACACTTAGTCCCTTCCGTCCGTCCGTCCTTCCTTCCTACACTCTTTTCCACTAGGCATTTTATGACAACTCAGTTTTACGGTTCCAGATCCCTAAAATTTTGCACATTAGTGCTTTTTTAAAAAGTATGTTTACAGAATATATAACTCTTTTTAAAAATCCAATTTATTTTGTAATTTGAATTGTTTTATGATGTCATTTAACTTTTGTGCGTAATGCTTTTGAGGACTTTTTGACCAAGAAGATATAAATCTAATAATAAAAATAATACTAATGAAACTTTAACCTAACCTAACCTAACTGCATGCACTTAAATGCCTGCCTTCAACTTGTGTACCACAAAATGGAGCAATTAGCAATCTTTTAAAGAAAATCATACCCAACAGAGATTTGGGTTCAGGCTACCCTTCAAACTTCTAAGCTGTCACCAGGCCCATGAAAATGTGCATGCATTCACATACACACCAATTTATTGATTTACCCTCCTCTCTGACCTGACCTGTGTCGAAATATTTGGTTCCCACAACTCCTGATCTTGAGATGTAGTTCTTGATTGTGGGGTGTGGTGACAAATTTAGAGGCCTCGCCTTATTTTTCCAGCTTGGTGAAGGATCCATGCTATGAGGAACTGGAGCAGGGAGAAGGCTGAGCACCAAGATGCTTGGGGTTTCGTTACAGTTTTCAAAAAGTGGTCTGGATTCCCATGGCTTGCAAATAAAGCACAAAACGAGAAACCGCACTGAGTGAATTTGGAAGTTCGTTTAGACTTGAGTACGCTGCAACAAAACATGGGCAGTAGCAAGAAAACTACGCAGCCTGCACATGTGTGATGTGTTTTCCGCTCCCCCAGGCATGAAAAGGTTAAGGCGCCTGGCTACACACCCACGGCCCCTTTCCTGTAGGATGTCTGCCGATGTTTTTCTTCAAGCCAGAGTCCGGAGTAAACCAGTCAGACAGGATATTAAAGGCCTGGCCCCGCTCAGGGTGAACGGGCCTTCAAATGGGAAAGGCCTCCAGGCCAGTCCCCCAAGGATGGGTTTGATTAGCTCCCCCTTCTTCAACAAAAAACTACATGCGCACACACGCGCGCACACACAAAACTCGGAGGGAAAAGAGCCAGGATGTGGCCCGGCAAACAAAAGGGCTGGCGCATGCCAGGAGATTAGACATGAAAGGGGTTTCGTTGAGTGGGGCCTCTGCGCAGGAAGAGGCTCACAGCTGGGGAATGCACCCTGAGGACTCTGCACCAACTTATGGCCCATGACATCCCCACCCTGACAACGCCAAACACAAGGCTTCACTAGGGTGATCCCTCCCCCTCACAACACACACACACACACACACACACAGTCTGGTGTGGCCCAAAGCCAACAGCAGGAGAGACACAGAGGCGTACAGCTATGCAAGTGAGCAAGGCAGGCGTCTGTGTGACTGAAGTCCAGGATTCTATTCCTAATTTTAGGAAGAGCAGCAATGCCTAGTGAATGGGAGAAAGTGCTTAATTGTTAAAGGAAGAGTTGCTAGAGCTTATCTGATCTGAGAGTCCCTTATCCATAATCCCACGTTTAGGGGATGCATTGTAGTGAAACCAGTTAAACCGAAAGGCACTCTACATACACTCAGAAGCATTCTTCTCTATTGTTTCAGATATTCTGCTAACTATGGAACTGAAAGCAGGTCTTGGGACCAAATCCTAGCTCAAAATTACTAGTTTGCTAGGAACCATTATTACAGCAAATGTAACCTGACTCCTGGATTGTTTTCTCAAGACTGGAAAAAGTCCGTTGAATACGGCAAGTGAATCAAAGAAGAAACTAGGCTGGAAGCCAAGGTGGGATTTAACGATGGCCAAGTTATACATTTAGCAGAATCAGATTGCAAAACTTTTCAGGTGGAAGAATATGTACATATGTGGTATGTTAGAACGCTCCCTCTCCCTGCAAACAGAAAAGCATAAGTCAGGAAACGGCACATTGAACCATTTTCTCTGACCTGCTGCAAGGTTTGTTCTTACCTTGTTTCCACCTAAGCTAAGAGAGAATTCAGATTATGTGATTCCCCTGTCCTCGGCCCCATGTGGCACAGTGGCACAGTCCAGGAAAAGCTTTACCACATGACCCTGCTGAATGTATATATGCCTTCAGTTTGCTGCAAGGAGCTGTGTCCTGCCTCTAACTTTGAAAAGGACGCTTGTTGAGGGTTAGTGGGAGGACAACCAGGCCTCTGGATTTAAGAGAGCAAAGGTGTCTTATAGTTTAGAGAAAGCACAGCTAGATCCAGTTTCTAGTTTTGGAAGAGCTGAAACTAAGAAGTTACAGCAGAGGTGGGGCGGAAGGTAGGACAGTGAGACTAACAGTTAAACTCCCAGCATCCTATCTTTACCCACTGTTTTTGCTTTTACCCTAGTGCTGGCTGCCAGCTCTTTCTCAGCCAGCAAAAGGACCCAGAAATCCTGAGGTACGCAAGCTTTTTTCTGTCAAGGAGCACATTCCCTTGATGCAAATCTGTAAGGAGCCACACGCTGGCAAGGAGCAGAGCAAAGGGGGCATCCCTTTCCTTTCTCTCTGATCTGGTTTGCCTACCTGGCTCACCACTGTGGTTTAATTCAGCCACCAGGAAGGGTAACATGCCACATGCCGGCTGCCATTTTGCATATGTAAGCTGTGGCTCAGGTATGTTGCAGCATATCACGTCGTGCAAGCCTAGTCATGGTTAGTACTCTCCCTCTTTCTGCCACTCCTCTCCCTATTGTCACTTGCAAGATAAAAATTAGGCCAGAGGCCACAGGTTCCTGGCTTCTATTTTGGACAATAATGGAAATGGTTCCAAGACACACTGGGCCAGTTTGCCTGATCAGACAAGCCTTTGCGGATTATTCAAGCTGCAGGTACTTCTTTTGATCATGGAAACTGGGTTGCTGACCAGGTTCAGATGACAACTACATGTAGATGTAGCAACTCCTACCAATTGCTTAAGCACATGGGTTGTGTAAACAACCCTCATATAACCCTGAAACAGAACAGGGATTATGCAGGGGTTGTCTAACCCTCACAGTACCAATTCTTGTCAGGTTCACAAGATACAACCCCTAAGCAGGGTTTGTGTATTCAAAATGACGACCCAATGTGCCCTGCCTGCAGAACAGCCTCACTATGGATCAGGCAATCCACAACAGGTCATCATGGAAGCAGCCCCATGAACTGCATCCTGAGGCGTTTATTTATGTACATCAAATGCATGTTCATCACTTCTTAGAATGTTCTGTATGCTCTCCCTGTGTGTATATTAAAGCAAATGTGGACATTTTATACCTCCCACCATTCTGAACTTCTCTCTTTCCCCCTCATGTTCCTAAATTGCCAGTGATGTTCCTAATTCGAATACCATATATATTTAAACCATCCCTCACTTCCATTTTTGCTATGTGCTGCATGTCTCTGGTGCCGCCAATATAATCATGAAACGCCTTTCCAAATGGAAAGTTCATTTTATTAGAAAGTATACCATGTGGGTAAAAATCAACATACATCCTACTTAGAGTCTAAGCCATGGGTCCTCAAACTATGGACCGCAATGCCCATTTATCTGGCCCACCTCAGAGGTTTTGTACTCACTTGGAGAGAACAAGCCGCCGCTGCCATGAGCCTGCCTGCCGCCGCCTCGCCACGTGCCCGCGGCTGCCTTGGCTTGCCCCGCGGCCGCCGTCGCCTTGCCTCACTGCTGCCCTGCGGCACCACCATGTGCCCGCCCCCGCCTTGCCACGTGCGCATGCCCTCCACCCCCCCAGCACCGCCTTGCTTGCCCACACCCACTGCCAGCACCTTTCAATTGGCCCACTGTTGAAAAAGTTTGAGGACCCCTGGTCTAAGCAATAAGGTTAAATCCCATTCATTTCAGTTGATCTATGCTAAGAAGGACTTGGCATAGGACTCCCTGCTTTTTATTTTAAATAAAACTAATTTTAAAAAGATACCGCAAGCTATTATACTCCTTTCAGAGCAGTACTATACACATCCTTATCAGGTGCATAGAAGGCATTTTACACAAGCACACTGCAGTTCTATAAGGTAGTGTCCACAGAGACCCACAGAAGATACGTTTGCTTCCTACCACTTTCCTTCTCTTGCAAAACTGACCTCCCTCTGGCCAAATGACCCACAGCCTGCCAATAAAATTTCAATTCACTGCTGCAGAAATTTTGAACAGCCTTCATTTCAAGATGTTTCAGATCCAACAGCTGCTCCGCAGCCTGTCCCATATATAGAGGATCCTATTCCTCAAACAGGGCAGTTGCTGTAGAAGAAAAAGGCCACCCCGGCACCTCATAAGCAGGCCTGGGCACCAGAACAGGGAATGTACAGTTCGCAATGCATTGTTCCCAGCCCCCTGCCGCCTGGGGCAAGGACAAAAGGGAAAGCCAGTAGCTAGAACAACGGGTGACTGTTCCCCTTGCCAACAGGACGGCTGCCGGGTCGCCCAATTATGCCCACAGAGGCGCAAATTAACTGGTCTCCGACATGCCCTCACTGGGCCAGAGCCCAGAGTGCCCACCTCCCACCCAAAGTCAGCAAACAGAGGTTGCATTCTTTGGAGAAATCTGCAGGTTGGGGTGGGGGGGGAGGTCAATGTTTCTGGACTCTCTCTATAAAGACTGGGAAGGAAAAGGGAGCATCACTGCCCACACACATGCATAAGGTCACACTCTGACCTCCGCCTTAACTGTTCAGAAGGAAAAATGGTTCCAAGAAAAGTTTTCATGATCCCACCACCCATACTGCAAAAAGTGTTGCCAACATGTGCACACAGAGCCATTTTTAAGTGTACCATGACAGCTGTGGGGGGAAACAGAATAACCTTTTTGCAAATGCCATCCATCATGGATTTCCGGCCCCAGCCCGTCCCATTAGATACTTGCTCCCATGCTCTTCCATTAAAGAAACATGAATAAAAAAGAGTATTTCTCAGCATGTACAAAGTGCCCTTTCCTAACCACTGAAGCATGATCCCATATACTTGGAACTGTGGATCAAGGCTTCCTTACAGAGCAGAAGGCACAAGCCTAGCACAGTTCACTCTGCTCATGCACTCCTTGATGGTATTTGGAGAACACAGTCCCAGAAAGCTTTGAAACTTTTAATATCTATGTTGGTGTTGCTCTATCACTGTTAAAACTCAGGCTCGCCCTCCATGCTATATGCACCCAGTATTACTATGTCATGGCAGAGGGAGAAGGGAAGAGACACCAAGAGTCACTTCCATTAAAAGAAAATGCCCTAGAAAGCAACCAAGTGGGGAAGAGAAAGGAAAAGCCCTGGAGGCTTGGAGGTGTTTCCCACCCAACAGGAAAATCCAGCAGAGGTTTCTAGTATCCCAGCTGAAGCAACATTCAATCAGGACAGCACTGGGATGCTTCCAGATAGAGGGTTCCTCACACTACCAAGCAAAAGACTTTGTGAGGCTGTGCCATTCCCTCCCACGCCACCCAACAAAATTTCTTTGGTAAGAAAAACAGGCTGAAAAAGCAGTATGTGTATGTAAGAGGTATGTAAAAGGAAGATGGCATCACCTGGGACACCTCCATCCCAAAATGTGATGAATAAGGGAGACATATTGCATGAAAAGGCCTCATTTGGAAGCCTCATCGCTTCTAGGTGTTCAATTAACTAATTTGGGACTTCCAGGAAACAACGTTTGCCTAGAAGAGCAGGTGCTTACCTGTAACTGATGTTCTTCGAGTGGCCATCTGTGCAGTCACACATATGGGTTCTGCGCCTGCGCAGAGCCTTTGGCCGGAAGATTAACAGCTAACGGTTTTTGGTGGGAACTCCGCTCCCCCTCCCTCCAAGCATTATATAAGGAGCGGAGTGTCCGCCATTTTCCATTCTTTGAAAGACCGTTTGCTCCCTTAATTTTTTTTTTTTTTTTTTGTCATCATGACAAGAGAATCAAAATTTTGGTGGTACGACAAATATCTAAAGAGATCCTAGCATCAAAGAGAAGAAAGCTGAACCACCCATGACACCAAGCAGGATCGGAGGGCGGGTTGTGTGACTGCACAGATGGCCACTCGAAGAACATCAGTTACAAGTAAGCAACCTGCTCTTCTTCGTCGTGGCCTCTGTGCATCACACATATGGGCAGAATAACAAGCTTACCCCAACTGGAGAAGGGAGGTGTCATCAACGAAGGACAGAAGAAAGAACAGCTCTGCCAAAAGAGCAATCTTGTCTGGCACGGACATTGAGCCTATAGTGTCTGGCGAAGATATACGGGGTAGCCCAAGTGGCCGCTCTGCATACATCTTCTATCGGGACCCCTGATGCAAAGGCCGAAGCAGCAACAGCTCTTGTAGAATGACCTCTTGGAATAGATGGTAAGACCAATTTAGCTAACTGGTAAGACAGAACAATTGTATTCACTATCCATTTAGAAAGTCATTGGGAAGTGACCGGATAGCCTCGGTCATGTTCCGAGTATTTCACAAAAAGTCTATTGGAGTGTTGAACAGACTCAGTCCTGGACCTATAAAAGGCTAAGCAACGACAAACGTCCAGCATATGCAGAGATCTCTCCATCGGATATGAAGGTGCTGGAAAGAAGGCTGGTAAAACAATCTCTTGCTGCATGTGAAACGAAGTAGCGATTTTTGGAAGAAAAGACGGATCCAGCCGTAGAACTACCTTTTCCTTATGAAAATTCAGAAAAGGGGGGGTCTACCCTAAGGGCACAGAGTTCAGAAGATCTACGGGCTGAAGTAACTGCAACGAGGAAAGCAGTCCTCCATGAGACAAGGCGTAGATCGATCGTTGCCATGGGTTCGAAAGGTGGTCGAGTCAGTGCTTGTAAAACCACTGAAAGACTCCAAGTGGGCATCAGGGGCCTTATTGTTGGATGGAGGTTACTCAATCCTCTCAAAAATCTTTTAATCAAAGGTTGAGAAAAAATGAAGAAACCATGTGCAGTTCCACAGTAATGAGAAATCGCTGCTGTATATACTTTTATGGAAGAAGGTTTAAGTCCAGACTGATGCAATTTGAAGAGGAATTGAAGAATCTGTTGAACAGAAGCCGAGGATGCCGGAAACGAGTGTGATTCAGCAAAGCTAGAGAATCTACGCCATTTCGCTGCATACGATTTTCTAGTGGGTGGCCGTAAAGCAGATTCGAGAATATATCGCAGATCTGGATGTAAGATCTGTGGAGCAGAGGAAGTAGGGATCACTGGTGGCGTCAACACCTGTGTATCACATCCGGTTATCCAATCCTCCATGCAGTCAGTTTCAGGTGTCGAATCGTGCCCTCCCTCTGGGTAATGAGATAAGGAAGAAGAGGGAGTTGGAGAAAATCCTCCCGAGAGATGTGAAGGAGAGTTGAGAACCATGGCTGGCGTGGCCACCAGGGGGTAATTAGTAGCCCTGTGGCCCTTTCGTGAATGATCTTTGCCAACACTCTCATGACGAGGGGAATCGGTGGGAAAGCGTAAAAAGTCATGTCGTTCCAGGGGATCATGAAAGCGTCCCCAGACGACCCCTGTCCTATCCCAGCTCTGGAACAATAGTTCGTGCATACCCTGTTCTGTTGTGTGGCAAACAGGTCTATGTCTGGTTGACCCCAGCAGTGAAACAGTCTGTCGCGAACCCGACAGTCTAGTTCCCATTCGTGTGACCGCGACATATGTCTGCTCAAGAGATCTGCGTCTATATTGTCCATGCCTGCAAGATGAACTGCTAGAAGGGTGATACCTCTCGGTATGCACCAGTCCCAAATCTGCATGGATAGGCGGGCTAGTTTCTGGGACCGGGTTCCCCCTTGTTTGTTCAAATAAAAGACCGTAGCCATGTTGTCCGAGGTCACCTGGACGACCTGGTGGAGAAGCACGTCCTCGAACGATTGCAGGGCTTTGCAAACAGCAAGAAGTTCCAGGAAGTTGATGTGGTTCCTGGAATCCCAGGTATGTAGATCGGAGCAAATGGCTCCCCATCCCAGCAGAGACGCATCGTACCGAGGTCGAAACGGGACACCGACATTTAAATTGGCTGGTTCTATCCACCATAACAGGGACTGAAGAACGGAGACCGGAAGTCGAATCCGTTTGGTGGGTGGATCTGTCTGTGGTCGGAACTTCCCGTTGAAGAACAGCTGGAGAGGGCGTAGCCTGAGTTTGGCATGCAGAACCACAGCGATGGATGCGGACATGTGTCCCAACAGGCTCTGGATAGATCGGGTGGGGACAGTTCTTTCTTGTTGGATCTGAGAGATGGCATGTTGAGGAAGAAAAGTTCTTGCCAACGTCGAATCCAGCCGGGCTTCGATAAAGTTGATCGTCTGTGTAGGGAGAAGAGAAGACTTCTGTTGATTAATACAGAGTCTGAGGTCTTGTAATAGAGCACATGTAACCTCAACAGCAGACAAAAGTCCTGCTTTTGTGTTGGAAACCAACAACCAATAATCAAGGTATGGGTATATCCGAATTCCACGTAAATGAAGTTGTGTGCAGACAGGAGCCATACACTTCGTAAAAACCCTTGGTGCAGTGGCCAGTCCAAATGGTAACACCTTGAATTCATAGATTTCAGAGTCCACCGCAAAACGAAGGAAGCGCCTATAACTTGGATGTATTGAAATATGAAAATAGGCATCCTTCAAATCCAGTGAGGTGAACCAATCCCCTCTTCCCAGCAATGGAAGTATATTTTGGAGTGTGGTCATCTGAAACTTCTTTGGTGTTATGAATCTATTGAGAGCTCTCAAGTCCAATATAGGTCTGAGACCCCCATCTTGTTTCGGGACCATAACATATCTGGAATAGATATTTCTATCTATTCTATCTACGTGGAGTCCCTCCAATAACGATAAACGACGAACAGCTCCTTTAGTAAGGAGTTGGTGAATCTCGTCCAGCAGTACCGATGAGGTTGGTGTAAAACGGATAGGATTCGGTGATGGAACAACGTCGAATTCAATTCCATAGCCATGCCGGATGATGGATAACACCCACCCATCAGATGTGATGGACTCCCAAGTGGGGAGCCGACTTTTCAGCCGGTCCCCAAATGAGAGAGGGGAGGGTAAAGTTGGGAGGAGAGGAGAGGCGCTGTCGCCTGTCCGTGTCAAAGCGGCGGCGGCCTGCTGGAAGTGCTGGGATTGTTGTTGTCTGCGGTGTTGCTGGCGTTGATGTGGTTGTTGTTGCCGAGGCTGAAATTGTTGGCGGTATTGTAGGCGTGACCATGACCACTTACGTCGAGGCAGGGATTGCAGTTCCATACGACGGGCCGTCATTCTGGATTCATGGATTTTCTTCAGTTTGCTATCCGTCTTCGCATTGAAGAGACCGGATCCGTCAAACGGATCTCCTCAATTCTCCACTTCATTTTGTCCGGAAAATTGCAATTACGCAACCAGCGTGTCTGCGGAGGGAAATGGCACCGACAAGCGACCTCGAATCAGAATCAACATGGTGCCTCACTGTGGAGAGCTGTTGCACCGCCACCTGCATAGCTTCCTTAACAAAGATTTTTGCAAGTTCGCCCTGGTTTCCTGGGAAGGTGTCAATGATAAGAAAATATTGATAGCGCGCCAGGGTTGCCTCATAATTGGAAATTCGTAATCCAAGGCCCGAAGCTGCATTTATAGCTGCGTATAAATGGCTGCACTTATCGGTTCTGTGCCCTTCCCCCAAACAAAGGAGGCACAGGTCATGCAGGTCTGCGGCGGGCATTTTGGAGCTGCACTTCCTGCACTTGCGGAACGCCACCCGTTGCACCATCGTAGAAATATAAGAAAAAGGAGATAGTAAAGCGGGAAAGTAATATTTTTGAGTTTTGTTTTGTTTTTTTTAGGAACAAGAAAGAGAAAAATATGGTGAAAAGTTAAGAAGTAAGTGAAATACTAACAACAACAGGAGCGAGGGAATACTAACTTGGTAAGGAAAAAAGAGAGAGTTTTTCAACGAGCGAGAGCTAAGTAATGATCTAAGCGAGAGCGAAGCGGCACGAGGCACAATGAACGGCGGTCGCAAAGACTGGAAAATGGCGGACACTCCGCTCCTTATATAATGCTGGGGGGGGAGCGCAGTTCCCGCCAAAAACCGTTAGCTGTTAATCTTCCGGCCAAAGGCACTGCGCAGGCGCAGAACCCATATGTGTGATGCACAGAGGCCACGATGAAGAAGTTCCCTTAAGTAAAACAGCTTCCTCTGTATCCTTGCTGCAGAGGAACCTGGGCAAGCCACAGCAAGCTCAAAATGCAGGAACAGAGAAATGGGAAATAACTTCACAAAGAAACAAAACGAAACCAAGTAGATACCACAACAGTTACTTCAGGAGTGGAATCAGGACTGTGGCCATCACATCATCTTGTGGTTAGTTAATTATAGAGTGTGTGAACGAGAGCTGCCTTTTTTCAGTCCTGACATAATCCTGACCAGTCTTACTGGATAACCCAGAGTAGTACCATGATGAGGAAAGAAGAAAAAAATCCCTGTTTCCATATTGTTCATTAGTACACATACAGTACAGAAGTGGTCTCTCTTGACTGACCCACCCCTTGCAAGGCAGCCAGGACTAGACTACAATGATGAAGCAAGGTGGAGGTACTCAGCAAAGCTGCTGGAGGCCAGAAGTACCGGAGGAGGGCATTAAGGGGGCAGCCGACAAAAGTTTCAGGCTGTGCGCAGCACAAAGACAGCCCTTGTGGGGCCAGAGAGGGCCACTGCATAATCAACAATGGACATACTAGAGGGGAGAGGGGGTTATGGCAGCTGTGTGTGGGGGGGAACTGCAGGGAGGACTTGGGCTGGGTTTATTATCTCCCTCAGCAGCTGCCTAGTCTCACCCATCCTCTGTACACATGCTGAATCACACATGTTCAGATTTTTACAACATAACATTCACAAATAAAACTATTTCACTGAGCTCCTACTTTACTGGACTGGGGAATAATGAATCATGTTATTCAGGTAACTGGAGTCAGGTTTGCTTTTTGATGTCCCATTTCTTCCACTCGCTAAATTCCCAAATATAAAATTCCGGAAAGAAGAGAGACTGACAAAGTTACAGGAAATATGCAACATTTTTTGCTTACGTAGCAAGGATACAATCCTGTGATCACCAGATAGCATCCAAATGGCCATAGAAGAATTCAGGATCTTGGAGCCAACCTCAGAAATTTGCCGCAAGGTTGGAGCTGGGACTCTGAGTGTCCTTTTTCTATGTAAAGAGCAACATCATCTGTGGCTCTGAGGCCACAAGAGCGGCACTGGAGTTGTAAGTTTTGTGGGCATTCCAGGCACCTCCCAGCACAGGATATCTTAGAGATTCTGCAGCCTCCTCTCCTCATATCCCTGAACAAAATAATTAGACAATCAAAACTGGCTAAGTGTTTTGCAGCGTGGCCTCTATAAGATGCCCACAATCCTCTGAGTCTGGAGAGTTACAGGCAAACCTGACCAAACTGCATTGTTAACAACTTTAACTGAATGTCAAAATAATTTCCTTAATTGATATGTACTAAGGTGTTTCTGGAGCTTGAAATAGTCATAAGTGTTTCAGGTTAATTCTTGTGCTTCATTTAAACTGTAGCCTGCTTGTAATCTTAAAGACTTACAACTGTAATTGGACAAAAACATAAGCAGATGACTCTTTTATTAAAAGCACTCTGTATTAATATTTTCAATATTCAGAAACATGTGCCTATGAAACTTGCTTTAACACACACAGAGAGAGATAAACACAGATGTACACAAACCACTAAAACAATCTATTTTGAGCATTTAATTCACAAAACATAACACAGAGAGGGACTCACCAACAGAACAAAATAACACACCTCAAAATACACATGATATGCAGACACATACATAAAATCATGGAAGAGTTATACTCAATAATGCTGAGAAGAGAAACTATACCTTCAAGTCTTGTGCTGATATAATAGAATCTACCATGTACACCCAAATTTATACTAACAACCTAACAGTAAATAGGAAAATACATTCCACAGAAACATTGACAGAACCACATCTCTGTTGCTGATTTTGTTAAGTGTAATTCTAGAAGAGCATCTGGACTTTTGTCATATGAAGCATATTTTATGTTGCATTCCTTTGACCTTCTCCATAGATATAGACAATGGCAACCCTTTTACTTACATTTTGGCAAAAATATAACTAGAAATAGGCATGGTTCTACAGGACACATGGTACACACCTATCCATAGGGGTATAAGAAACTGTTCAGACTATGGGTCCTGGCAGCAAAGGTTCTCCCATGTTCCAGGAAGGAGTCCTTCCTAGTCCTATCTGGAGATGCTAGGGACTGATCCTGGGACCTTCCACATGCAAAGCATGTGCACTAGCACTGAGCTACAGCCCCTCTCTGTATGCTCCTATAGATAATAGGTCTCCCTAAAATTATTTCTATGCCACATTTCAGGGCGCAACCCTCTCAATGTAACATATGAGATAAAAAGCACACCTACTGGATTCAATTAAAAGAGATAGATACTTGTTCACTAAGTACACAAACATATATACAGCCAACACACAAAACCATACAAATTCAGACGAGACACACGCACACACGGATACTGACAAACTATGCCTTCTTTTATACATGTGTTGTTCTAAGGCAAAGCAAGCAGTCTTAGCTTATTGGCACAAAAACAGCAGAATGTACCTGTGATGCCTTAAGACTGACAAATGCCCTGTGACATAAGTTTTCATGGACTATATACATGGTTAGTGTTAGGGGGGCCTACGGAGAATAACCAACCCTCTGGGCCTTCCTCCAACAAATATGTGCCATGTGCACAAGCACCAAATTTCTATTTGCTAGTATGACTTCTTAACCAGGTGTGGAGGAAACACAGGTTCAGCTATAACAGACAGACCAACAAGGTATCAACTGTGTAGACAGACAACATAGGTGTCTCACTCCCTAGTTAAAGATCTTGCATTTCAGCCTTCCTGAATCTGCTGTGCTCCAGATGATTTGAATGGCAACTCTCAGCCTTCCTGACTACCAGCCATAGTGGCTGTAGTTATGGGAGTTCAGCTCCAAAACATCTGGAGGATACCAGTTTGGGGAAGAATGTTCTATTCCAAGCCCCTCCCTGTAAAGCAAAGCACTTCAACATTTTAAATTACACTCACATTGCACATCAACCCTCCTCCAGCCATGAACACTGACTGAGCAAGATGAAAACCAGCTCATTTGGATTGCTTGTTGCGCAGTAAACAGAGAACACAAGCAAGCAAGGCATGTACAAAGCAGAGCGCCTCAGACAAAAAAAAAAAGAACCATACCACATGCTACAGACCAAGGCAGCATATTCAAGGGTTAACAGTCAATCTAATCGAGAAGAAAATTCCTTCCTGATCACAACAGGGTCAATTCACAGGCCATGTCTAATGTGGTGAACTGAGCAGCAAACCGACACAGAAGCTACCCATATTACAACAAGCCTGATTGTTTGATGGTGCCACAAACGGTTGTTATCAAGGAGCAGAACTGGCAGTCAGTACAGACCACAGCAGGTTAAATGGACCAGTGTCCTGACTTGGTATAAGGCAGCTAAAGGTATGTGTTCACCAAGGAACCCCAGGAAGAAATGCTGGTTGTTAGGGATCTGCTTCTGTTTTTCCAGTCCTGCCTTTTGATAATTGCTTTCCTGCAGATCTGATCAGAAAACAAATGCCCAATTCCCATTCCCAAATCACTACTTTCCTTGCTTCAGGAGGGTGAGGCCTGACCTGGAAATGACAAAGCCTAGCTGAAACTCCTAGAGGAGGCTATTCCCTCTCTCCACAAAGGATCCAGGGAGCCCTCAAGTAAGACTTTTACCTGGTGTTTATAAAGCACACCTTTGTTTAACAAAGTGAGTCAACAGGGATTTTCCCCCAGGGTTATTTGGCCTCCAGCTTAAGGTGCAATGAAATAGAAATGTACTGAGAGAAGAGGGAGAAAGAGGAGGTTTGTTGGAGTTGGGACAACAAAGTGTTCTATAGGGCAAGACTGTTCTGTACCCCAATGCGTATTTGTTGGCTTTTTAGGACTGCTCAACAGGGTCATGGTGCTTTTCTTCCTCAAAGGCTTAACCATGTATGACACTGCTGCTGATTAAATGTTGTATTCTTCTCCACAAAAGAAGAGGGATTGTCTTTAGGAGCATCTTTATCTGAAAATCTGAAGCTGTACCACATTCAAATTGTAAGCCATCACTACATGCTATAAGACCACTGTTTCACAAGGGTGGTTGTAGGGAAAAACTGTTAAGAAGAAGCTGCATCACACTCCATTTGGAAAACTCTCTGAAGGGTAGGATATAAAGTCCTGTAAACCAAACAAATGAATAACCCTCTTCTGGTCTGCTGACACTCCCGTGAATAAGCCCCCATGCAAATAGTTGCTATGAAATGAAGTGGAGGATGGATTTGGGTTTGAGGGCATGGTCCTTGTATTGATAGACACAAGGGGTCCTCTACCACCCAGTGATTTCTCCTTTCTAACACCTCCCCCCATTACCTCAGCAAATAAAGATACAGGGACACATTTGTGGAGCTAATGTGTACTAATGCCATTGGGAACAGGAGGGGAAAGGAGAATAGACAGCAAAACCTTGGCATGATGGCGACTTCCACTTGACATTCAGCACAAGCCAATCTATGAGCCAATCTATGGTTTCCCACAAGTTAAGGGAGTTTTGAGAGTTAACTCCAAAACATAAAGTAATTCCAGCTCAAAAAATGCTGGCTTTAAAGGGCCATTGGCTTGTATCCATCCATTACAAGGAGACTCCTCATATCCTGAAACAGCACTCCTGGAAAACGCTTACTTCCAGGCCCACTGCCTCTCCATCCAGCCCACTGCTTCACTTCACTTCTCAGCCTTCCTTGCCCCTAGGCAGCAATTAGACTTGCAGTTTTTAAAGAAAGCTTCTATTGGCACCAAGGAGTATTTTTTTCCACAAGCTTCATCACAGTGCAAATGTGCCTCAGAAAGTGAATGAATGTATATACGTGTGAGAGAGATTGTGCATGGATGTGTTTGAATGGGAATGGCGGTGTGTGTATGCTTAAGACTGCCTGTTTTAATTTTTACGCCATACCCTTTTTGCTTTGGCCCTCCCTACAACTAGAAAGTTAGACATTAGGTGATGGTTGATTTTCCACCCCTTGCTTAGAAGCTTTCTCAAGGGGTGGGAAACTTGGCAGTCCACTGACAGGGAACATAAGAGGGTAAGAAATCTGCTGGATCATGCCAAGGACCCACTTGGGCCAGCTTCCTGTCTCCCACAGTGGCCAGTCAGATGCCACTGGGAAGCCCACAAGCGGGAAAAGCCCTTTCCCACTATTGTCCCCAAGCAATTGGCATGTAGAGGCCCCTGATACTGGAGGCAGCATGTAGCCATCATGACTAAAAGCCACAGATAATCTTACTCTCCATAACTGGTCTGACCCTCTTTTAAAGCCATGCACAGTGGTGGCCATCACTGCATCTTATGCTAACATATCCCACAGTTTAACTGTGCTCCGTTTAAAGATGTACTTCCTCGTATCTGTCCTGAATTAGCCACCATTCCGCTTCCAGATAGACAGGCTGCTTTGAAATACAGCTTGTCCACCATTACTGAACGTTTTTAACCTACCTTAACACACCCACTTTCTCAAATTGCCTGGGGGTATCTCCACAGTCTATCCAGCCAATACACTTTTCATGTGGAACAGGGGCTGAGGACCCTGTTTCCATGGTGGGGGTAAGAGCCATTTTCCATGCAGAGCAAAGCCAAACGTGTAGCACTTCCTTTGAATACCCTTCCCCTCCTCCTCTCCCACTCCTCCAGGCCTGTACACTGAATAAATCACAGCTCCCATTTGAGCAAGCGGATCCATTAAAGTGACGGAGAGAGAGGTGTCAATAATTTATCGCCTCTTTTATATAATTTAAGAACTTCCTCAGCGGAGAGCAAGCACTGGCAAAGTACAGATTTGACAAGATTTTGATGCGTGATGGTGTACATCAAGGAGGGGAAAGACCTCCTTCAAACAGAGGGGGGGAAATAGAAAATAAGCATTTTGTTTGCATTTTTGGCATGACCACTTGCAGACAGAAGAGGGATGCTGGGACATTCCCCTGCCAAACAGCAGCAGAGAGCATTGTCGATATGTCCCTCATTATAGGTCAAGTACTGCACACTGTGGAATTTGTACAAATCCTGTTATTAGAAAAGCCTTTTATCTGAAATTGTCATGTAAGATCACAAGAACAGCCTGGCTTGATCAGACCACAGGTTCACCATTCAGCAACCCTCCCCACTCCTCCCTCCCCCCCTCCCTCCCCCCCTCCCTCTCTCTCTCTCTCTCTCTCTCTCTCGCGCACACACACACACACACACACACACACACTAGTGACCACCACCACCACCACCTGGTAACCATCAGTATACCCCTTCTGCAGACACCATTTAGGTGTACCCCACTCTTTCCTCTTGTTCCCATATACTGCAACATGCTTGATTGCCTTTTAAAGTGAACTACCTAAATAGACAACCTCTATTTCTCATCAATGTTCTGACAAGATTTACAGGGGGTAGGTAAGGGGTACAAATGAGTGGTAACCTCACACTCAGTTTGTTCACACATTGGCTTCATGGTAGGGAGTAAACAGGACTATGACTGGTTTTTTATTTTGCTTAATATAGCAATTTAATTCTGTATGACCAGAATTTGCAGTGTATTTTTATTCTAAGCAGCTGTGGGTGCGTTGGAAATATTTGGAACAGAGCTATAGTACAGAAAGTGCCCAATGTTTTTTGTTGACCCTAACTCAAGCCACTCCAATGCCAGGAACTACTATTAGCTTCAGAGGGGAAAATACCACCACAATATGGGTGCCAATGTTTTTCTACCTTGTAGCAGCTGAGGAACATCTATTAATCTATATCAGCTCCCAGTCCACAACGGCTTTTGCATAGAGAAGAACTTCCCAAGCTTCTTAGGCTACACACCTAAGCCGAGCGGTGCGAGAATAAATACAACCATTTGCAAAATAGTTATCTGAATGATTTTTATTAGGGGCAGCCCCTTAAGCTTGTACAGTCAAAACAGCTTATCATATTTCTGAAGATACAACCACCCTAACCCCTTCCCAGAGTACTAAGAGATGAATTCCTGCTTTATTTGCAATATGTATAGATAGGCAGATATAGTGGGATGCTTCATCTGCCTAGAGAAACAGATGTTTTGGATTAATTTAATGGAGTATATCAATGAACAATCAGATGAGGCCAACTGGCAGTGAATTGGATTTTGGAGACTTCCTTGGCAGAAACTAATTCTGTGGCCTTGGTGAAATAATTAACTTTCAGCTTCATACAATCACAGACTTGGAAGGAATCTTTGAGATCATCTAGTCCAACCCTGTGCTCAGTCCAGGATGTAACAACACCATCCCTGATAGATGGCTGTCCAACCATACCATCAAACTAGGAGAGATGACCATCTCCTAAAACAGGCTGTTCCACTCTTAAACAGCTCTTGTTGCCAGAAAATTTCTCCTAATCACCTTCCCTGCAATCTCTAGTCATTATTTCTAATCTCTGGATATTTGGAGTGCCAGAAAACAAGTACTTTCTAAACCAAGCCCTTCAAGATACTTGAAAATCATACTCATGCCTCCCCCTAAGGCTAAAAATACCCAGCTTTTTCAACCTTTTTCATATTGATTTCCAGTCCCCTCACAATTCTGGTGACCCGCAATTTCTTCCCCTTTATAAAAGCAGAAAAGGCCTGCTTGACAAAGACTACTGTGAAGAAGCATATGTAAAAAACTACATGTACACTTTACTAGTCCAGATTAGAACAGCAGAATACAAACCCATAACCTATTAAAAGGCAGATTCCCCTTTACTGCTTGGTTTAGGTTAAAGCAGGGACATTCAACTGCTGTAGCACTTGCAAGTGTGGAATCAGACGCAAACTGTGTTTAGCATACATAATCTAGAAGGAATGAATGTCAGCGCTGTTTGTGCCAGATACCTGCCCTTGGCGGATGTCCACATTCTCTGCTTCTGCTTCCCATCCTTCCACTCACTAGCAGGTTATGTGGAAATAGCAACCTGGATCTGAACCAGATGTTAATGCAACACTTGAGGGAACCCTCCTTTCCTTCCAAGGGGGAATGGCTCTCCCACTCAGTTGATGGGAATCCACATGGCTTTGCTTTCCTTGCACATTTTGGGTAGGACACCCACCTAGACAGACCTGAGACATCACCACAGGAGCGGTTCCTATTGATCTGTATATTCCTTCCCCTACCCCTGTCCCCCTGCAGAAACTCCCACTTCAGAGCTAGCAGGATGCCACTGAATAAATAGTAAACGTGTCCCTGCTGAGACGCCACATATCTCAGCTGGGTCAACAGATACCTCTCTGCACAGCAGTGTTTGCATGGCCCGTCTCAACTTGCAGTCCCTGCTCTTAATCCATGCCCAGTGGCAGCCTTGGAGCCAGGCCAGAGGAAAGGCAAACAGCTGGCTTACTTCCAGTGCTTAATTTAATAGAAGTTATTATTTATTAAAGCACCTATAAATTAAGCTCTGCACAAAATATAAGAAAAAGACACACAGGCTTTTAATCTAAATATACCCCTTTCCCAGAAAAAAATTAAAAAGTAGAATACAGATATGGAGTAGGAAGAAAAGCAGCTTCAGTAAAAGAAAAGCAATCTAAGTTAAAAGAATAATTGGCATTCAAGTCTGCCTGGTGAACACACTATTTGCCTTGGAAGTGGTATGCTCACTTATGTATCACCACAATGGAGGTCATGTATCACCAAAAAGAAGACACAGGTTTGGATAATGTTTGCATATACCTATTTGGAAATTACTATCGTTTAAATTGGAATACAATGCATCTCATCTCTTTGCCCAGCTTCTAAGATATTAAAGGAATTTTTCTCTGGCTCTAGGATGATCACTTTTTCACAATTATTGGTTTGAGGATTTCGAGTTAACTCCTAGTACTGAAAAAGGGTTCCTAGGTTGTGTCCAGCTCAAACTGTGTCCTGCCTAACTTACACCAAAGGGGAAAAAGAGGCAGAAACATGGAGGCTGGATTCCCACATTCTTAAACTTTATCTCAGCCTTGAAAAAAGGGCAAGACAAGTTCTATTTATTTATTTAAACTATTTGTAGGGCACCTTTCTGTCCAAACAATACTCAGAGCAGCTTACAAAAAATAAAAATGACAATCTAAGAAACAGCCAGAAGCAACAAAGCTACTGACCCACACACATTTTTACTGCCTTCACATACTGTTGGAACCTGAAAGTGGCTATTTACAAGCCTCCTGTAACTCACTAACCCACAAAATACACACAGGCTGAGCTGACAGTAGAATGGGGAACCTCTCCAGCCTTGAAACAACTCCACCAAGGCACCCCGCATTCAAGCAAAAACCTCAAAAATCCAGTTCCTTTAATTAGCTTATGCTTCTCTCTCAGAACAGTTTATTAGTCCCCAAACTCTCTTGAGCTGGGCATAGCACCCAGCAGTTCTGGATCCTGGTGCTTAATGTTGCTGTAATCCACTAGCCCTGCATTTTAGACATATACATAATAAACATGTCTACTTTGAAAGGTTTACTTTGTAAAATAATCACAGGTGCTTAGGTTCAAGTGGACTCCCTTTAAGCTTTCCAACATGGAAAAGAGGAAAGGCATATGCTTACACAGTGGGAAAACGGAAGGCTCTTGATCGCAACTTCAGGCTGAGTTCTGGCATTTGCAAATAGGCTCTGTATCCCTAAAACCTAAAAGGGTCAGATTCTGCTTTTTCACAAGTATGTCAGAGCTCAGCTTCTCTATTCCCACACAACCCATATACCTCTGCTAATCATCTTTATAACACTTCTAATTTGTAAATTGATTTTTTCAGTCTCTCATTCATTCTTAGTCATAATGAAATACAATAAATATATTAAAAGACACACATTAAACATAAACTAACAAGATACTACAGTTTTCCCTTCTCTATATAGGAATTGATTATGAAATATGGTGACTAGAGTAGAACTTGAATTCCCAAAGCCAACCCTTTTAAAACTTTGGGCAATAAAGTTGCTTACTAGATTGTAAAATTGTACTCTGTTCATCTAGTCCACTCAAGTCCCTTTCCAAAGAATCCAGCGAAGAGCTTGTTCTGAATTGGGGGAGGAAGGCAAGACTCCTGGGTCTTTCCCCTCCTTCCTGTCTCCTGACAGCAATATCTCAGGGCGTGGCTGTGTGCAGCTTCCTGAAGATAAGATCGAGGCAGCAAAGGGCCCCAGCATGCTTTGAATTCCTGCGCTGGCTGGAAAGAGAGAGCGCAGCACTCTCTTCGACAAACAGCAGTGAACAGATACATAAGCAAGGGAGGCTAGAAAGATCTTTGGACTGAGTGCCTCTGTAAGGCATCGCCCGCAAGACTAATTGCCACCCCGCTAGGACATCCATCTGATCTGAGCCAAGGGTTGAACTTACTTTCAGTGCTTGCACTGGGTCCCAAAACACTTGAAATAAATGCCTCTGAGCAAGTACAGAGAGAACTTCCCTCCTATTGGAAATGCCTTTGAGCAAGTTGACGGAGAACTTCCTTCCAAAGGGGCGTAATTACCAAGCCTAGAGCTGTGGCTCCCAGGCAGTCTGGCATCCCTGTAACTCCCTTATTAGAAACAAATGGAGGCACCAGGTAATAAAGGGTTTTCTACTAATATGTTTCTCCCCCTTTTGCAGAAACTGAATACATCACAAAAACGTATATTTTTCTTTTTGCTTCTGACCCAAAACCTAGATTGAAATTCAAAATACTCAACTCTAACACATTCATGATTAAGTGATCTAATATACTTAATATTTATTTAATGTTATTTAACAACATCTACTCCCATCTTTCTTCAACAGAAGTTATAGAAGTCACAAAAAAGCCAGAAAGAACAAGGACCAGTTCACATGTAACTAAACATAGTTCAGAGTTACATGCACAAGCAGGACTGAGCCTGTCCAATGTGCTAGGCTCATGTGTTCCTCCTCCACTATGACAAGGAGTAAACCAGAATTTAGTTCCATTCTAGAACTTTCTTAGAATGTTGTTACATGGGCATCAGGAATTGCAGCTTAAAAGAAACTCTAGTTTGCCGAAGAAAAATAAACCAGGATTGGCAATTCGTTTTCTTTAGCAATTGATAGGGCACTGCCTTGGCTTGTTAATATTACTATGCAAAAATTAATTCCTTGGTTGTTTGATGCAATGTGTGAACCTGGAACTCTGCATTACTGAAGGAAAGACAACCCAATGTTTTAACTCAGCAACAAGCCACAGGCTGTTGATGAAACCAGATGCAAAGCAGAAGTGGAAAAGCAGAATGCCCACTTTTGCTTAACCCATAATTAGTCATTACATAAGAACCAGGTCTAACTTTTGAAGTAGAATTCCTGCTGCACAAATGATAACTCCTCAGAAATCTGCTGAAGTGAAACTAAATTCTGCATTATTCCTCCTCCTGGTGTGCAGGAAGAAGAAGGGGAGGGAATACACACTCATATAAACCACTGGACTGCCTGGCTGAAAGTCAGGATCACCTAATGTAAATAACAAGTATTCTAGGCACACACCAAATTCCCCATGTCTGTGTACTGCAGGGGGAAACTGCAGTAGTGGTGGGCTGTTTCTTGGAGGTTTGCTCACCATTATTGATCTTACTGAAAAAGCTCCAGATCCCACAGAGTACCATTTTAAATCTACTAGTCCAGAACCTGACATAGCTCCCTAACAGCTTCCAGGTTAACAATTCAAGTGCCTTCTCCACACCTAAAACAAAAGAATGCTTAAAGTTCTGCATCAAAAAAAAAGTCTAAACCCACAACCTGCATTAAGAAAGTAAGAGCATACGGTAAGCAGTCTATGGTGAAAACTTATACTGGTTCTTCTAGTGTTTGGAAAGGGGAAAAGGAGAATGAATCATTCAGGGCAGTGACTACTAGAAATTGTGTTCTGCCTCCTGAGATTTTACCACAAATTACCAAGCCACTTTCCAGCCTATTAGAAACAACAACCAGAATCCAAGATCCACAGAATACTTTAATTTTGCATGAAACAGCATTTCAGAATTGCAACTTACCCACAATCTTGCCTATCGACCCACAAAATGTCCCAGGATCCTCATTTTTTAGACTGCCCACTTAAACAGGAGTAAATCCTATATAACCCAGTGGGGCTAACTTCTCAATAAACATGTATGATTGATGTCCTCCCACAACCCCCCATGCCTCCCCTTAATGATGCCATCCATAGAACACCTTAAGAGAAATGCTTGGTAGCACCCCCACAATGGTGAACATCTCTGAGCTGCCAGAATTTCTATTTTCCATTTGGGTAGGCAGCTGAAGGGGAACATTATTTAAAATGTGCACAGTTGTTTATTCTTTCTCTTTCTTTACAAATGTACACTACCATATTACATTATAAGGAATATTTACTTTAGGACACAGTCAGAAATGAGATTTGGCCCATTTTTTAATCCAGCAAAAAAGGGAAAAAGAGATATACCCAAATGTACAAAAGAATGAAAAGCTTCAAAATGAGTACATGTGCCTTAGCAACCTACATCCTTAACCATAATGCATTATTTATTATAGTTATATCCCAACTTCTTCCTGCAAGGAACTCAAGGCATACTGGTAGTCCCCAAGTTACAAATGTCTGATATACTAACAAACTGTACTTAGAAACAAACTGCCATAAAGCCTATTACTTATTTTTAAATGCAGGAAATTGTCATCACCATAGAGAGAGGGGAAGTGAAAGGCCAGAGAGGGAAGCCCCCAAAGCATGCTTTCCTGTCCCATCCATCTGGAGAGGGAACTCTCTCAGCATTTTCTTGTTGCAAAGAGGAGGCACTGCTGAGTTTGTAGGGCAGGGGGAGATATTCATGATTTTTCCACTTTCACAGAAGTCCTGTGCCCCTAATTCCTGCAAATGTGGAGGGCAGACTATACATGATACAAATTCAACTTAAAGACAAATTTCAGTTTTCTCAGGGAACGGAACTATTCACAACCTGGGCACTGCCTGTACTGCATAATCCTCTCCCTCCTCCCCATGTTAATTTTCACAACCACTCTGTGAAATAGTTTAGGCTGAGAGTCATTGGCCCAAAGTCACCCAGTGAACTCCATGGCCAAGTGGGGCCTAGAACCCAGATCACCAGAGTCCCAGATTTGCACTCTAACCACTATGCCGTAGGTTTACTTGTCTCTGAGTAAGCATGTCACTGTTTAGGCTATAAATGAAAGAAATAAGAGGACTGGGTTAACCCTGAAAAAGGGAGACAAACATGTTTGTGTCGGGATGGAGGGGCAGTGTTTCATGCTCACTTCTCAATAAACATGCATAGGATTGACATCCTATCGCAACCCCATGATTCTCCTTAATGATACCATCCATACAACATGCTACAAAACATAGTTTCCTGGACATGCTATGAAAAAGTGACAAGCCCCCTACCCATGGTGGGATGTGGGAAGCCCTCTACTACGTCATGCACTTTATGCCTTAGTTTTCAATCAACTTCCTAATAACTCTGTACTAGTCTCCCACCTGATCAAACTGCATCACACCTATTTCCCATCACACAGATAAGTGTTTATGGGGAGGGGGTAAGCACTAGCAACCTTATTACATCTCATCAATTTGGCAAACAACCTCCTCCCACTTCTCCACTGAGAGACATCCAACATGCAAACAAGCTGCATTTCTTTAATGGCCAGTCCACAGGTCCCAAAGAGAGAATTTGTTCTCCCACAAATAGCACTTTTAATTTCCTCTTAATGAAATGGTCTGGGGTCTTTTTGCCTGGTTACCATCCAACTAGATCAGGCCCAAAATCCACATACGTGCTCTACATCATGGGTCCTCAAACTATGGCCCACGGGATGGATCTGACCTGTCATGCCCTTTCATCTGGCCTGCACCACCATCCGCGCCATGTGCGGGAGGCAGTGGCTTGCTCACTCGGAGATGGTTTTGGACTCACTGGGAGATCTGCAAGCGAGCAAGTTGCCACTGCGCACACCCAACGCCACCACACGCGCACCTGACGACACCTCACTGGCCCGCGTGCCCAGGCACTCCCCTCACCGGCCCACATGTGTGGCTGCCGCCTTTCAATTGGCCCCCTATTGAAAAAGTCTGAGGACCCCTGCTCTACACACACACAGAAATAAAATGTTTCAGTATTTATGCTTTTTCTTTCCAACTTATCCTATGTAGATCAAGTATTCCCAGTTTTCAGATTAAGTACTGAGGCCGGCAGACAGATCACGACTAATTCACACTATCCAAGTGGGGGGTCAAATAAGCAAATACCAGGATTCACTGGGGCTTGAACAACCCTTGGTGGATGGCTTGATTATGCCAGGTCTTTAGCTAATGAGTCCACACCATGAGCCTATAGCAGAGCATAGAAATGTTATAATAATAATAATAATAATAAAAATAACTTAAGCTCTCTTTCCTCTGACATGGGTTCCATGAAGCAGGGAACCTGTTCTTCAGAAACATATGCCCCCAGAACTTCAGCATACAGTCCCATCACTATGATTCATTTATCTCCCTCTGTCAAAAATCCAATGCAAACCTAATCTCATGTTTGTGTCTTTATATTCATCAGTTGTTACAGCTTTTATATTTTTATAGTTCATGAAGTACTGGTATGATACGTACTAGAAAACAGAGGAAAGAAGCAGCGTGATCCCTACCAACTGTGCTTACTATCATAAAAGTAAGGCCTACATACCCAGTAGGCCTCTGGGCAATCTGCAGTAGATCAGAGTTTGAAGTGGTAAGTAAATCTACAAGTTACATCCGTATGAATATTAGTGTGTAGGGGTACATACACAAGCCTACATACATGTCATGACATACTAATCGTTTATCTTTTGGCCTTAGTGTACTTCACCTGTGAAATATGAGTTCAGTTGATTGATTCAGTTCAGTTGATCTATATCCATGCAGTATAAAATTGGCTCCACCTCCTGAATAACCATTTAAAATTTGAGTGCTTGTCTCTGGCTGGAGGACTCTGGGTTCCACTAAAAAAATAAAAGATGTAGATCCCCTGAAGTCTGCCCACCCTGGTCCATATTAGATGAGCAAGTCAGCAGGTTTTGAACTGGTTACAACAGCATTCCCTACCTGGTGACTACTAGATGTTTTGGCCTACAACCCCCATCATGCCTCCCCATTAGCAATGCTGATTGAGGGTTTGTGGGAGCTGTAGGCCAAAATATCTGGAGGGCCACAAGTTGCCCATTCCTACTGTGAGACAATATACTGTACCATTTCCTCTTTACAAAGCAGCAGAGAAATATGGACAATCCTCATGCGAATCCACCTTACATATGGAGAGAATAAAAAAGGGGCTTTTGTGCAAAAAAATTTTTTGAACCCTCAGTGCTCAAATTAAGAGGGAGGTCAAACTAGACCTCATTCTTTTGAATTTTGTTCTGCCTCACTTAGATACCATTTTTGGAAAGCCACATGAACAGGAACAATTTGAATAAAAATCAGTGGCAGGAGATGAGTCAGAGGGTGGGTTTGGGGATTTCAATAAGGTTCTACTCCTGCATTTTAACCCACAATTTAAGCACTATTACCAGTACAGATAATTTGCCCAGGCCCAAATACTAAAACATTTGCGCCCAAATACTAAAACATTTGCACCGTATCAACATCGCATCCTTAGATTTCAAGAAAGAGTGTGGAATGGCCACTGAATTTGCACACAATTGGTTAAGAAGCCATGGATTTAAAGCAGGTCTGTGTACTAAATTTAAGCTAAATACTAGAGAAATAAAACCACTTACAGGGGAAAAGCATAGTTGTATACTGATGCATCCAATAAAATGATCCTGTCTTAGAAGGTCAAACTAGAACGGCTCAGAGAATCCCACTTCCTTTTCAGCTATTCTGCTTGTCAAATTTTGTGAGTATGGAACTGTCTCATTTTATCTTAGCAAGAACCTTGTAAGATATGTTCAGCATTACAGCCCCAATGGGCAACAGAAGTTTCATCTGAGGCTTTATTCTTCTTGAGGTGATAAATCTGTGGCACTTGACTCATCTCAGACTGCAGGTGGGGCTCATGTGAATAAAGTCTCTTCCATACAAAAATAAACAAATAAAAGTTCTTGCACAGCTGGAAAACTAGATTTCAAGGATAAGGATTTTAGCCTAGCCTATTCCCTAATATGCTATTTTTCCACATTCAGGGAATCTTTTGTCTGGACTATTCAGGAATGTGAGCCCCGGGTTACAGGCAGATAAGACAAAGGCTTACCTGTTTAACAGTGAGAAACTAGCTCAGGTTTACAAAATATAAACTCAGCACTCTGGCCTAATCACTGCACCATACCAGCTTTCTGGTTATGCTTGCCCTGCCCCCTCAGGCATCCTCCTGACCTCGACACAAAGCAGAATCTGTGACATCTACTGAGTGTTTCCAGCAGACCCTTTCTTTCCAAGAAGAGTACTGAACAGCTCAAAATAAAATTTAAACACAGACAAAGCTGCCTAATTAGTTTGAAGTAGCACAAAGCTATTGAGGGACATTCTCTCTTTCTTCCTATATCACCCCTGAAATGTGACCGTTAATATTTTACAGAGAGGAGACAGGAAAGGCTGGAGTGGTACCAGATGTCCACACATCCTCCCCACCACCACCACAGAAAACTAGTCTCCAAATTATTAAAAGGCAATTATTTAGAACATTGCTTTAGGCAGTCAAATGAGGCTCTTGTCAGGATGAGAGCAAGAAGTTAACCCACAGACAATAGGGTTTGTTGACTACCAAAATGTGGATCTGCCTTGGATTACAGGAGATAACCTGGAGGGATAGGACACCACTAGAAAAGCCATGTGATTTGATCACAGAAGAATCCCTAGTTGATGCAGAGGATTCTGGGATATACACAAAAGGTGTTGGCCAGTCCTCTTGGTTTCATTGTGAAGTACATTCTTTGTTCACATACAGCAAGATGAAGTCCAACACCTTCTGCAATTCTGAATAGCAGTGAAATATCAGTATTGATGAAGAAGCTAACTTTTATCTTATTTACATAATTTATATAGCTACTCTACAATGCAAGTTATAGAGCTTTTGCAACAATTAAATTTTAAACTGAAAGGCCCAGACTACAAAACGCAAGTTATTTATAAAGCCTCCCCTAGAAAGCCTCTCTCTATATCACAAAAGCCTTTGCAGCACTGTAGTAAGGGATGCAGCACAGCTGTTTGTTCTTTAAAAACCACTCTTGTCTGCTATCTCTGTACCTTGGCAAAACAGCTGATGAACACCACACAGTTCTCAGCCCAAACATAACAGTAATCCATGGTTTAAACAACCCAGAGTTCACAAGCAAACAACAATGAGCTCTCTCTGCTTAATCACTAACAAACCAAGGTAAGTTAGTGCAACTGGATTCTCACATCACAACAGCCCACATTTCAGAAACCTGTATGTTAAATAAACCATGGGTGATTGTAAGATCAATAAAAAAAATTAATGGGTTAGACTTACATGTAAACTAGGTCACTATGCAGAGCCCTGTTACACTGAAATCAGTGGGACTTGCTCCTATGCAATGTATATTAAAATCAATTGCTATTTTTATCTTGGTCTCTCTCTTGCAACAATCCACAATGAAGTGGGTTATTCAATATGCCAGTTTTTACAGTTGAAAGAAACAAAACTGAGATAATTATAACTTATGCTGAATATGTATGAATTATTTTGTCAGAATTCTGTATCTATTTGCTCCTGCCTGATTTTATTGCAGATTGTGATTTTTCCCATCCTCAGGGTGTTTTCAGGGTGGAGCTATAATTTGAATGACTTCTAGTCATATTAGCAAAGTTCATCCAGTAAGTTCTAGCTGGATAAATAATTACTCTATTAGGCAAGCTAATTTCTGTCAGTTCCTAATTTCAAATAGTTAATACAATCTGGGAAAGATGGTTTTCCAATCCCATCCTAACAGACCAGTTCATACTGAGGGTATGCATACATCTGATAAGGGACTGGTTCTCATCAAGGTACATTACATATATCTCCAAGGGCAATGCAAAAATTATGGAACTTGAGATCTTGACCTAGGTTCCTTCCTTTAAAAGCAAATTTCCAATCCTTTTCTTCAAAAATAAGCTTGAAAATCTTAGAAGATGGGCTAGGAAAAGCATCAGAATAGTGTGCTTTTATTATCTGCTTGCTTCCTTTGTCCTACAGCTGCTATAACCTGTCCCTCAGTCCTGAATCTCCACACTTTCCCTATCACTGCTTCCCAATTCTTGTTCGCAAATTCCAAGCCTGCACCTTCTTGAGTAAAATATGTCATGCACACTCACTCAAAGCACATCTTTTATTTTAACTACAGAATTCTGACATTTTTGGATAGAAATACAGTTATCCTTGGTAGTGATTTTAGGTACCACCAAATATAATCCTACAACTAGGGTATCTGGATCTGAGACACTACAGTGAGGAGTGTCCCACTGAGCTTTGCATGTGGCAGAAGGGAACAAATGGTAAAAAATCTTCTCTGTTATTCAAATGTAATTGCTGGGGTTGCAAACTGGGCTAGCAAAATCCTTGGAATCATTGTTGCCTTTATGCAAAGAGAAATTGGTCCTGCTTCTTTAAAAAAATTTTAAAAAGAGAACCACAACTGCACACATTCTTAAAAACAAAATGCCCACTGCAAAAAAGAAAGGAAGGAAGGAAGGAAGGAAGGAAGGAAGGAAGGAAGGAAGGAAGAAAGATAGATCAGGGCCAGTCTGGAAAGCATGCTTGAAACGCATGCTATAAAGCCTTGCGTCTCTTGGTGATGTAGGGCTCCCTCTCCCATTTAAATCTGCGCCAAAAGGATTTCCCTTGCGAGCCATACGGAACTGCTAGAGATTTCCCTTCTGCTCCATGCAAAGCTCCAGGAAAGGCAGCCTTGGCTATAAATAAATCCATTGCAGACATCCCTGACTTCCGGTACTGCAGCTCTCCCCTGCTGCCAGTCCCATCCTCCCCCCACCCCTTCTTCAAGCACGGATTAAAATTACCAATGAGAGCAAACCAACGATGGGTCTTCTGTATTCCCCTCACCCCAATTTTCTCATGGGAGGCACTTGAGTCAGGCTAACCTTCACAACTGGCAGGGGAGGGGGGGGGAGAGAGTCCCCTCTCCCCCACCCCCTGAGCCTGTATGGGCCATCTCCGGAATCCATACAAATGTATACACCCTGCAATGATGGAGATCCCCAGAGCTGGTGTGTTCTTTTTTTTCCACTGAGCACAACTGACACACTTGCAGTGCAGGGAAGACACCTCTGTGGAAACCAGCAAAGCAACATATCCCAGGGGGTAACCATCCTGCTTTGTTCTGTTGCCTGCTCACAAGAGAAAGAAACCAAATTGCAGGCAGCAAAGAGGAGAAATAACAATAACCCAGAAAACAAACCTGAATGCTGAAGAAATGTGGGGCAGAAGAATTCCCCGAACAAGCCAAGGGAACACAGAGGGGTGTCAGGCATTAAGGGGAAGGGGTCTCCCAAAGGTGGCTGGGCAGGAGAGAAGATTCACAACATCTAATGAGCTCACTTGCGGATTAAAGACCAAAGGGAATAATCTCTAGGGAAACTCTCCGATGCAAGATTTGCTTGGAATACTGTTAAACCAGGTTGTGTGAAGAATGTGGCCAAAAGTCCCTTTGGAGAATAACAGGAGCTGGCTTGATTTGGTGGGGCTGCTTTGTGTTGTTTTGTTTGGGAAAAGGAAGAGAGGGAGAGTGGAGAGGAGCTAGGAATTTCAGACATTGATGGTAAACAGCAGCCGGATATTGTGCCTTAAATTCCTCTTCATTGCTCCCCCCCCCCGCCACCCGACACGCACACGCGCACACACAAAGCAATTTTTTGCATCTTTATTCTTCCGTTCTTCTATGGTCTACCTATATGTGGGGCAGGGAGTTCTACAGTAGCATACTTTTCCCTCACTTTTGTTGGTATCCCATTAAGTTGCATACACATGTGTGTTGAACTATCAGGGCAGAAATATGACTATATTTGAGTGTCCTGAATTCTGCATTTTATTGTCACTGTGTTTCCCTGCTTAGCTGCATTTCAGGCTGCTTAAGGGTGTGGCTTTTCAGTTATAGGTTCTTATACAGACTTAAGTTGTTTTCAATGTGCCTGTTTCTCTCCTTAAGTTCTATTCCCTCACCTACCTCAGAACAGTGTCTGGTTTGTTTTGGTGCTTGAATTCCTTTAAAAGTGCTTCTTGAATTCTGTCTGTGTGTGTGCACACGTGCATGCACGCGCATATGCACATTTGCTCCAATTTGCTTTCACAAACCTGCAGGAATATAAATTTCAAAAATGCTGGCTGACATACAGGGACTTCTGCGCACTCTGTGGAAGCACAGAATATACTAATTTAAGATTTCCATTACTCGGATGTGACAGTACTGTCCTGGAATTGGAAGGATGGGTCTTTTAAAATGGGGAAGATAAAAGAACATCTGACAGCATTACTGCACTGTAAGAGTTCTCTATGTGACAGATGGGCTTTTTACCGAGGCACAAGCAGGCAAGCCCTCTTCTTGGATAAAACCCTCCCATTTTTTCAACTTTGCAGTGGGACAGGAAGACGAAGGCCAATGGTTAGTCCACTGGCAATCTGGGTTTCAAGCCCCAGATTTGCCAAACCCTCACCATGAGGCTTTAGGCAACCAATTCTTAGTACTGTCTAAGTTCTTTGAGTCTATGAACAGATTTTTTCCTCACTGACTTGATGAAAGGCTGCAGCAAAATTATTTATTATTTTCACAAGCTGTCTACTGCCCTTCTACCAAGGACTTCTGGATGGCTCACAGGGGATTATTCTATTTTATCCTCCTGTCAACCTTGTTAGGATCCTGTGTTACCTAACATGCTTTTAAACACAATCACATTCCTGTCTCAATGATTTAATACAAAATCAGCTAATGGCATAAGTACATAAGTTTGCAGTGGGGGGAAATAATAACCAATGGGGGAGACAGACCATGACTTGAGCCTATTAAGGACTGTGGGGTGCCCTTCCATCCCCCATCCAAACCCAGCGTTTTATTCAAAACCCACTATATCATGCTGTGTCTCATCATTTTCATCTTAGCTGGCAACACAACTAGAACTCAGGCCTCTCTTTGCAAATCAAAACACCTCTTCCTTATTTTGCAAAACTAGTACATGCTTTTTGCCACATGTGACTACCCAGACATGTGCTACATCTCCATGCCAGCTGTCCCCAGGAAAGTGTAGTCATGCCCTGAAACCTGCACACACACCACCAGAGTCTTCCAGAAGCCTTCTGGGGTTGCTGGCCTGTGTAAAATGTCCCTGTGGAGAGGAGATCATCTGGCAATAATGTTTGAGCAGAGTCAAGATGAAAACGACACAAGGTCTATCCAGACTTGTTTTCCTAAGGGCCAATAAAAATGTCTATTTTGAAAGAGTTATCTTTCCTGGAGATATTAAACTAGCCACCCTCAGACACACCCAGCCTTGCCCTTTCCCTCTAGGTCCAGTAGGACCTGCTAGTCACATTCTTCTTGGGCTGTGTTCACATGAACAAAGGTACAACTGCAAACAGCATTATGGTATCCAGCAGTGATTAGGCAGGTGGACACAGCTTATCACCACAATGTAGTAGATCAGGGACTGGTTGGTCTCTGGCTGGACTCTCACTTGAGCTCTAAACTTACTGGCAGGTCTTTCTCATGTGCGAAGGAGGTGGATAAGGACATGTTCTCCTTCTCGCATGATACTGGAATCCAAAGGGCCATCACATGACACTATGGTGGAAGATTTAGGTCAGCTTTGAGGAGGTATTTCTTTGTACACACACAGTTTAACTCTAGAATTTGTTACCACATGATATAGTGATGGCCACTTTGATGGTTTTAACAGTGGATTAGACAAACTGTTTAGATTAGACTGTTAACGGACATTAATCAAGATGGCTATATATTAGCTCCAGTATTGGAAGCAGCATGCCTCTGAATACCAGCTGCTTTGAACCTTGCATTGAAGGTCTTGCTTGTTGGCTTTGTATGGGCATCCAGCTAGCCATTGTGGGAATAAAATGCTGGTCTAGATAGGCCTTTGGCCTGATTGAGCAGGACTCCTCTTATGCTTTGCGGCAGTTGCTATCTCTTACTTTCAAAACTTAATAATACTGGTCTGTATTTCAGGTTTCTCTCTGGATTGCTGGGAACTGGTTTAAACACTAAGCAGACTGTTATGTCCAGACTGTTCCACTGCAGCGGGTGGAGGCGGGGTGTCTACGGTTGAATGTTCACCATTGGGAAAAGTCAAGTGGAATCACTCTTCTTGCACCCAGCAAAAGAGCATTTCAGGAAGAAAATGAAGCTAGAACTCATCTTTCCCTGACACTCTGGCTTTCTATATGCAGAAAGGCACTCCCGTACAGGATCTTCACCTCCAGCTTGAATTGGTGCAGTACAGGAAAATCTTTATCATTCAGTTTTGCTGACTGTAAAAACTAATTGTGTGTATGAAGTGTTTTAAATATTGTTCATCTTAAAATGTTTATGAAGTGCTTAAAATGCTTTTATTTGTTCATGGATTCTTTATGTATCTACCCCACTTTCAAGAAGAAACACATATTCTAATGCCTTGAGGAAATTCCCATTTGCCTCCATCTGTTTCCAGAAGGCACCCCGGGAAGGCACCCTGGGAAGAAATGAAATAGGCCTCATTCATTAATGTCCATGTAGAAAACAAAAAATGGCTAGGCTAGGCTTGTTTTTAACAAGGAACCCAAGCTCCTAGTCCTTCTTTCATTTAGGCCATTTCGAAATGAGAGCAGGAATTAATAGTTTGTTAAACCAGAGTAACCATTTCTGTTATCCTTGCAAAAGTCATGTTTGGGAGTATTTCCTTCTCAGCTGTAGTGGGCGGCACTCTATGAGAAAGTCAAGATGTGTTATCATTCAGTGCCCAGCAACCATGTCTGCCATTTGGGTTTTGTTGCCAAAAACTGGCAGGCTAGTATATCTAAGTATCTTATTCATCATTTTAAAAAATCATTGCAAACTCCACCCTCAGCACAGCCTCCCAGCTAAGAGTGGAATTTTGGTCCAACCATGGGTCCCCCCAACCTCCCCTGGCCCTTTGCAAAAGTAATTACAGTTCGAAACCAACACTTCTGTGCAATATGTCTCTCCAAGGAAGAACTAAAGGAAGAAAAATGGGAAGGGGGGAGGGAGCACGCATAACTCAAATCCAAATCACAGACTGATTAACAACCCACACGCTCCAGGAAGGGCCTGGGATAGCAATTAGGGAGGAGTTAAGAAAGAACAATAAGGTTTACTTGGACAAGAAAGAGATTTGGAAGGAGGGGGTACACAAGGAATTGAGGGGTTTTGGACAGAAGGATTTGTGGTTTTAGAAAGCCTTGTTCCCTTCCAGGTTTGGAAAGGTACAACACTTAAAAGTATATATTCTGCAAAAAGTCCTAAAGGATCCACACCCAAAATTCAGTCTACTTCCCAGCCACCACTATTCCTCTCTCTGCTCATTCACCCACCCACTCACCCACAGAGAGGCCGTTCGCATATGTATATATAGAAAGATTAAAGGCTTGGTGTACTATTTAGTTAATTGGATTTTGTCAGAGACCTTATCAGGAACTGGGAACTGAACACCCAGCTGGAAGGGGGGAGGGTACTTGGCACAAACCTCTCCAGTGTTTTCTTCCCTAGAATTGGTTCAAATTTATAAAAACAAAAACACCCCCTCGAAATCAGTTCCAAACTGTTACCTAGAAACAGTGGCTTAACAACAGATAGAAAGAAATTAAATAGGCTGTGGGACTATGGATACACCCCTGGGGAGTTGAAAGGGGGGTGAAGAAGAGGAGAAAGCAATGAAATGTTTATCTGGAGCAGACACATATTAGAAGTTTCCCTGGTTATAAACATGCATGAGCATATATTTGATTCTGAGGGGTGCTGCCAGAGATTTCGCAAGAATGAGGAAGATGAGCTCAACATATGCAATACACTCCAGCACTGTTAAAAAGTGCCCTCACTCACCCAAATGTAAAAGTCACTATTTCCCTCAAAGCTGCTTCCTTCCCTTTTCATAGAATGGAAACAACCAACCAACCAACCAATACAAAATTAGATAGATTTACTAACAGAGTAACAGGAAAGTCAGAGGTGAGAATTCTGAAAGAGAGTATTAAAACATTTACAGGAGTAAATGGACGGGGAAGCCCTGTGTCTTGGTTCCTCAGAAAGAAAAATACGCAACTTGCAGCACACAAACACAGCGCACATGCACACGTCCACACGGACATTCTACAAAGGCACCACAAACCATGATCCTAAGCCCCCACCCATCCCAAATCACAACAGGGTGGGTTTTCACTGTCCATAAGCCAACCAAGTTTTTCAGATTCCAAGGATGACATTTCCCATACTATCAACCACCAACACCTAACCACTGTACAGCTTTCTTAATAAGGTCGCCTCAAAAGCTGGCGGTAGGGGAGGAGGGCGAAGGGGTGTCACCCCAGCTGGGTAAGGCCCAAGAGGTATGACATTATACGTACAGTGGTTGGAACTGTTCCAGTGCTGGTTACGGACAGGGGTGCTGTAAGGATTGGGGTTCCCGGGTCCTTTGTCCTGGATCAAGCACGCACGGTTCTGGTTGTAAAAATCCATCATGAAGAAGGGGTTAGGACTGCTGTTTAAACCAGCTACATCCACACTTTCGTACATCTTCTCCGGGCAGAACACGAGGGAAAAAGGGTCGGGGGCTAATGGGGAAAGGGAAGGATGGAAGCAGAGCAAAACTTTGCTTTATGAAGGACCAAAGAGCAAGATCCTACAGTGGTGATGAATCCAAAGGGACGAGGGAAGACTGTCTGGTTGTTTTCTGATCTTTCTCTCTCCCCCTTTCTTGATCCCTAGTGGGGAGGTATTTAGGGAATCCAAAAGTGGCACGGGAATCCGCCAAACAGACCGGGTTGGCCACCAGTGTTTTTGCTTAAAGTAAAAAACATCCAGAAGACGATATTCGAGTCTTCAATCTTCTATTCCAGACGCGTCCCTTGGGAAACAGGCCGGCCAATCCAGGCTGAGATGCTTCTCCCGTTTCAAGACCAAAATGTATTTATAAATCCAAAAAAGGGGGGGAACTGAATTCTTACTTTAACAAAAATAATAAAATCCAAGCCACTCAGCCTTCCCAAAAGCAGAATTCTTGTAGAAGTAGGCTCCCTGGTATTTAGATAGCATTTTGGTTACATTTCCACCTCTTGTTCAGTTCCATGATTCTGTCTCCTTCTCTCAAACTAACAAGAGGAAAGAAGGGAAAGGGAGGGGGAGTATTCTTTTTGCAGCAACTCCTTCCAGAAAAAGGGGAGAAAAAGTTTCACACACACACATACAAAATTCCTGCTAAAATTCAAGAGCTCTTCCTGTCTGCCAGATGACTAAATGCTATGCACAGAAACTGTGCTCATGAGTTATATATGCATATATCAAAATTACATCTCTCCCCCGCCATAGAAAGGGGAAGGAGGGAAAAGAATTGAATTGTACAAATGTGTTGTCAGGTTCTCAATGCTTGGGAAGATGCCAGAGGCCTGGAACCCTCCAAATCTCCTTGGATGCAGAAGGATTTTTCTCCAGCTGCTTGGTCCTTCTCACCCTGGGAAAGAGAGCGTGTTGTGTGTGCGCGCGCCCGAGCGTGCGGGTGTGTGTGTGTGCGTGTGCGTGCGCGCGAGATGTACAGGACTGATAGATTAAAGGCAGCACAAAATCTTTCCTGACACGAAAAGTCGGCTCTCAACTGGCTTAACTCTTTCCTTACCTGCCGCTGCTGTGTCTTGCGCAGCCCCAACCAACTGCGGAAAAGCACAGACTGGGGGAGGAGGAGAGAAAGAGAGAGAGAAAAATGAATGAACGAAATAAAGGGGAGGAGGAATGAAAGGGAGGGAAAAATGACAGGCATAAAAATAAATGCCTCTCCAACAGCTGTCTCCAGCTACAAAGCTGCGGACACTGCATCATCTTGTGCTTTCTCCATCCCTGGAGAGCCGCGAGGAGAAAAAACAGGAGGGCCCCCTCTTTTTTTGTAGCAAGGAACCGGCCAGTGCGGCCCCTTTCGCCTGCATCACCCCTCTCCAAAAGGGAGGTTTCTGCTGCTCCTCCAGCCGCCCCTCATTTGCCTAATGTTATGCAGCTGAACTCCGCCTGAACTCTCCTTGCAAAAAAGCTTCACCTCCAAATGACCCACTCACAGGCCTTCTCCTTCCCAGTGACATCACAGGGGCGCTCCCCTCCTCCTCCTCCTCCTCCTCCTCGCCTGCCAAGGGCTGCCACCGGCATGCTGCCGCCACCGCTCAGCCAAAACCAGACCCACCACTAACAGATGCAGAGATGCCCAGTTGCAGAGGACCCGGAGGAAGAGAAGCCTGTGTCTACCCACTCTTTGAAAAAGGAAGGGAAAAGAGGAATCTGTCCAAGGAATAAAGGCACAGAGAAGCACACCTTCCTGCCAAAGGCTGTGGCTCCGGTTCTCAGGTGGCCCAACATGCCTGCCAACTGACTGAAGGTTGGGGAAACCGAAAGGTGCTACAGACCTTTTGATATCTGAAATATTTTTTCATTTTAAAGCAGAGTCAAGGTGTTTGCTGCCTCTTTGAGTTCTGCAAAATAAGATTTTTTTTTAAAGTGAGTCAATCCATTTGGCTAGCCCAACTAGGGTTTGATGAGTAGCAGGCAAGCTTTCAAGACAAACAGGACTGAAAATTCAGCTGATCTTTGGGAAGAAGAAAAAGTAAACATATAAATACTTAACAATCTATATAATTATTTAAATAGGCTCAGGCTATTTGCATTCATCGTCCCAGTGATTCTAAGAATCACACTGTAAGGCAAAGCAGAATTACTGTCCCCATAGTACAGAATTGGGGGAGGGGAATATTTGCCTAGACCACCTAGTGGATTCATAGCTGACTGACGATAATAACTGATTTCTAGCTCACAGTTCATGTCTTAGGCACTATATTGCATTAGCTTGTCTGTTTTACAGGACTGGCTTTAATTTTGGGAATAAACCAAATGATTTAAAATAATATGTAAGTCATTCTCGGGGCAAAATAAGTTTCCTAAAGAATTGTGAACTGGAAGGAAGCTATGAACCTGCATGACAGAGGGTAGAGTTCAAAATAGGTCCAGCATAGCATGTAGTAATTTCCATAGAATTCTGAGAATTATAGTCATTTAAAAGAAACACGTTTCTAGTCCTTGAAACTGAATAATTGAAAAATTCTATGGAATTCTTCTAATTCTACCCTATGGATAAGACTAAGGATACAATTATTACTAATTCACTTGGCAAAATGTATGTCCTCCATAGCACTACATCACATGGAACAATGTGAGCAGATACAGTCCATAATTGCATAAACTAATATATGGACACTCATGTATGCTTGTAAGACACCTGTTATCACCTATGTCTGATCTACTCATACTGCCATTACATATCACTGAAAGTACTTCCCAGCCTGTAATGTAAGCCTTTATTTTGCTTTTGTATGTCCTGCATTGGCTTCTGAAGCAAGGGATGCTAATAAGCTGATAATGCATATTACATTAAAAACAAACTTGAATATTTACTTGAAATGCTGCATCTTATAACCAATTTGTTCATAGCCTTATCTCAAGTCTCCAATACAATGTGGCACTAATGAAGAGGTCTCCAACATACTGTCCATGGGCACCTGAAAATTATTCCCTTCATTCTATATACATGGGCTCATATGAAAGTTTTGCAACTTTATTAACTATGCATTGACAAAAAATGGTTCAAATATCCAAATAAGTATATTGGAAGTATATGTCACCCATTCATATATCAAAAGCACTATAAGGTCCTCAACCCATTGTAGCATAAGAGGTGAGTTTTTATCTTTCCAATTTTGTAGTATCTTTCAGCTTTCAAAAGGGTATCGAAAATCTACTTCCCTTTCACTAGTTAATTTCCATAAAGCACGTAAATAATGCAAAAGAGTATTTACATTGGTGAATATTAAAACTGATCTGTGCAATAATCACCCGCCAAAACAAGTAACTACTGGACATTGCCAAAATGTTCGTTCAAAAGAAAGCACTCACTGTATTGCAATGTCAACAATTATTCAAATTAGACAATCCTGCTTTAAGAGAAATTCAACAAAAAATAGATTCAAGAAACAAAAGTGTTGTTGCATAAGATGCTGCCTAATACTCATAGGCAACAACAAAGCGATGATCCATTAATTACACATTTTGTGGTGCTGCCTACAGGAGTTTCTCAAATTCTCAGATGTGTCCATGGCTTTAAAAAGTTTGAAAACCCTTGCCCTGTACTATAGGATCTAAATAACAGTTACAAAACAGAGTCAGCAACTTTTAGACTCCTGACAGGAAATTATCAAGAGAGGAAGCAATGTGCCATTATCTAGTGTTTAAGGCAACTAAGAAATAATTAATGTAGTCACAGCTTGGATCCAGTCATACACTTTAAACAAAAAGAGCAATGTTCTAGAAAAACATAACTATTTCAATAATGTATTATCCTGCAATTTAAAATGTCCCTTGTTATCTGCTATGTGTGAAATGGCAGGTTGCCTTCTAAAATGTGACACAGCATCTGGTCACCACTTTAAGATTTAACTTCTAGAGACTGGATGAAGGAAGCAGAAACTTCAATAAAAATGATACTTTTATGCATGTTAAAAAATTAACAGCACTCAAAATATAACTGAAGGGAAAAAAGAGGGGCTGCAGTTTATCATATGTAAATAGTAAGTTTCCTTATACTAAATCAGACCATGCATTCATCCAGCCCCAGTACTGCAAACACTGACTGGCAGTATTAACTCCCCAGAGTTTCAAGCAGAAATAGTCCCAGTCCTTAATAGAGATGCTTGGGATTGAACCAGAGACTTTTAACACAAAACTAAACATAAATGGGAGATGCCTAGCAAAACCAGAGTGGAGACTGAATATAATTTTCAACAGAGCTCAGGCATCCATTTTCCGTGTCCTTTTGCTCCCACCCATGACCAACATAGTCAAAATAAATTATGAAATAAGTAATTACAATAATGTTCTTATTTTGAGTAATGTAGACCAGATATGTCTTTCAGTTCAGATATACTTGGCACAGACTTTTGCAGTCTTGTATATACTTGGCATGGATCTTGCAGAAAATATCTGTAAGCAGAACAAGAATGAATCAAGGATCCAGTTTTCTATTCTTCTTGGATCATTCTTACACACACACAAAATAAATCCTTTATCAGTTTTGCATTCCAATGTCACAACTGAACCCTAGGAATTAAGAGTGGTCTGAGCAGCATTGAAGAAAATAAAAACTGGTACATCACTTTTACTCTGTATGCGTTTCACAAGGCATTTGCCCTATACTTTTATTCCTCAGCTTCTACATACAGAGAAAATGCCCTCAACACCATGAAAGACAAACCTTTTTCACCTAATACTAGCTAGACAGGAACTTGCTTATATCAACCACATAATTCAGACTGTGGCACAAGCAGAGATTAAGCGTAACACCGAATGCAGAACAGCTCTAGAATACTTGAGGTGAGCCAGGGCAAGTGCTCCACACAATCTCCTCCACACTGCTGCCCTTCCTCCAGATTTTCTTGCTCACTAAGAGAGCAATTCATTTCCTATGCAAAGTATACCCTCAGGTTCTGAGCAAAAGAAGGATGAAGCCTTAGCATCCCTCTTACAAACTTTTCCTATCTGAACTGGTGTGGGGCCACACATATGCAAACGCAAACACATTCACACAGCACAGCACACAGGACACTCAAGTTCTATGACACCCTGTAAATAAATCTTTACTATATGCTGTATGCTGGGTTTTAATGGTGTCAAGCTCATAATGGCTGAGCCCTGACATCTTTTTTTTTTTCAATGCCAGAGTATATGCAGCGTAAGCAGTAAGAATAGGTGAAAATGCAGGAGAAGAGATGCAGACTACACTGCCCTCGCCACAAGGTAACAAGATGATGCTCAGAGGTTTGTGTATCAGGGAACTGAGGGAAGGCCCTCAAAAGGAAAGGATGGGTTTCCATGCCTATTTCTTTTTAAAAAAATAAAAACCTATTATCTAGGTGTATAGCTGTTAAGCCATCTGGACAGAATTATTTTGTTTTATCTGATTAATACTTGTTTTATTGTAATTTATGTATGTTTTTATGCTCTAGTATTGTAAGCCACCCAGAGAACCTTCAGGTAATGGGGCGGCATAGAAATTGAATTAAATAAATAAACAATTCAGGGATTCACAAAAATGCCGCCAAGGATTGGCTCACACTTTTCTTCCACTTTCAACAGAAATCTGGATTTGGAAGAGACAGACAGACAGACTCACTCTGAAACCATACATATGAGCATATTTTTTTAAAATCATCACTCATCCTCTGGCAAGGAGATTCCTTACTGCCTTTTGTCAAAGGCCACTTGATACAACGTGGAAACACTTTTATAAACATCCCTACCAACAAACACTCCCCAACACATTTTTTCCAATTTTTCAAGCCCTCAAGAGATGAGATCTCTGCATAAGTATGGTGCAAAAACACACAACACATAACTCCCACCCCTATTGTCCTTCAAGAGAGAAGTGGCTGTGGGAGCCACGCATTCTAAAGTGTGTGTGTGTGTATGGGGGGAGTGTTATGGCAGAAGAATGCTTAGAAAATGCCTGGAAGGGGGCACTTTGGTGCTATTTTTTCTCTGACAGGACAATGCTGTTCTGGTAAAACAGTAACTGGTAAATAAATAGAATGCAATTCAGGTCTTTGAAAGTTCTGTCATCCCTTCCTTAAAAAAAAAACCCCTTAAAAAGGTGATAAGGTCAGGGATCAAGCCTCCCCCACTAACATTTTACCTCCCCCCATAAAATCATTCAAAACCTTCTCTTTCTCCCAGCTCTGTTTTTTGTCTTTGAATGTGTCAAAAGGCTTTGTCACCCATATTTTAGCGCTGGTAACACTGAAATAACCATATATTCTGACCACCAAAGGCGTTTATCTTTAAGAAAGTCTGAATGATTCCACTGGACCTTGGATTTTCACATCAGCACATTAATTTCAGAAGAGGGACTGAGGCCATTTTCACCATGGAGGCAAGGATATTTCTGATTAATGAACATGTTTAATAAGTGCTTTAATGTCTCTCCCTTCTGGATGCTATGGTAGAGAAGGAGCAGAAATCCAGGGCTGTCTTCTTTATTATTTTAAATTAACAACAAGGAAAAAAAATCAAAAGTAGAAACTATACAAACCAAAGCCTGAGATATCCATTAAATCCAGAGAGAAAGAGAGGGGGTGGGCTAATAAGGTTGATTACATTAATCAAATTAATGGTAATATACGCAATTCTACAATATGATTTAGAAATCTATTATACTAGTATATTAAAAAAGGTTCTTAGCTGTCATAAAAAAGTCATTAGTTTAAACCCTTAATGTAGACAATTAAAATACTTCAATTTGTTCATTTCCATCACAAGTTCTATTGAGCCATGGAATAATTGCCTTTTACCCACAGACACACACATGTTCATGGCTAATACGGGGTCCTCTCTAAAGAGGAACACACAGCCCCTCTCCTTAACAAATCATCTCAACATAGAGAAAGGCACTTACTGGTCTTTCACATGACATCTTTATCCACCAGAGGCATGAAGCCTCTGAGCTGAGAAGAGGCAGAACAGTATTACAAGACTGGATTAAATGCAAACTCCTGTTTTTGGAAAGGGTGGGTTAATGTACTTACAACTCACATAAGAATGGAGCTTCAATAACTTACATAGAAACACCTCACCACGTTTATGTGAATTTAAGTCTACATGTGGGTTCAAGCAGAGCTGATTTTAAACGAGTAACAAAATAAACATATGATCTATATGAGCAGGACTGCAGCTTGAGGACACTTCCCAAGTTTCTCTTCTCCCGATCTTCAAAATGTGTATCATATAATACCCCCTTTGTCTCCCAGCCACTAACCAAAAGTTTTAGTAGACCCAAACTATTATTTTAAGAGATAGAGTCTTCAAACGTGCCCCCCACCCTGCAAAAATTGGCAGTTTGTGTGTGCATGTGTGTGTGTGTGAGCCAGTTCAGGAGAAAAAGCTCAGTGGGGCCTGTTTAAATAATAATAGAAAGTCAGAGGCTGTGCTTAGCCAGCAGCTTTTCGAACAAAAGCCCCTGTACTTCCTGTAGGGAACATGACAAATGTGTGTTTTGACTCATTTAGTAAAAGACTGTGATGAAAGAGAGAGGGGAAAACAAAGAAAGAAAAAGAGCATAAGAAAGAAAATAGAGCATAAGTCAGAGCCAGAAAGGAAGATTAAATATGGGAGGAGAGAGAAGATATGCATGAGAAAAAAGCAAATGAAGCCAGATTGGGGCGGTGGGGGGGGGGGAGAAATGAAAGAAAGAGGAGTAGCCTAAAGAAGAATAGAAGGAATATCGAAGGGGGAAAGGTAAATGATATCAAAATAAAAATAAAACAACATGACAAACTTTAAGAAAGTAGAAATGGAACAAAAAAGGTACTGTCTAGGAAATGTAACGCAGAGAGAGGAGATAGAAATGGAAAAGAATGCCAAGAAAGAAGGCTGAGAAATCTAACAACTGCTGGCTCTGCTATTCATAACAGGCTCAGTCTAACCAAAGCCAAGCACTTTTAAGATCTTTTGACTACAGTGAAAGAGAATTAAGTTCACACTTTCTGCACTAATATTAACAGACATTCAGAATGCTTAATAGGCAGTAGGTAAACAGGGTTCTTCTAGACCTCTAGGTGATTTGAAAGTGTTTTACTCCAAACTAACACCAACAGCGAAAAGTTTTATTCACGCCCACAACTATACTGTACCTTATACTGTACCTACCCACACACACACACACACATCAATTAGGTTACAGGAAAAGAGGTCAAAGATGAAAAGGAGTGAATTTTGGGGTAAAAAGGCTTCAAAGCATGGTATTGGTATTGATCCTGGGATGAGCATGTGCTCAGAGAGAACTTGTGCCTTAATTTCTAGCATATGTTTGCTCATCCATGCCGCCGTTTTGCACCTGAGTTGATGCATCTCAGGACTCTAGCAAAATAAAACAAAGTGGATCCTACAAGTCCACACTTGTCGTAGATTACTTAGAACCTTCTCTCCAAGAATGAGAGCCAGTATGATGAGGACTAGGGCTCAGGAGAGCCAGGTTTTAGTCCCTGCTTGACTAGGAACCTCACTGGGTGACTTTGGGGCAGTTACTGACTTTCCATCTAACTTACCTCACAAGTTTGTTGTAAAGATAAAATGAAGAGGAGAGGGATTAAATAAACCACATTGGGTTCTTTGCAAGAAAACAGGTGGGATGTTAATATAATCTATAAATGAGGGAGAGGGAGATAAACCCCTCACTTGGAAATGAATTTTAGCTTTTAGTCTTCCTTTGGCTACAGAAAACACAATACAGAAAGTAGTTAGAAGTGAAGAGTGGAATTAGATTAGGTTCCCCTACACCTGTCCCTGTTAAGACAGACAAATATGTGAACATGCCCCAACCCACATGAATCCAGGGATGTGTTAGTGCATGTATTCCGTAACCATAGAACCTATGGAGAAAAAAATGATTTCTCAACTTGGCTGCTGTCAGGGACTTGGTGTAATTTTGGCTGCCCTCATTTTAAACAAGCATGAGGACAAATGAGAAGGCAAAGCACACACAAGCAAGATCACGTAGTGTGCATTCCTTTACACATTTTTAACTAGCACTATGTGCTCCCCAACAGGACAGCTGATGCAGGACTGCAAAGAGTAACTTGCTTGGTTGCCAGAGCTGAGAAGCAGTTGCCTCTGGCCAGATGAGCAAATTATGGTGATACCTGGTTCAGGTGACACAACAATGCACCCTTGTTTGTTAGTGCAGGTGGGTTGCCCTCTTCCGTGAACACCCCAGTGTGCATGGACTGTTCCAGGGTGGTTGCCACCCACTTCAGGTTGTTGTGACTGCACCCAGATGAAACCACCGACTGGGAGGAACCCCAAAAGTCAGCAAAAGTCACTCGGTGACAGCAGCAAAAGTCCCTTGCCACCCTTGACAAGTGGTCGCCAGGTGAGCCTCAGTGAGGGCAACCCCTAAAGTGTTCAAGCAGCACTAGGGCCGCTGTCAGAAACTTATGGTGGTGCAGAGGGGCCATCCTTGCAGAAAGCTTGAAAACAGACCTCTCTGTCCACTGGCAACCATAGCTAGGACCTGTTCCTCCTTCATAAAGGGGCACAGCACCCTCGGCAAGGGAAAGCAGCCATCCACACTGGCAGCTGGAGAAGGCTACTCTCAAGCCACCCACAAGGAGGGCCAGAAAGCAGGTACCAGCAATTTGCTCTGCAGTGCTGCCCCATGATGTGTAGCAGACTGGCTCCTCTCCGGAAGGAAGCAGGAGCTGGCAATCCACTCAGTGGCACTGCCCCATCGTTGAGGGACAGCTGCCTAGCAGGTGCTGAGAAGACAGCACCTGTCTCCCCAGAGCTGAAAGGGCCATCAGAGAAAGGAGAGTCATTCCTCCTTGTGTCATTCCCTGGTATATTGCCTGGAAGAACAAGCAGGAGATAGCAAAGCAGCCAAGATGAGTTCAATCCTCTGAGGGTACTTCACAAAGCAGCTAACCCAGTGAGTGGGTTTCACAGGTAACAGCAAGCCATGGTCACAACGGCTTGCCACCACATCTGAACCCAGCATGTGTGGTGAAGCATGGTACATTTGTTTTCCACAAACTTACGTGGAGAAACAACAGCTTGCTGTAAGGTTGCCATGCTTCACTATGGCTTATTTTGCAGTGTGAACCCAGTTACAGTGTTTCCACATGGTTTCCATGTTTCCAGCATAGATTTGGTGGCAAGAGTGGCCACAGCTGCAGCCAAGACTCCACCCTGCGTTTTCTACTATCCCGTTCTGTCTAGCAGCTGCTGTTTTGGCACCTGCTGTGTTCTGATTGGGTGCCTCGCTGCTTTTTGGAAATGTCTGTGTGGCCCCTTCCCCATGCCCAGCCACAGCTTTGGAATCTTGTTGGCAGTGCGGTGGGCTGTCTCCAACAGCAGCAACCATGGAGACAGATGTGCTTGCTGCTCCAATCTGGTCACTACGCCTTACTTGAGAGATGCCTGGGAATGGCTGAATGTTTGTGCCATTCAGGGAGCCAGCAGTCTCCTAATGCAAAGGTTGCCTTGCACATGAGGTGCACATGGGCTGTGAACAAGTATAGTCATGCAGCTGATCACCCTGAGACGTCTGTGTCTTCTGCTTTGCCCTCCTGCCTTCTCCTCCACTCCCATATTGCCCCTGAAAACTGGGGGTCTCTCAGCAAGAAAAACCCTACCCCTTTCACAGCTGCAAGGCAAACACTGTCTTAGCAGCCTGCCGGAAAACTTACATGGGCAGATGTCCACATGGGCACGCTTGGGAAAGCCTGCCTGACCAGTCTCCTTGGCACGGAACCCATGTGGATGCCTTCCATGTGCCTGGCTGCAGGTGGGAGGCAGCCCCGTGGCAATAGCTGCAAGTCCTGCACATGTGGGAATGTGAACACATCTGCAGGGAGGAGGGGGGGCATACATGGGTGTGTATGCTTGCACACTGGTACCGAGTGCAGCAGCACTGGGAGTGCTCCTGTGGGGTTATTCTAGGACAACAGTGCTACTCTAGTGAACAGGCAGTTGTGCAAAAACACCCCCAAAAAGGCAAGTGCTGAGGCCACACCCAGGGGAGTGTGTGAGCCAATACGGGGGGGGGGGGGAGCAGTGTACACAGGGAATGATTCTGATTTGCAGGGGCTAATGGGATACCAGCTGCCATTTGGAGAGAAGATGGAGAAGCATGGAAACCATGCACACATGAAAACCAAGCGCGTGCCCAAAGCTGGGACACAAGGTAGAATACCAAGTAGCTGTGCGGCATGGCTTTGCATTGCATGTGAACACACCCACTGTGTCTCATTGCCAGGGTGGATGGTTGTGTCATACAAACTTGGCCATTTTGGATTGAGGGACAGAGAATATCACATTTTGGAAATAGATCACTGGACTAGGATACTGCATCCTCCAGCCCTGGGTTCAAACTGGAGTTTAGGGGCTTCAGCTGGAGTCTGAACTGCAGAAGGCAACCCACTACTAACCCTGCATGAGCAGAAGTTCATGTCCCCAGCATTTATAGCTGGCCAGTTCAATCCTGAAGCTTCTTACAGCCTACCAGCTGTAGGGACCAATTCTGAATGGCCCTATGAAAGTTTCTGCTGTGCCTGACAGAGGCTGTGAAATTGAGCACACACAGTGCCAGGCAGCTAAACTCAGCTGGAACCCAGCAAATATAGAACTAGTGCAGCTAGGCTAGAATCTCTCTCCTAGGTTGGTATGGTTAGATAAGTAGTGGGCTTCAACACTGGAGTGCTGTTTTTTAACACTCCCTTACCATATGCCTCCCTCATAGGGTATTTCATTGGTCAGTATCCCTCAGCTTAACCTAGTACAATGGATGAATATATAAACAGAATGGTGTAATGAAAGAAGGCTGTAGAACTTGTGCCTTTTTTAATGATGATGGTGGAGTAGGGTATCAAGGAAATCTTCCAAATAGTAAGACAGAGCCATTTTCATACAAGAGGTCACTTTAACAACCCCTTACTGCACTTCACAGGCATTTTAACACATGATATTAAATGTTCCTAGCTTCTCTCATGCAATTTGTTCACACATGTGAAGAGTTTTAACATAATTTAAAAGAATAAAGATGTCTCTCTCTCTCTCTCTCTTTCAGATGCGCATCATAGTAAATGTGGGAATTAATGTTGACATTACAGCTGCATGTAATGCAAAAACCAACTGACTTTTCACTTGGGGAAAAACAGCCTAATGCCTGTGCTGTGTTCACTGAAAGAGGAGTCAAAGTGAGAAGAGAGCAGGAGTATGTCTCTTGACCGCTACACTACTTGCTCATGTGCACATTGCAAGCGTAAGGCCCGTTCCACCCCTTCCCTAGATTCTTCTGCTCAAGGAGGAAGACAAGTTCATCTTTAGAAAACAAAAAGCTGACATGTCCTCCCATGAATTTACTGGGCATGGATCACAGTTGAAAAAGAGAATATACTTCTGTACATAAAGAACAAAAGGTCCACCCTTCAGGATAATTCCCTACCAGTGTACCAGGGTTTAGTTTTGGCTCAGGCAAACACAGCTTCAACTGAGCAAGGAACTGAAAGCTCCAAGGAATCAGAGGCTCTTCTTTCTCAGAGTATCTTGAGCATCATTATGTTCCGGTCAACCCACCTTCTAGACTAGGACCAGTATTAAAGGTTGGCATCCTTGGGCAGCTACTGAGGCCACAGGTCTCCAGGAGGACTCACCAAAAATCCCACCCATGGTGGAGGAGGAGGGCTCTCTGCTACCTGCCTTGGTCCCTGAGCAGCAGAGATCTTTCTGATGGAGTGGGAGCCTCCCCTCTTACTTCTCAGCACTGCATCTTGCCTGTGGCACGCATGCTTCCTACTCCTCATCCGCTGGGCAGAGGGAGAGGCCAGGTGGCAATGGCTGCTACTGATGATTGCTGACTCCACCTGTCCAAGTTAATGGAAGAGCAAGCAGTGGCAGCAGCAAGGAGCAGGCGCTTGCCCCCTTCCTAAAGGTGGCAGGAGGGTGGGGCTGCAAACTCACAGCTGCCTGAGAGGTAGCCCAGGTGGCCATGACTGTGGCTCCTTGCTGCCATCACTGCTCAGTCACCTGTTCATCAGGGGGCCAGAAGGAATCTTGCTGAGGAACCCTCCCCTAAGCTGGAGCCAACCCTGCTTGGAGCAAGGGAAAGGGTTAGCTTCATTGAAAAGTCTTCCAGATGCCTTATAAAGCCTGTTTATACAAGTTCCAGAGGTCTCCAGAGGGGGAGCTACACTGTCCCCTGAACCCAGCAGCAGCAGCAAACAGCCCCACTGATGGTTGCAGCTTCACTTGTCACAGGCAACCAGGCAACTAAGTATTACAAGCCTGATTTAGAGATTGAAGAAATGGCCTTCTCTTGGTGCATAATTCCTGTTTGTTATTTAAAGTGTAGAGTATGTATGTACACATGCACACTATTTAAAGCATGCAGGAGGTACATGGAGACACACACACACCAGCCTGTGCTTCACCATTCCATAAAAATGTCTTGTTTATTCCATTTAAATATCTGCAGACTTCCTTTTCTAAAGAGCTGCTCTCTGAGGCTCTTAAAACATGAAGTACTCTAAAAGCATTTTTATAGGTCACTTCCTAGGGAGAGAAAAATGAAATAGAGCCCCTTATTATTGGGCAAAACAATGCAGATGAACATTGGTATAGGGAAGGAAAAAAACCAGATAATCAGAGAGAGCTCTGTGACTCAAACTGCATCTTGATCTCATCAGTTTCAAAGCTGTCTACGGAAGCGAAGTTTGAGAGGATAGGGGGTAAAGGCCTCTTAACTCACACTGGATAAAACAAACCCACATTGCAATGTCAGGAAAGCAGAATGACTAAAATTAAAAAAAAAAAACCTGCTGACCACTGAGGTCCTAGCTGGGTACAAACATGGACTTCAGCCCCTTTAGACCCAAGGGTGGAGAATGTTCTCTTAGCTATACTGTCTGTGCATTCAGCCCATAGGATGCGGGTGGAATCAAGAAGCCAGAAACTAGTGAATAGCTTATTGCAGAGGAGCCTGACGTCGGTAGCCTGCAATCACACAGGTCAGCCCAGAAATAGCGCTCATCTGATTCAGGCTGGGGCTGTCCTATATTCAGACCCACAGTGTGTGTGCCTTAACCCAGGACCCATGAGATCAATGGTACATCTCTGTTGAGCAGGCAAGGGCAGCTGGCCTGCTTCCTAGCATTTCTATCACGGCTGGCTAATCCAAGGGCCTCACGGTGCCTGCCAATCACCAAGGCTGATAATGCACAATTCTATTTGGTGCCTGACCCACAGTCTCCAGGAAGCTCACCAGACCAGCGTCAAGCCCAATGGCACCCTCACCGCCCACTCCACCCCCCCACACACACATTTCTAGGCTATTGGTAATGTGGCTGTTGCAAAGTTCAGGGACGCCTTCCCATGACTGAAAATGCACGGCAGTGTGCACGGCCATGCAAAAGGAGCACATACACAGAGGGCTCCTGCATACAGGTGGGAAGCCTGACTAGCTTAGGAGAGCTGCTCCTACATGTGCGTCTGTGTTGGCGTGTGTACAAGCCCTTTGGCATGGCTGCTGAATGTGTGGCTGGCAGGGCTTGGGGGACTTGGCTGGTGCGCATATCAGAACTCTGCATCACCCTCATGCTTGCTTTCAGTGTGTGAGAGGATTGATCCTAACCCTCCTAAAGCTGGATTTTACTACTTGGGCCTAGGTTACAGGACCATAGAAATAAAGGCACGGCAGGAGATTTGAGAGTCTACTGTATAATTCTTAATAACCTGAATCTACCCACAGCAAAATATTCTCAGAGGATGAGATAAGTTCTTGCTTAGGTTGGTTGGCTGAGCAAAAGTGAGGAACTCATGTAATTGTTGTTACAGTTAACTGGGTAAATTGGACTGTTGTTAGTGTGGCTGCTTAGATCTCAGGCTAGAGCATTTATAAAATACAAAAATAAGGGGATGGAGTATTTCTCACAGGACTAGGCTAATGGAAGACTCAGTTTGGCAGAATCCCACCTTCTGTTCCCAAGAAAAGGTGGCAATGACTTGAGTTGGACATTTCTACAGAAAGCACATGCTATGCATGCTCAGAGGTGCTTTGGTCTCCAGAAAATCTACATGTTGAGAATAATCAAGTTACAATATGGGAAAAATCAATATTCAGAATAGTCTAAACACTATATACTTGTGTTCCCAGTATTTAACCCAAATACCTTGTGAAAGTATCAAGTATTCTAACTGCTTCCTCCTTAAACATAATTGTGAAAATAAAAAAGTCATGACTGATAGGATAGCAGTTGGGAGGTGGGGGAATGGGGGGATCCAGTTTTACTAATCTGCCATCGGTTAGATTACCAGAAAACCCTGTAACACTCAGCTAAGCCCAGCTGCAGGAATTCAGTTCCCAGGAACTCAGCTGCCCTACATCTGCTCAGAACCCCCTTTTTCATGTTGTCATTTAATCACTGTGGAATCCATATAAAGCATCTGGAAGAATTTGTATGCATTTTTTCCCAACCTATAAAGCTTGGGAACCTGGGGAGAGGAGGGAGGGGATCAGTCCAGCCCTAACACTCTTTTCTTCCTCTCCCCACTGCACAAAACACATCTCCTAAGTTTGTAACAAGCCCCTCATTCCCAGCAGCCAGCCCCCCTCCCCAAGTCCAAAGATAAAAGTATTTCAGGCTTTCCATTTAAGATTTAAAACTAGGGCAAAGTCAAAATCCTGACCCCAGATGTGTGAAATGTAGGAGGGGAGCTTTGCTCCAATTTGCTCTGGGCTTTTAGTCAACCAAGGTCATTGCGGCAAAAAATAAAAGCATGAAAGGAGAGAAGCATTTGATGAAGGCAGCTAAAGCTGGGTTTGTGGGTGGTGGGGAAAGAAGTGCATCAGAGAGAAAGGAGGAGTTGAGGATCTCTCTCATACAATGCCTAGCAAACTTACAAGCTAAGCTCGTATTGCCAGTTCAGATGCATTCATGCCAAAGATCTCAATCTGTTGTCAGTGCTGGGGTGTGTGCACCCGCTGGGGGAAAGAGAGCAGCAACGGAGATTGGATCACACAAAACACAGGTAAGATTTACTTCCTGCAGGTTGTTTAACCCAATTGCAGTTCTTTGTGAAATGCAGTGCCTTGAAGAAAATCACTGCGACATCACCATGTCTGACAAAGCCTGGAAGATGCTTCCATCTGTGGGCAGGTTCATATGTGTGTGTCCACTCCTTCATGAATGCAACACTGAGCAAAGACCTATATCTGTGAATGGGACAGAAAGAACGTTCATACCTTTTGCAGCACAGTGCTTTCTATAGCATCAGTTCAAACATTCAGGTGTTGGTCCTCAGGTACAAAGAAATCAAATGATATATACGCATAAGCACCAGTCCTGCGCCTCTGTTAACCTTTTTTTTAATAAAGCAGCCAAATCTCATTAAGTAACGTTTAAGTATGAAATTGGCTCTTCAGTGTCTCTCTAAAGATAGTGCTATTTAAACACCTCCAATTATATTCCCTCAGAGAAGAGCCTCCTTCCATCTGCCTAATGTAAGAACCTTTGAAGAGGCAGGCTGGATCACACCAAAGATGGATCCAATGTAACATCGTGCTCTCACAATGGCCAAGCTGATGCCTGTGGGAAGCCAACAAGCAGGACGTAAGAAAATGGACCTCTCCCACTTGTGATCCACAGTAACTGGTGTTCAAAAACATACAACTGGGGTTTGCACATAATGTTTACTCACAATTTAGTTAACCCATGGTTCACCCATGGTGTATTGCCCTGCTCAGGGTTTGTCTGGCAGATCATCAGACTAACAAACCATGGCTTGTCTTCCCTCCTCCTTTGCTTGTTCCTTCCCTGAATTGCAAATGCCTTTGCAGTTCTATGTGGGATTTTTCTGAGGGATGTTCAGTTGCTGTTTTTTTCTTTTTAACCAACTCACACTTAGCAGGAACTGCCTCTGATACTGAGAGGAACATATAACCATTATGACTGGTAACCACTGGCAGTCTGCTCTTCCATGAATTTGTCTAATCCTCTTTTCAAGCTGTTGAAACGGGCAGCCATCACCACATCTTGTGGTAGTGAATGCTACAGTTTAGCTATGAGCTGTGTGAAGAAGTGCTTCCTTTATTCTGTCCTAAATGTCTCACCTTTCAGTATCATGGGATGATCTGTGGTTCTGGTGGGAGAGAGAGAGAGAGTGCTCTCGCTACCAATTTCTTCACACCATGCATCATTTTCTACACCTCTTATGATGTCTCCCCTTGATTTTCCTAGGCTAACGAGATCCTCATAAGGGACTTACTCCAGCTTGTGATACAGTTCCCCCAAATGCCTAAGACATGTCCTCTTATACAACAGCATCAATGAAGATATGGGTCTGCCAAGGATGTCTTGTGTGGCAGTGAAGAAATGGGGCTATCATAGGCAATGAAAATGTTCGTTTATTTTATTTTATTTATAAAATTTATATGCCGTCCAATTACTAACGTGTCTCTCTCTCTCTCTCTCTCTCTCTCTCTCTCTCTCTCTCTCTCTCTCTCTCTCTCACACACACACACACACACACACACTTGAGCACACACAAAGCTAACTTTGCCAAACCAAGGGCTTTCATTGCCACATCTCACACCCAAGAACAGTCCATACCAATTATCTTATACATTGCAATACATTGCATTGCTCTTTTTGTAGATTTATAGGAAATGTTCCACATCCAGCCAGATCCATTGTCACAACAGTTAAGCCTCCTACCCTGCCCACAATAAATATTTAACTCAAAGAAGGAATTGCTCAGCAAATGCATGGTAGTACCTCTTCAACAATGTATTGTGAGGACTATTGTCATGTACAACTCATTCCCCTCCTCTTCCTTTCTTCTATGCTTTTTTTTTTTAAAGAAAGGTCTCTGATTAAATATTTTGGCTTTTGTTCTAGGGACTCTCCACTCCTGCCAGCTTCATCAGCTTCCCTTCTTTCCTTCCCCTTATACCCCCCACCCAAAAGAGAAACTCATTTATCCAATTCAGCAAGCCCCCTTTTAAAGGCAGGCAAATTCCAAGCTGAGAATTGCGAGGTCGTCCTGTACCACCAGCCGCTGACAGAATGATAAAAAGCCATCCTTCTATTAATGGGTATTTCCCATCCGCTCAGCAACCCAGCTGGGGAAGACCAGCTATAATTAATCTTTAACTCTGCATCAAAAGGGAGAAAAGCAGGTGAAGGGGGGCGGTGGCAGAGGAGAAAAGGGTGGAAATTGGAGCAGGGAGAATCCACCACATTCTCATCAGCTCTGGCAAAATAACAACAACAACAAAAACGTGGAATATGATTTTCCTATCAAATGCCTCATCATCCAGCAAAACCTACAATAAAAAGGTGTGGGGGAGTAGCATGCAAATGCTTGGGGGTTTTTTTTCTTTTTCTTTCCCAGGATTTAAAAAGGAACAATTGATATACTTCAATACCATCTTACAAATCTTACAACTTACAACTTACATAATCTTTAAAATAAGCCCAATTTCATTAGAAGTACAAATCTTGGGAGTACAATACAAAATTAGGACAGTTTTGTACAAGTGAAGATACTGGGCTGCTTCACACAAACAAAACAGGCTTACTTCATCTGCTACACTTGCTGGGTGCTATTTCTGTAAGCACAGCCTAGACAAGGTTTGTGACATGGCGTGTTGGAGAAGAAAACAACCCTCCAACAACCCAGGGGTGGCTGCCTGATTGTGCAAACCAGATCACTGATGTAGCTTATTTCTTCGTGTCTACATTGTGACACTGCACCAATACTCATAACATATGTCCAAATGTTAATTCTCTCCTGCGCCAAGAAATGCCAACCATTTTTGGTGGTGGAAGTGCCCTTTCACCTGCATGACTACCCACCAAACACAAATATGGCTGCCACTTTTTTTATCACCAAAATAGCAATAATCGGTTGAAGATGCTCACCTTTAAGGCCACATCTGTTCTCAGAACAAGAAAATATGGTCCCATTGCACTGTCTGGATTAACAGGAACATTTAAGGTGAATCCTATGTCAGCATGGCTGGCTGGGAATTCTAAGAGTTGTCTAAACATAGCTAGGATTTTGCCCTTAATCACTCAGCATTAAAATGGCCAAGTCATTGTCACACTGGAATAACTGAGGAATTTAGCGAGAAGGTGAATCTAAATGATCTCTTTAAAAAGAGATTCTTCAAGGATGCTCTTCTGGTTGTTCTTGCTGTTGTTGACTGACTGGCTTTAAGATTTTATTGATTTAAGGACATACAAGATTATGGATATTCTTTACAATGCCTTTACTTAGGCATTTGAAATTTGAAAAAAACTTCCCACAAATGTCAAGCAATATAATCACCTGGCCCACCAACCTTGGATGTGTTCCTTATATTACTTGTAAAGAAAACTGCAGTGCCACACACCTGACAATGGGTCTCCATCTTTTCGGACTCAAATGCACATTCGGAATCTTAGAAACTTCTGTGGGCACCACAAAGGAGAATGTGGGTAGTCACATAATGTTGCCATAGGGGCCTGGCTAGAGTAAAAATTAAATGAAAGAGGTATCCATAGCAGGGGTTGTGGGGAGAGAAATAGTAGGGTGGTGGCTGGGAGTGAGGAGACACAGCAAAGTAAAGAGGGAGGGGAGAGCTTTGTGGGTGCTGTTGGAGGCCTGTAAACGCCCATTCGGAACCCCTGGCCTATGCTGTAAGTAGGCTGAAACTTTTTCCAATCAAGTACTGTTTGCCCACAGGAAAGTTAGATTAAAGGTCACAGCTGATGGTGGGCAACACCAAGGCCCAAAGCAGTGGCAATCTGTAACACTGTACAGCTGCTTCTCTCTCTGCTGCCCTACCCTTTCTTGCCTCCCTCTCTTTTTTCTAAGTGTGCACACACAAAACAGAAAAGCAATGCACAAAGGGAGGGCCAGTTGGAAGAGTGAGGATGCTTCCAGACTGCAGTTCCTGATGCTACCAATAAAAAGACATTGTGCAGCAATTTCATCTTTTCCTCCTTAAAGGATTTTCTGGGGGAAGCATATTGATGGAAGAAGCAGTGGAAAACAAATGGAAGATCTGGACCCCTGTAAAATTCTGTGAACAAGGCAAGATAATTGCACAATAAACGCCTCACCAGGAAGCACCCCAGCAATGGGCCTGCAGCATCTGGAGAACCAGATGATGTGCTGAGGGCCACAGGCAGGCATCAGACCATGCATTTCCCTTCCCAGTCCTAGAGGAGAGAGGTGGGATTTAAAAAGAGTTCATGAGCATCGTCACATATTTTGAACACTGCTGAATCTTGGCAAGGACAACACTTTACTTAAAAACAGATCTGGAGATGTTAGATTAAAGCTTGCCACAGACAGCCCTGGACGCCTAGACAAAGACTCATCCTTGGAGGGCTCAGTTGTGGGTACTAATGAAGTATGAGTCACACCTGGAACCAAAAATCTTGGATTTCCTCCTGAGAACCTGGGCAGCATGATGGTATTAGTGGCAAAGGGACATGGGCCCAGAAAGAAGCACAGAGCTTTTTTGCTCCACAACTCCAGAGGTGGGGAAAGGAGCTTGGAAGAGAGCGGCATTTACCTGAATGGGGACATATGAGAGCACGAAAAGGTGAGGAGCCACAACATTCAGAGGAACAGAAAAGGTGAATGAAATGCTTGCAAAAGGGGCCGTGTAGCAGTGCTAAGAAGCAGCTGGATGGTAAACTTACAGCCAGTTAAGCCACTCTTGTGTCTTTCTTCCACAGATGGACTGGGGAGACAGCGGCTGGCACCACTGCAGCTTGGAGGGGAGTTTGGAAGTGCTGGCGGTAAGTGTGAAAGGAGGGGAAGGGAGGGTGTTGACAGCAAAAAATCAGGGGTGCAGACAGGAGGCGTTAATGGACTGCACTGCTGTTGAGGCCCAGGAAACAGGGCAGTATGTGTGTGTGCCAGTGTTGATAGGAACTGGAGCAAAAGGAGAGAGTAAAACAACCACTGGAAAGGACCTACCTTTCTTCCTTGCTTTCTCATAGTCTCAAGGTTCAAAGAAGTTACGAGACCAAGAAGTGGCCAGGGTCGCATATACTGCGATTCTAAAATTGTACTAGGTATACATGGAATGTGAATCTCAGCTTCCTTCTTGTTGCTTTTTCTTAAGAGTATGAAACTATTTACCTTTTTCTTCTTTTTTCATTTACAAGCACACACAGCAGGCAGGCTGTGCTAGCGTCTAACCACTAGTACCTCCTCCACCACCATGCTCTGAGCGTGTGCATGTGCACAGAATTCTAGATGCGTTTCTGAGATGCGCCCAGAAATCACATGGTTAGACTCTAACCTTTGCAGAAGGGGTGCTCTCATAATGCCTCCGTTCCTTCTTCCATGGTGGGTCCACAAATATCCCCCATGCATCTCTCACCCAACTCCATCCTTAATTAAGAGGCAAACATCCTCCCCACCCCCTTTTCATTTCTGTTTGCCCAGCAACAATCACGCAATGCATGGGAGGTCCTGAATAATGGACGCTCAGTTCGAAGCACTCTCTAAGCCTTGTAAGAGAGCGAGAGAGATGAATATTTTATCGGCCACGCTTGGCTGGACCCCTTCTGCTGTGGCAAGAAAATAGCTGTGGCAGGGAACAGAGGGGGAAGGCATGCAGTAGAGTGAGTGGGGAGCGGGAGAATTACATGTAATCCAGTTGTGGGAGAAAGACACGCTGCCTACTTTCCAAGCAGAAAGTGGAAGTATTCAGGGCTGGATGAAGTGGGGCTTTCGCTCTTTCTAACACACACATGGCCAGTCCTACCGTTAGGCAGCAGAGCATGATGGCTGCCTCATGAGACAAATGCTGAGGACACAAGGAAAGCTGCACTGTTCCAGACCACAAGATCCCTCTGCTAGCACATCTAGTTTCCCCACAGTAGCTACCCAGATTCCTCGAGGAAAACCCACTAGCCACTGGGTGCTGTTGAAAGGTGACAAATCATCACTTATAGTATTATTGTATTTTTACTGCTGGTAGTGGAAAAATATGCTGTCTGACTTTCTGTCTTCAGGAGCAGCCCTGCATGCATTCTAATGTGGAAGGATGTAATATGATAGAGGAAAGAATTAGGGGAGCTTGGATTCTTCAGTTCTGAGCCCAGCAAACTGGGGTTTGGAAAGCAATTGGGGCCTAAATGTCTATACAGGAGACTGGCAGGCCTTGAAGTCATGGAAGCATGGACCAGTATCTGTTGTATTAGGGCAGGGATTCTGGGTAACCCTAAATTCTGTTCACTGCTCTGGGAAGAGAGCAACAAGCCCAGAAGATTACTGCAGGACTCCAGGGTTCATTCAGTCTTCCTCAACCTGGTGCTGTCCAGATGTTTTGGATTACGACTCTAATTAGCCAAAGCCAGCACAGCAATTAAATAGGGATGATGGGAGGTGTAGTCCAAAACCAGAGGGCGTTAGTGATGTGAAGAACAATGGACAGAGAAGATTAAGGGAACCAGTACTCTTGCTCTCTCTTTTAGGTGTCTCCCATTTTATTTAATTCAACATTTAAACCCACAGCTTTCTACAAATCAAACTCAAGGGAGGTTACAAATGTGAATATTGAGCACAACAAAGGTCCAATCCTAAAACTAAAACAAAATAAACAAAAGTCAAGAAGAACATCCTCATTGAAATTGCATCCTCAACAGCAAAGTAGCGAAAGAGGTTCTGGCTAAAAAAATTGCCTACCAGAAAAGGAATATTAAGACTACATTTATATGTTCCCAAAACAGGGGTCAGGTAAGCCTCTCTGGAAAAGCCAGTCAACAGTTCATATCCCACAAGTGAAAAGGCCCTTTTTCTCTTGACCTCACAGATCACACTTCTGAAAGGCTTCTGTAATCAGGTTAATATGGTCAATTGCCAGATAGGCTTTTTCCCCTCTTCCCTTCTATGAAATATTCAGATTTAAGATTGGGGCAGGGGAAAGGATGGCTGAGTGGAAGAGAAAAGCAGTCCTTGTTTCTGTCCTCCTGTATGCCTTTAGTTGGGGCTGGAGAGGAAAAGATGTCTTTTATTCCTTATTTATGAAATTCCTCTTATATGTCAAAACAGCACTACAAGACTGTTGTTCCAGGCTAAGATCTCATAGTTCCTTCTGAAGGCTCCATTCCATAATGAATATGCCACATGCCTGGACATTTTAAGCCCAACTCAGACATTATTCATGTGGAGGTCAGTTCTACAATGAAGCAGTTATAGGACCCTATTCCTGATGTCCAGTCCACACATGTAAGCAATGGGTTGCATGCAGGGGCTCCAGACTATCAAGACACCTGTCCAGACAGGTGACTCTACAACCTGGGGACTCTGCACACAAGCAGCTGTCAGTGTGAAAAGGTTTCTCTGCAGACACCTATGCTTATCACACAGGCGGGATTAGCATGGGGACAAGTCTGCAGAAATAGGGCTAAGAGTACAGCCCCATTCCTTCCTTGTGAGCAGGGTTATACACATGTCCCACTGCAGCCTTCCCCAACCTGGTGTCTTCCAGACCATTGGCCATGTTGGCTGATGGGTGCTACAGTCAAAAACATCTGGAGAATACCAACTTGAGGAAGATTTGAATTATATGCTTCTAACTCTGGCTTTGTGCTTGCACTTCCGTTGGCATATGCACTCTTTAAGGATGATCTGTGTTGGCTTTCCTATTGCATACAGATGTATCGCTTGGTGATGGAGCAGTAAGAGTAGACCTGAGAGGGGAGATAAGGAATTTGCAGCCCTCCGGTTATTGCTAGACTTCCTCCTCTCACCATTCCTGACTGCTGGTCATGTTGGTTAGGGTGACTGGGAGTTGGCGTCCAACAACCCCTGCAGGGCCACGCATTCCTCCCACCTGCCTTAGATAAACACAGCATTTAACGCTGGGCTTTGGCCTAGAGTGCATGGTTTCACCCTGCGCAGAACTGTGTCTCTAAGGAGTTGGCAGCTTTGCTCTTAAACTATGCGTGAACATTGCAAAGGCCAAGGCATACTCTAATGCTAAACACATAAATTAAAGTGAGGAGAGGAATCCCTGCTCACTTACGTTCAAGTGAGCATGCCACTTGTCTCCTGGTTGCTGATTGACAGCAACTCTGCAAGGTATCAGGCAGAAGTGCTTCCCTGCAAGGTTACCTGATCTTTTTAACTGGAAATGCCAGGGATTGATACTAGGACTACCGATGTGCAAAGCATGTGCCCTGCCACTGAGCTATGCCCCTTCTTCAAGGCAGGCACTGCCAATGCTGGTTCCTTAAAACTGCTACACTACAGCAGCCAATCCGGAATGCAGCGATCCGTTCCACTCCTGAATGCCATCACCCAGCAGCATCTACCAGCTCGGCTGTTGTGCAGTAGCAGCAGTTGCATGGCCAACAGACCATGCACAGACCTCCCCCACTCAAGCAACATGAAACGATTCTCCTGGTAAAACACCTTCACATATCTCATGCAACACCAGCACTTCTCAAACATATGCCCTTATGCAGACAGTTCAGACAAATTTCTGCATGTGTACAGAGAGTGTCTGGTGGAGAAGTAAGATCACACCAGCCCTGCCAGCCGAGTCTACTTGTCCTGCCAGAAGAACATACAGAGACATAATGTTTACATAGATTCAGTGCATATATGCCTAAATGACATGGTTCTTCACCACAGCAGTTCTAAGAAATGACAGCGGACTCTGGATATCCAGCAAACTTGGAACCAAGACAGGTGTGTTCGGAGGGGAATTGCATGCCCATCCGTAAAACACCCAGCCTTACTTTCCTAAGAACCCATAGGATAGGCACTGTAGGCACTATGATTTCCCATATCCTCAAACAATAAGCCCCTTTCCCCTGCCCATTTCAAAGAGTTGGTTCTCTGTGAAAGATAGCTGAATATTATTTTTTCAGTCAAGCATTCAGTGGTGCAGAACTAGTAATTTTAAACTCTGAACTTATTGGTCCTGGGGGTGGGGGAAGAGGTTTGGCTTTTGACAGCCACGTGTATTATTTTAGTTGTGCAACACATAAATAACATTTCTCTTCTCCTCTCAACTGCCATTCCATGCTTCACAACTGCTTCTATAATCTAGATGAAAGAGCACAATACCATACAGTGCTACTGCTTGCCAACCCTGGTAAAAAAAATGAAATACTCTAAAAAGAAAACGTGTGCATGTTTAAACTCACTTAAGTCATAGGATCATCATGACTCCAGGAATAAAATGGAATTTCCTTCTGTTGCCCTGATAGCTGAACACATTTGCTTGGGTATAAGCATTTTTTTGTTGTAAAACAAAGAATAGTATCTTTTCAAACCAAAAATAAGAAAATGAGCCTCTGTAACTATATGCATGCACAGCTGTCACCCCAGCTATAAAAGTTTTTTTAAAAAATAAGGAGGAAGGAAGAGGAATGCTGCAGTAACCAGTGGCTTTACTACCGGGGCTATTTGCAACTGATGGGGCACCTGGTATTCTGTGTATGGGCATTTAGAAGGCTCAAGCCCTGGACTTCAGCCACAAACAATCCCTGCAAGAATTTATGCCTATCAAATCCAAACAATCGTTTCCTGCATTTAGGCATCAGTGCTTTATTTTACTGCTGGGAAGGTGGGAGTAGAGAGGCATGTCCCACACACATAACTCCTTGTTGTATTTTTTCCTCCAATTTCCTCCCACCCACCTCCTCACATTTCAAGCTGTTCTTTTCCACCAACACTTCTGCAGCCCAATAAGCCCTTGACCTACTTTCTCATGCCTCCCTCTGTTTTAGTGGTTCCTGCATCATCTCTCTCTTATCCCGATCCCACCCCAACTAAATCATTTTCTTGGGCAGGTAGAAAAGGCAATTCTGCCAAGACATCCACACTGAGTGATTCTTCCAGTCCCCAAATACCTGACCATGACTCCATCATGCACTGTGGCCTGCCCCATGTTCAAGCTTTGCCCACTCACATCTCAACAACTACATGTCACAGTACCTTCACTAGCACCTGGACCTATCCAGAAACTTCTAATTTTCAAGCAGCACAAGTTCTGCTTAAGGTCCCTTCCATCGCCAACACAGAGAAGAGACACAGGAGTGGCATGGCAGAAGTAGATCAAAGCATTGGTTTGGCATAATAAGCCTTTCTAGCACATTGTAATTATCTGCCAAAGCATTATCCCTCCTTCTTCCCATATCTCACCTCACTAACACAGTCTGCAATCTTTCTGCCAAAGATCATAACACTACTGGGATTCCTTGCTATAAGTGCCAGCAGTGGACATCACATAACTTGGCTTTAAAAGATAAGCATACTCATGGAGAACGAGCCTATCAGAGACTATTATCCATAATGACTGAATGGAACCTCCAGGTCTAGAGGCAGTATAGCTCTCAATCCCAGGTGTTGAAAACAAACTGACAGGAGGGAGGGCATTACTTCATACCTTGCTCAGGAGCCCCCCCCCCCCAAACATCTGGCCGATTGGCTTTAGAAGCAGAATGCAGGGCTAAACAAACAAGTAATCTAATCCGGTAAGAGGGGTCTTTTGTTATTCTGTGCAACACCTGCCATGTTATCGATTAAGCTAAATACATTTAAGCTGCAGCCAAAGTAGGCTGTTCTGAAGGAAATTGATCCCCTCTGTCTTGACTAGAGTTATCCCCACCCTAATCCCAGCTGGGCCACATGGGGAAGAGGAGAGGGGATATACCCAGGTTATGGGCATTTAGGAAATCATATTCTGCCAACAGGCCCATTTTTCTAGGGTGGGATAAAAATAGAGCCGGCTGCCAGCGCCCTAGCCACCCACACATGCATCCTGCAGCCTGTCTGCTCCCCCCACCCACCAACTCCACTAACCCTGCACATTCCCATACAGCCCCCACACTCTGGTCAGCCCAAGAGATTCACTAATAACGCCCCCTGAATGCAGCTGACAGCTTGGATCATGTCAGATGCTCAACCGGCGACGCTTTAAGTGTCGCTGACCTGGAAGGGCGGATGGAACCAGAGAATTAACTCAATTCCAGGCGGTGTGGTGGGGGCCGGGGGGGGGGAGACAGGATGGCAAGGGGGTGAGCTAAGAGGTGGGTGGGTGGAAAACAGGATGGTAGCTGAGCTTCTCCATCTGTCTCAAAGGCAGGATTTCCCTCCGTATGCCAAACCTGTGGACCCACTTTTCAGCTACCCATACTATACTCCTCAGAGTACACACATGCACATATAACAATGCCATCCCATAAGCTTCTCTCCCTAGTGAAGTCCTGGCATTTTCTCCAAAGCCTCATGCCTCTATCACTCACAAACATGTTTCCCATCGGAATCCCAATTCCTTCAGATTAGAAAAACACATATATACAACCTTGACCCTACATCCCCAAGGGAATAACCTTCATTTTGCTCCCAAAGGCTTGTTCTCTCTAGACTAGCACTGTTGCTTCCTTTTTGCCTCAACCACTGAGTCATGCACCATCCCACCAAAGAGGCAAGTCTGATATGGTTGCAGCAACTACATAATGAGCAATTCCCAACATGTTCTCACATTCATCATCTTGGGAATTTACAAGACACATATAGGATAAATACACAATCATATGACAAGGTCCTAAGAATCCCTTAAGTGCAGAAAAGCCCATTTCTCCAGTATCAAAAAGGGGAAATGGTAAAAGCTAAATACTGGTGCACTCAAATCCAATTTTTCTTTGTGCAGCAAAAATAACAGTCAAGCTTTTAGTGTCCTCTCTTGCCCCGGTAGATATTCAAGGAAACTTCCCTAGGACTTTTTATAAAGGTAGTAGAATAGTTTTTCCAAAAGTTCACAAATGGTGGGGCAAAGGGGGAGATACAAAGAAACATGCACCCATCCTTACAAGTGCTATTTATACAGTTAGAATGCACTACTCCCCCCGCACTTCTCTTTTAGGATTTTATGAAGACGGGACACACTTGTCAAAAGGCAGACAACAATCATCAGCTGCAGCCACACAAGGCAGAGAGCCCGCCTTTTCTGGTCTCTGCAAAACATAATTAAGTTCAAAGTTTTTGCTCTGACTTAAATGAAAAGCACAGGGGAGCAAGAGAAAGTTAAGCAGGCTTAGGGCTATATATATTTATATATATCACAGTTCTAGAACATGCCCTTGTAAAATTGTGCACAAAATTCAGAATCTTAAGAAACTCAGCTACTGCTGCTGCAGCAGCAGCAGCATCGAAAAACCCAACAAGTTTCTAGTCCTTAAGAATTTAGGCTTAAAATTGCTTGGATAGCACCTGGTAAAATCTCAGAAACTTGGGGAGAGAACTGTGGATAGCATGGATAGTGTAGTAGATAAGGCTATTGTTCACTATATAACCCTTTGTTCTTCCTTATGACTAACAAAAACAAATTAAAATATAGAAACCACTTAAATGTTTGCAAATTGTTTAATATGCATAATTCACACACACGCGCGCACACACACACACACACACACACACGCAATACAACTTTGTTTGGTACTGAGTACATTTTACCAGAGTGTGGAAAACTGATTTTAGTTCATACTAATATATAATCACAGACATGTCTGAAGGACGCAGACCGGCAATCAAATCTAATTGCTTTCCACAAAAGCAGTCAACCTCAGAAGTTCTTGTGAATGGACCTGAGATACCTCAAGCTATCTTGGGTCACCAAGCATCTCCAGGGACCCAATTCCTACAGAGGTGTTTCCAGAAACCTTCTTGCATTTTCAGCTTGCATTCAAAAATAAGAAAAGCTCTTTACTCCCAGAAATACATGGAATCCTGGGCTTACCCCAATAAGATCATTGAGAGTCATTAAGTTTCTTGCCCCTCACTATCATCTCTAAGGACCACGCTCAATGTATGAGGCAGATAAGCAATGCCCAACAGGACTGAGTGTGCCCTGCACAAGCTGTATAGGAGACCCCTCAAATGCTCTGCAACACACTCCATGAGTTCCATGATAAGGCATGAAGATGACCTTGTGATGAAGAGGGTTCCTGAAAGATATACAGTTCAAAAGTCTATGAAGGATAAACCATTTCTGCTTTGCATTAGCATCTTCCTGACCAACCAGTAAAAGGGAATAGAATGGGGGATCACCAATAAGCATTTTGCACTATTTTAAAGCAGCCTTTTATTTAATTTTAAGTGTAACTTACACTGACATGTATTTGACTGTACTTAGATTTCAGGATGGTATTTGCTTAATGGTCTTCTAAGGCATTCTCATCAAATATTTTGGTTACAGGCCTGAAACTATCCAGATGTGGTGTATATGCCCCATACAGACATGCAGCATTTGTGAACCTGACAGTCACCTAACTGGTTGTTGTTGTTGTTAGTCGCAAAGTCGTGTCCGACCCATCGCGACCCCATGGACAACATTCCTCCAGGCCTTCCTGTCCTCCACCATCCCCCGGAGTCCACTTAAGCTCACACCAACTGCTTCAGTGACTCCATCTAGCCACCTCATCCTCTGCCATCCCCTTCTTCTTTTGGCATCTATTGTTCCCAGCATTAGGCTCTTCTCCAGGGAGTCCTTCCTTCTCATTAGGTGGCCAAAGTATTTGAGTTTCATCTTCAGTATCTGGCCTTCTAAAGAGCAGTCAGAGTTGATCTCCTCTAGGACTGACCGGTTTGATCGCCTTGCAGTCCAAGAGACTCGCAGGAGTCTCCTCCAGCACCACAGTTCAAAGGCCTCAATCCTTTGGCGCTCAGCCTTCCTTATGGTCCAGCTTTCACAGCCATACATTGCAACTGGGAAAACCATAGCCTTGACTATACATACTTTTGTTGGCAGGGTGATGTCTCTGCTTTTTAGTATGCTGTCTAGATTTGCCATAGTTTTCCTCCCCAGGAGCAAGCGACTTTTAATTTCTTGGCTGCAGTTCCCATCTGCGGTGATCTTGGAGCTCAGAAAAATAAAATCTGTCACTGCCTCCATTTCTTCCCCATCTATTTGCCAGGAAGTGAGAGGACCGGATGCCATGATCTTAGTTTTCTTAATGTTGGGTTTCAAGCCAACCTTTGCACTCTTCTCCTTCACCTGCATCAAGAGGCTCTTTAGTTTCTCTTCACTTTCTGCCATTAGAGTGGTATCATTTGCATATCTGAGGTTGTTGATATTTCTCCCAGCAATCTTAATTCCAACTGGTGATTCATCTAGCCCCGCCTTTCTCTGCATGTAAGTTAAATAGGCAGGGCAACAATATACAGCCTTGCCGAACTCCTTTCTCAATTTTGAACCAATCAGTGGTTCCATGTCCAGTTCTCACTGTTGCTTCTTGACCCACATATAGGTTTCTCAAGAGACAAATAAGATGGTCTGGTACTCCCATCTCTTTAAGAACTTGCCACAATTTGTTGTGATCCACACAATCAAAGGCTTTAGCATAGTCAATGAAGCAGAAGTAGATGTTTTTCTGAAACTCCCTGGCTTTCTCCATGATACAGCATATGTTGGCAATTTGATCTCTAGTTCCTCTCCCTCTTCGAAATCCTGCCTGTACTTCTGGTAGTTCTCGGTCCACATACTGCTGGAGCCTAGCTTGCAGGATTTTGAGCATCACTTTGCTAGCATGTGAAATTTTGTGCCTAACAATTTTGTGCCTAACTGGTTACCTGCACAAAATATAAGGACATGGTTAGCCAATACCTAGCAGGATTGAATAAGGAGCTGGTGGACTACATTTGGCTTGTTGAAGCACAGAATGAATCAGCCCTCTCTGGAATTCAGTGGGTTAGAGCCAGGCTTAGCCATATTCACAGAATGACTAAGTAGATCCACTGGAATCAATAGGACTTAGGTTAGTCACTTAACCCTCTTAAGCCAGTAGAGTTTGCTTATCTACAAGGTCCAAATGTACCAAACTTGAGGACAGGAGGAATAATGTTTATCCTAGGGAAAAATTTCTCTCTCTCTCTCATACACACACACACCCCAGGACTGGGAGCTTCCAAGTCATTTCACATGCTTGAATGGCCTGGAGAAATTAGAAGGGAAGGGAATACTAACTTTCTTCTTGGCCTCTGTACATGGCATACCATGGCTTGGATCATATGGGTGTAATTGCAGGATAGAATGGATAAGCCTGCCATAAAGCCGGAAGCTAAAGAGGAATTCTCTGCATTTCTTCCCTCTCCCTTATCCCAAATGCACTGCCACATCACACCAAAGACACACACAAACTCATAACCAATTTGGTATAAAAAAATTTAATTGCCAAAGCTCCTCCCATCCCCTGGAAAATACTGAGATCCTCATACTTTGTTGACACTGTTTTTTAAACAAGCACACAAAAACAAGCCTTCAGATTTAATAACTCGTCAACTTGCTTCTCTGCAAGAGACTCATGACGCCCATCCTCACACAAGTTCCCAGGTTTTCTTGGGGAGAATAAATGATACTTAAACTCGTTTTGGTCTGCATTGCAAATATGCCCTTAGAGATTTGGCTAACAATTGGATTTTTCCATAGTTGATTCTGCTCAATTTTATACATACTGCAGGACAGTTTGTATCATTCTTCTCCAACCTTGCAGCTTCCAGCCTCATTTGGACTGCAACACCCAGAATTCCCAGTCAATGGCCCTGTTGGATGGGAATTCTGGGAGCTGTGGTCCAAATGCCTCTGCAGGCCCCCAGGTTGGGGAAGGCTGGTCTGTATAACCAACGATACAACCAACGGAGGCAGCACATAATATGTGTATATGCACACCAACAAGCCTGCATACTAGCCCTTCTGATGTAATAGATCCACAAAGTTTCCAATGTTGTAATAGATTTAGTGGCCTACAGTTGTTAAGAAACATACACAATAAGGGATGCAAATTTCAGTTGCCAAAAGATTAAAGGCTTAATCAATTAATTGGTTTGATATTAACCAATCACGTAAGGGGCGGCGGAGGGGGGATACCACTACAAGTATTCAGCTCATGCAATATTTGTTGCACCCGGTTGATTAATATCACTTTTTCTGAACCAAATAACTTAAGCAAAAGATGTCAATCTATGGATAAATTAGATGAATCTAAAAAACGTTCATAAGTTGCAAATAAGGATTTCTTTCAAGTTACTTCACCTCTTTGGAGAAGCAAGTGACTTACACAGAATTCTCCATCTGGTACCATGAAACAGTTATTTTAAAAAGTTGTGTGCTGTTCTTCAAATTAGAAAAAAAATCAAAGCAGCTTAAAGACAAAAAATAATAAAATGTAAAAACAGTAAAACAGTTACAAACCAATTAGAATCAGTGTTTAAACAGCTTGAACATCATTAAAAATTAAGAGACCTGGGGGAAAAGTCCTCTTCTGAAATGGGAAAGACCACAAAGAAGGCATCAAAGTGAATCTCCTCAGAAAAGAATTCCACAAACAGGGTGCCATCACCAAGAAGTCCCTTTCCATAGTTGCCAACTTCCTCTCTTTAAATATGTACATGTGAGGAGATGATTTCCTTCGTGAACTTTTATTTCCTTACAGGAAACAGTTAACTAAGTTACTACCTTTTGCCTCTCAACATCTTTACCTGTTTCTCATTTCAACTGTTTAAACATTTCAAAAACACACCTCTTCTCTTGAGTCTTTAGCGTTTCACCTCTCCCTCTTTCCTCTTCCTTATGTGTCCCCTTTTCTCTCCATTATGGTCTCTCTTTTTTGCCTTTGTTAGGACTGTAGCTGCCAGGCAGGGTTTGCCTTTTCCTCCACTTCAGTACCGTACAGTGCCTAATCTCTATTTTTCTTTCACTGTGTAACTACATGTAATAGGGCCTGCACTAAGGAGTTAAACTGGATTCAGCCATTTCCTCTCCCCACAAAACTGTTCTGTGATGTGATGTGAGCAAAAACGGCTGCCTGTTAGTGTTATGACCAGAATTCTCAGTAAACTACAACTCCCAGGACACTAGAGGAGACATTATAACAGTAAAGCCAGTCTAAAACAGGTATTTAGTTTATAGAGTGGATACACCCAAAGTCTTAATGATTCAGGGAATTAAGAAGCAGGGGGCAAGAAGGCTTTTGGTTGAGGGGTCAGTAGCATTCCACTGATCTACAGCATCCTTTGCTAGGAATTAGACTACATATTTTAAGTGGTTAAAAAAAAAAACAACTTTTTTCCCAATGGACTGATTAAGAAAAAACAAAAGTAGCAGAGGGGAGGACAAGATTATCAAATCAAAATAATGCATTATTTAAGTAAAAGGCCGTAACAATAGAAATAAAACAGGGATTGGCATCCTAGGAGATGCTGGACAAAGGCTGCATTTTTTTTCCATCACTAGGTAGCAGGCAGGTAAAGCCACTCCCAGAGTCTCTTTGGAAATACAGTCCCAGCACAATTGCAGAGAGGAAGAGGAGCATCAAGGGCATGATATGGCAGATATCCAGTTCCCATCACTCAACTGAAAGGACAAAGAGAAACAATCTTATTATTCCTTCAACCTCTACCACCCTGAAATACATCACACACATTGGGGTAGGGGTTTGAAAAAACAAAACAGGAAATGAAGCTTAGTGCAGGATAGTCAAAGTGGCTGCACTGGGCTGTGTAGTTTCCTTCTGCAGCCAAAATATATCGTGCAAAGCAAGCTGTTTTGAATACATGCATAATTCTTTTGCATAATTTATTCTGCTTCTGCTAGTAAAGGGAGCACCAAAGCCCTACCACCAGAAATGCTGCTCAGCCCACTTTCAACAGGCATCACCCCCAAATTCTTAAACTCATCTTTATAGTCATAAGGGCTAGAATCATTTTTTAATTACAAGAGAAGACTGATTCACAGTCCCATGTCTGCAACATGCAAGTGCAAAAGCTTATGACTTGATTTGCTCACACAACCTCAAGCCAATGCAATGCCTCATCTAGCTAGCAGCAGAGTTTCAATCTCCTCCTGGTTTCTCTTGGGAATCTCAGGCTAGTCCCTTCCCCACTGAAAAACTATGTGATTTTAGATGATGTCAGACAACATGAAAGCTCTGTCAGTAGAATTTGATCTTCAATGGCTCATACACATAGGAAAAGCACCACCTGCAATTACCAGATCCATCAGAAGATCACTGAACATATGGGAACTTCAGACAATGTACATCAACAAACAGAGCCTAAGGACTGAGTACAGTAGGTACCTTCCTCGCCCAAGTTCTAATCAAAACATTCACCCCAAAACAAGTTTCTAGCCCTCAACATTCTGAAAAACGTAAGTTTGAAAGTAAATAAGCAACAGCTGGTGAAAGCCCACGAGTGTAGTTGGGCGTGTGTGTGAGCGCACAAGATTTCCAGGGGACAAGCTTTCCAACATCCTACTTAGCTCTTGGCCCCTTTCCATCACTAGCAAAAGAATCTCTTATACAAATTAACACAGCATATGCAAATGTGCAAAGTTTATACCAATTGCCGAATTCAACTTCTCCTTGATGTAGAACATGGGCAATTTTACTACTTATTTGTTTGTTTTAAGCATGAATTATACATGCCCTGCTCCTAATGCCACATTTCACAATAGGGAGTTGTTCACCTCATCCCCTCTTACTAGAATAGAGGGAGAGCTTTTCAAACCTTTTGCCAAGACAAGCAAACTCCAAAAGGCAGCTGTAGCCTCATCTGGCCACAGCTGGAGTACTTGGGGAGAGAGAGGAGGAAAGCTAAGTGACACTAAAAATCGGAACAATGAGACACATCAGGTTTCTCCAAGCAATAAGCTGCTTATCTCAAGTCCAAAAGGCAGCATCAAACATAAACACTCCCATTTGACCAAAACAAAAAAGTTTCACAATACTACATATTATTTACTTAGCCATTTTAAAGATTTCCAAACATGTTTATTATTTATTTATTTTTAAAAAATTATATCCTACCCTTTACAGTGTCTCCAGGTGGCATAGATTATCTATGTTGCATAGATTATCTCAGTAATTATAACAATAAGCCTGTAAGGAAGGCTAGAATTATTACCTTACAGATGTCATCATCGTATAATATTATTACAGATATTTGCCTAGAGAACTTCAACTATGTGCAGTATAGAAATGTAATGTCATAAGCATAATATTCCAAATACTGCATAAAGGAAGCCATTGCCTTAAATTTAAAAGAGCTGAATGGTGCAGTCATGGACATGACATTTGAAGGGCTTTCGTTCATAGGGTTGCCATAAGTCAGAGATGACTTGACAGCACACAACAACAGCAACGACTGATGTAGGACTGAAACGATGATTTACCTAACACCATCCTATGAACTCTAATTGTTGAGGGGAGCTTTGAACAGGCAACCTGCCAGTTCACAGTTCACACTAATACCATGCAAACTACATGGTTATGGGCAATTCATTATAGTTTATATTTTATATTTATTCCTTTGTCAAGAGTAACTAATATACCCAGTTTTAGCTCCTGCAAACACAGATTAAAATCCCTGTTCCACATATGGAGCCTGGTCTTCCTATCACAGGTACATTCAGGTTAGCCACAGGGTGTTTAAACCAAATCTAGTCCCTTCTTATACATACAATCAAGTGAGTTAACAAGTTAGAAGGATTGTTTTTCTTTCGGTATCTGTTCTCAAAAATGTGCCACAAAAATGCTACTCCAAAGAGCAAGCATGTATTGATTTACAGTTTGATTTTTTCCCTTTTTTTCTTTTTAACAAATGGAGTAAGCGTCTGGTCTACTCCAACCCCCAGTCCCCAATCTAAGTTCAAGCATCCATAAGGATTATTAAAAGGCCGTTATGTCAGTGGTGGTGAGGCAGGCACTCCATCCCATGCTCCTATCAATAATTGAGGATCTTAATGAACGAATCTGGCGGGGGAGAGAGTCACTGTCAGCACGGAGACAGCTGGGATCATTTGCTCACCTGTCTCCACTGGTGACAATGGGCTGAAAGATTTCTTCAGGCCTACAGGAACCTCCCCCAACTTCAGTAGGTATACAGATGGGTTACAGCCACCATCGCTCACCCCAACCTGGTCAAAGGATCCTGTTCACAAGCCCAGCATTGAATATCCAGGACTCCCTAAGTGGCACATGAATATTGTATTGGTAGGTGACACTGCTTTGACAGAGAAACAGCTTTCAGCGTAATGAGTTTAAAGAAATTAACCCCCCCCCCCCCCGCACACATTATGTATCTCCCTCCCCACCTCTGAAGCATAGCCTTTTCTGCATCCCCATGGCTGGGCTCAGAAAGTGCCCACAGTGGCAAATGTGTAGGCATGCAAGTAAAGAGGCTGTAGAAATATCAGCTTTGGGAAGGCCCCAGTCCCAATCAGGGTCAAGGTGCAGGTGGGAAGAGCAAGTTAACCCCTCTCTTCCATGTGCACACACGCAAAGTTCTGACAAAGGGTACAGTAAGAAAAGCCAAGATAATCAAACCAAGAGCCAACCATCAGTTAGTCACAAAAACATAATACCAACTTTCTAGATCCACTAGCTCCAGGAGAAAAAATGTGCAGTAGAACTAAAGAAGCAGAGAATCCAGAGCCAAAGCGTCCTAAACAGGTAGGTTGCCAGTCTCCGTATGAAGATCTAGTGGGAAGGCAGCAGTCCACACCACTTGCAGGTAGCTCGTTCCATTGCCAAACTTCTGAGATTAGGAGAGCATTCCCATCCATCACCCCAGGGTACCAGCTTCAGTCTTTTACAGTGCCGTAGTGCTCCTTCACCATCCTCTTATGTTGTCAAGGCAATTAAAAAAAAATCAGAATCCTATACTCCCCATAAACAGCAACTACTGATATCAAAAGAAGCTATTTATCCTATTTTCTAACTTGCTTCCATTACAAATGTTCCAAGTTTACAGAAGGTTAATGCTCTTGGCTAAACCAGGATTATTTTTCCTCTTTTCTTTTACTGCATTACATAAACTGTTCCTTATATCTGTTACTGTTTACCACTATTGGGTTATGGGGTTCTTTGGTCAGTCTTCTATTATTTTACTGTGCTTTATTGTCTATACGCCACTTCAGGGTTATTTTGTAATGAAAAGTGTGTAAGGAATTTCTTAAAGCAATAATAAAGCAGCAGTGACAGAGTATACAGGCTTGGTGAAAGAGGAAAGGAAAAAGGTGGAAGCCAGGGGGTCCAGAGTGCATTTACATTAGCACTCATCTTTGCATGCTACCATCTAGGACCCTTCTCAGGTGATTTCTGATTCTACAGATGGCCAATGGGCATAGCTTTTTTCCTCTCAGGCTCACAGAGAACTATGAGGTTGCTAACTTGTTCTTCAAGTTTTGATCAAATATGTGACTAAGACCATGCTGTTTTCCAGGTCCCCCAACCAAGATCCTTTTTCTTCCTCCTTAAGCAGAAAAGGCAGACTTCCCAAGATGCTAGAAAACTGAGACAAGCATCTTGGAACTTGGAAGATCTTTCATCCAGTTTTGATACTCTGCTCTTCCCTCCGCCATAACACCCCAATTCAATAAGCAGCATTATCCAAATGATGGCTATTTCATAGATTAGTTTTGCATAATTCATTCTACCCCCAAGGTTCAGGTTTTTAGATGATTTAGAATTTCTTTCTACAAAGACTAAGATGAGAGAGCAAAGGAAAGAAAAGGAAACATAAGAGGAAAAAGGGCTAGGAATGTACCAAATTATCCAACTGCAGAACTGGGAGCAATCTTTACCAAACAGGCTCTGGGTCTGCAAAAATGTAAAGGCCAGGAAGCAACTTCTATCCAGGTCAGATTAGCTAGCGCATCTGCTGAATGTTTTAAAAAACTTGCTTTATTTTAATATGCATATATGTGCATATGGAGAGGAGACACTAATAAAACAAAACCCTAGTATATCAGATCAAAGAAACATGTAGCTGCCTTTATATTACCAACAGCCAACTAGCCAGATGCCTCCAGGAAAAGAAAAGAAGGACAACAGCCTTCTTTACTTGTTTGTTCCCAACACCTGAAATGAGATAGACTGCCTTTGAACAGGAAGGTTCCTTCAGGTACGATGGCTAAACAAGACCTGCAACAAATGTTGGGTCTTTTTGTTCAAGATTCCAGACACTGCATTCTATCTTTCCTGTCCTTCAAGAGTAAGTTACCATTTTGGGCCTACTGGGCCTGCTCAATCTTTAGTTGGCTGCTTTTGGTTGTCTGTAAATAACGCGTCTTTGTAATCGTTGTCTTCGTCGTCGTCTTCTTCAAACATTGGGGTTCATGGTTAGCACCACTTTGGCTAGCAGTGTATATTATAGGATATATATCTTCAATTAATTTATTTCATCAGTTTTTAAACCAGCTGTGCCATTAGTTATCTGCACATCTTCCACTAGTGGGCTAAGCCTTGTGTAAAGAAGCTGTTCCTTCCCTGTCTTGAAGCTATTAAGGTCAATTTCCAGTGGAATCCAGAGCTGATTGTTACACGGAAAGCATGGGCTTTGGCTTGATTACTCAAGAACAAATTGGCTGACTCTTCTCTTTAAATGCAGGCCTACCTCTATTGCATATGAAAAGGAGGCCTGAACATAAAGAGCAAAAGGGACTCTTTTAGATATATTATAGTACTTGAATTTTGAACTACTGCTAGGTTTTATTTTGGGATTTTATTTTATACTGCAGTTTTAAACTTTTATATTTGATCATACTGTATTTGATGATTTTCATTGTTATGACCTGCCCAGAGAGTTTTAGCTAATAGGTGGTATAAAAATGGAACATAATAAATATGAACTCTCATTCCAGAAGCCTTTCTTCCAAAAATGAGCCTTGGTGAAGAAAAGCAGAACATTTGGTGGTGGGATATGCAACTCCAGCACACACATTCCCTTCTCACTGAAGCTGGGCTTTAGCACCACAGCTCTCCACAAGGGTAGAGTCACACTTAAAGAGGCATGGCCTGCCACAGGCCTCTCGAACTTGGCCCTGGAGCTATTTGCACCACAGGCACCTTTGTGCAGAACAGCTGCTCTCTGTTTGTGGCACACAGAGATCAGCGGGAGGCTGGGAGGGGGAAGTCTCTACTTTTTGAGAGAGAGTAAGAGACACAGAGAGAGAAAGACCTTTGATTCTACATTTCCAAACAGACAATTTAAACGTACAAGACAAGTGAGTTCAGTGCAGCAGTGGGACTCACAGTGACAAACATCAAAGGTACAAAGAGCAGAGATGTGCACCTCCAAACAGCTGGGGACAAGCACAGTGGAAATGCAGACCAACCAGGCAACTTCCTGATGTGTTTTTCCATTGCAAATGTAAGTGCACATGTGGCAAATCTGTGACAAAAGGGGATCCATGTGCCTGAAGAACTGGATGACCCAAGCACAGCACACTCTCCCATCTATCCTAGCCTGTTGGGCTGTGGCTCCCAAATAGCAAATGGCCCTTAACTTGCCCCAGGTCTTGCACTTGAGGCATAGGAATGAGTGTCATAAGTGCAGGTTAGGGGACAAGTAGCTGGAGAGCAGCACTTGTGAAAGGGACCTCAGGGTACTGGTCAGCTGCAGGCTAAACATGAGCCCTCAGTGTGACGGAGCAGTCAAGAGGGCAAACACCACCCTTGGTTACATTGCCAGAAGTGTGGCTTCTAGATCCAGAGAGGTATTACTACCACTCTCTACGACTCTGGTGTTTCCCCACTTGTAGTACTATGTTCAGTTCTGGGCTCCATATTACAGGAAGGATATAGCCAGGTTGGAATGAGTGCAGTGAAGGGCCACAAGGATGGTAGCCAGATTGTAGGGTAAGCCGTGCGAGGAGAGACTGAGGGAACTGGGTCTTTTCAGCCTGGAGAAGAGGAGACTCTGAGGGGATCTGTTGGCAACATATAGGTACATCAGGTGGTTTCACATGGAGGTGGGTAGAGTCCTGTTTTCCCCTGAGGAGGGCAGGATGTGTTCCAATGGAGCAAAGCTCAGGGAACCAAGGTTCAATTTGGATGCCAGGCAATTAGGACCCTTGGGGTATGGAATAGACTTCCACAGGAGGTAGTTGAAGCCCCATCAGTGAAGATGTTCAGAGATAGGCTAGACATGCACATGGTAGACATATTGTGAGCGGAGCTGGCCATCAGACTAGATGGCCTGAGAGGCCCCTTCTGACTTGCTCTCTATGTTTCTATGTTCTTCGTCGCACCTTCCTCAGCTCAGCCAAGGGTCCACTGCATGGGAAGATACAGAATGGCCACCAGCATCCCATCCCATCCTATACCACCTCTATCCTCATTTGCTCAAAAAGCAAAGGCAGCACGTCCCCTCCCCACATCCATATCCTCCCGTTTCTCCCCTCCCCCCACCACACATACACATACTTTGCAGACCCTTCGCAGTGTGTTTGTGATTATCCCAGCCTCTTGTGATAAACGATGCTGTCAGGAATAAATTTAATCAGAAGCAGACAAGATTATTGTATTTATCACTTTTTACCGATCGGCGGCTTTCAGGGGCCCAGAGGCAAGCAGACACTGGAGTGGGGGAGGGGTGCTAAGTGAGAGGGGGGACAGTATAGGTTGAACAAAAGACCCCATTAATAACCACCAAAGTCCTGGGGCAAAATGGGGGAGCACTACATTTTTTATTTATGGGAGGGGGTGGGGAAGCTGTTTTGTCGATCTCTGTCATTTGTGCCAAGCATGGAGTTTTTATCAAAGAGTTTTATCATCCCAATGTTACTTGCTGTGGGCTAAATTTATTTTACACATTGATTTAAAGGCATAATTAAGGTCTTGGGGTCTCCCTCACTTCTCCATATACAAGGCTCAGCAGCATTACTTCTTCACCTCCTCCCTCAATTTAAATAATGGAAAACAACAAGAGAGAGAGAAATGGGCCCTGTGGATTTTTCTTCCCCATCTCAGGCAGAGAAACACACACTTACATGTGAACAAATTCTAAAACTGCCATCAAAACAGAAGTGTGAAGGCAGACAATAAAAAAGGGGAGGAGGAAAGAAAGGAAGTAAATCAAACTTTAGAGGAAGTGCAAGCAAGAGAAATATGCTGTAAGTTGGGTAGACATAAGGGGTACAGAGACTCTTTTGAACAGTCTTCCAGTATATCAATGTCACAGGCATCAACATTTCAATCAGTTCGTGTTTACTGCCTTTTATTTGATAATCTTTAAACACTTGTTTGCCTCTATAGCAATCCCATGATGCAGGAGTCATCAACCAAACCTTCTGGATCAATGGGGACATTTGGAATTTTGAATGTATTGTGGCTGTCATGGGGAGGGGGGAACCACATCATAAAATGGTGGACACAAGCTGGTCCAAAAACACTCATTTTCCAGAAGGCAAAATGGTGAAGCTAAAAGAATAGCCCCAGAATTTAAATGCAAAGTAAACATGGAGCTGAATTCTTTTGAACCCAAATAAAGAGAGTGCTGGAGGGCAGCCTTTCATTTTGCAGCATGCTAGCTTCCCATTTAATTTTTCTTTTAATCTTAAGGAATAAAATTAAAATCAGGATGACAGAGAGCCCGGTGTGTGCAACGTGAGATGTCTGCAGGCACACTGGTGCCCACAAGCACCACGTTGGAGATCCCAGCTAAAATGCATCTGAAGGCAGTCCAACAGTTTTGGCCACTCACGGCAGATATGGCAGCTATTAAAGTGCCAGAAGCCTCTTTATTGATTTTCCCCTATGGCATTCTGTGATAACTCCCATTTCACAGACAGCAAAAATTACAGACAGGATGTGCCCATATGACTATCCAGCCAATTCACAGATGAGCAGTGATTTAGACCTTCAATTCATGCATTATAGTGGTAGCAGACAAAGGCACATGAGAATCTGTTGGTAGATTTCTGGATGATTTGCAAGACACCAGCCAGGGTTGCCAGCTCCCAAGAGCTTAACAACAGATAAAATAAGGCGCCTTCCTTTCCTCCAAAATTGGGTGGCCAAAATCAAGAAAGTTTGGGGTAGGACAGCAATGGAAGCAGATTTTTGTGTAAAAGGAATGAGTGTAGAAGCTCCATGCTGCAAACCAATTTGAAGGCCGTGTCTGTGCAGCAAGATACCTTCCCCTGCTGCCGTATGGCCACCTTCCAGAGCTACGATTTTGTGCCTGGGATTGTATGCCACGTTTTCTTATAGAGAAAAAGATCCCACAAGCCTGAAGTCTGCCTATCCCTGCATCAGTTTCTAGCTATTGCACAACTACAGATATCAAGTGTGAATAAAACAAATAGGTGTTTGGAGGGGCTGCAGCTAAGTAGACCCTTGAGTGAAGATCATGAGAACATAAGGACAGCCATGCTGATTCAGACCAAGGGTCAATTCAGTGCAGCATTCTGTTCATAAAGTGGCTAATCAGCTGCCCACAGGAAACCCACAAGCACGTCATGAGCGCAAGAACACACTCCTATCCAAGTTCCCAACAACTGGTGTACACAGGGAGACTATCTCTGATACTGGAGCCACATACAGACACCAGACATTAGTAGCCTTCTCCTCCATAAATTTGTCTGATCATCTTTTAAAGTCATCCAAATTGGTGGGCATCTTGTGGAAGGGATTTCCATGGTTTAATGATGTCCTGGATTTTTGGAGACACTGCTGGGAAAGACCATTGTCTAAAGCCTTGAAGAGCTAGTGCCCGGCTAGATGGACCACTGCATCTGATTCAAGATACAGTAGCTTCATAGGCATATATGAAAACCTGTGCATCATATACAGGTACATTTATATGAGGGGCAGGACTGGCCAAGGCTTGCTGTCAAGTGTACACTCTGCATATAGCAATAAACCTGGATTTGCCATGACATGCGAAATGGCCATCCTCATCCCCATAAACTTCAATTGTTGCTGGCTTCCTCCTCTCCTCATAATTTTGGAAGACCTATTCAAATCCCCATGCAACAGTGAACATCACAGGAGGACCCTGGAGGAAGGATGGGATAAAAATATTATAAGGCTTCTCTTCCCTAACTAAAGAAAAAACCTGGCCTACAGGATTTTAATTACTTTGATTTATACCCCTCCCTATGCAAAGGTGTCATGGGAGAAAGCAGTCAACCACCCCAGGGCTGCTTCGCATGCTAAGTATTTCCCTGCTGCACATATGTGTATTTCACTACACACACACTGAGTGCTGAGATAATATACAGATGGTGTAAAGCCTTTTTGCTTGTAGCATCAGGGTCAGCCTAGAACATATTGCTCTTTGCAGCCATGAGAGCAGTGCTAGTTCTAGTGAGCTTAACTTAGAGTTGCAGAAAGATAGATTTTCATTTATCATTAGGATAAACTTTTTCCTGGTAGGAACAGTTCAACAGTGGAGCCAATAATCTCCCCAACACTGGCACTGTTCAAGAAGAGTCTCAACACCCATCTGCTGACAATGTTCCTGCTTTCTTGCACTGGGCAGGGGATTGGACAGGGTTCCTTCAATCTCTGTGAACCTAGACAGAGCAGTTTGCCTCTGAACCATGCAGACTGCTTTTCTTATCCCTACTTCTCCTACCTGGAATTTAAATCAGCCAGAACCTCTTAAGACCTAGTTCTCACAAAGAACCAGTTTGTGAGATGTTCCACTTCCCACTGTAGGCAACCAGTTTCACTTGGTTAAATGTTTTCTCATGCACAGAAAGAAAAAAAAGTGGAGCCAAATTCCACACATACAAAACTAGATGTTGGAAAGGAGAACTCCAGCCCACTTTTCCAGCTTAAAGAACTGTATTCTATGGAGAACAGAGCCTTAGCTGCAATCTGCAATGGTACACTTGAGAAACAGGTTTACCATCCCATCTGTAGTTTCTGAGAACCAAGTCTGAGTCAGAAGATGTTGCTTTAGGACAGCAAAGAGCCCCAGCACTTCTTTTAAGAAAGCTACTGGTTTTGTTTGCATTCATTTATACAAAGCAGGCAACCTCTTACAAACTGTGTGTACACTTTATAATCCTGTGGAATGAGTGGTTCTTTTATAGAAGCAGCTTTAAACATAACTCTGTACCTTGAGTGTACCTCTTCTGGTTTCGGTTAATTCCCAAAGATTAATTCAACTCAAAAGTACATTGAATAGTTAGATGTCTGATTTTTGTTTTTTATGTTTGCCTTGTTGAAGTATCTTTCTCCTATGTCCCCCATTCTTTCTTTGATTCTTTGCAGTGTGTTTCAGTAGCAGACTTCTTGTTTTTGCTAGACCTTCTTTATTCTTCCAACCCACAATGATATTTTAGCTCACTTATAAGGAAGCGAGCTGAGACCCAATCATTTTACTGTTAGAAGTGGGTTTTAGCTCTCCTAAAGTTAGAGAAGAAGCTCAACAGCAGCATTTGAAACAAGAGAGAGCTTCTAGACAGAGTGCCTACCTCTTATGCAGTACAAAGCTATAGCCTTCTTTCATGGAGCACAATGCCAACAGGCTTCCAAGGCAGGCTTAGACTCCAGCAGCACGTTTTCAGATTTGATCAGTGTATCTGTGTAGCTCAGAATTCTCTCTATGCTGCCTTCCCCAACCTGGTACACTCCAGATGTACTACAACTCCCAACATCCTGTTAGTTGAAGTTATGATGATACAGACATTTATACTCCACCCTTTTTCCTCATGCAAGGAACTCAAGCTGACAAATAATGAATGAAAATTTATCTTCCTCCACCTCTCCATTTTCTCCTCATAACAGCTCTGTGAGATAGGCTAGGCTGACAGTTAGTGCCTGGTCCAAAGTCACCTAGCAAGTTTCATGGTCAAGTAGAGACTAGAACCCAGATTTCCCAAGTTCCAGTCCAACACCCTAAACACTACACCACACTAGCTCTCAGTTGCTGGAGGAGTTGTACTTCAACACATTTGGAGTGCACCGACTGGGGGAACGCCTGCTGTATAACCTCTGGAGCAGGCGTGCATATGTGGAGGCGGCAGGGAGAACATGCTGGAAAATATATCATATAACAAACTGTGAGGAGGAGCCCCACTGGCAAGATAGGAATGTGGGATGGGGGAGAACCAAAAGACAGTTCCAGGTCATGAAGGAGATGGGAAGGAGGGAGAGAAAGAGGTGCTTTTGTGAAGACATGGTTGAGCTAATCACAATGCTATGGCAGTGAAGGTGGCTGCAAAGGAAGACGAAACCACTCTGAAGAATGTTTGTAAGGTGGGAGAAGTGACACTGAATAAGGCCCATGTGCTTTTAATCAGCTCTGTGGTCCTCTAAACTATGACCCCAGTTTGCATCAAAGACCGAGTCTGGCCTAGGCAGAGGGAGCATGCATGCAGGAAGGAGCTGGCAGAGAGAAGCAGGGGCAGAAGAACCTGCCGTAGCAGTTTATAGGTGCAAGAAGGAAAACCCCTTTGTTGTGCAACATCAGGATCCAAGCCATTGGAACAGGAGAAAGTGGCTAAGAATCCAGCAGCTTGACCTTGTAAACTGACTATGAGAAAGAGGCACTAGAGCCAGAACCTTTGAACTCAACCCTACCATTTCTCCTCAAGACACTGACTTCCCCACGCCGCAGGAGTCTGACTTTCCATCTATGCCCCATGGCTCTTCCCGGGAAACCCAACTGGTTTCCCTGTACCTAGGCAAAGAACAGTGGTGTCCCAACAGTCTCTTTCAGTGTGATGGAATGGCTATGGTGTTGGCCTAGAGCTCAGGAGACCCAGTTCCCAGTCCCCACTCAGTCAGTAAGCTAAGTAAACCTGGGCCAGTGTGACTCTGGACCTGCCACTGACTCTCACAAGCAACTCACAGGGTTGTAAGAATGAAGGATGAGAGGAGAAGGCCATGTAAATTACTCTGCGTTCCCTCCAAGAGGAAAAAAGGAAGGCTGAAAATGTAATCACTTGATATATATAAACTCTAAGGTAAAAGGTAAAGGTTTCCCCTTGACATTAAAGTCCAGTCATGTCTCTATGACTCTAGGGGGGCAGTGCTCATCTCCGTTTCCTAGCTGAGGCAGCCAGTGTTTGTCCGTAGACAGTCTCCGTGGTCATGTGGCCAGCATGACTAAACACTGAAGTGCACAGAACACTTTCCTACTGAAGTGGTACCTTTTTATCTACTTGCATTTGCATGCTTTCGAACTGCAAGGTTGGCAGGAGCTGGGACGGAGCAACGGGGACTCACCCCGTTGTGCAAATTCGAACTGGTGACCTTTCGATCAACCAGCCCAGCAGCACAGCAGTTTAAACCACTGCACCACCTGCATCCCTATATAAACTCTACCAACCCCAAAATACCAGAGTCCAGGAAACTGGATTTTTCCCTTTATAAAAGCCTGTTCCCCCACTAGGTAGGTGCCCTCCAGATGTTTTTGACTTTAACTCCTATCAGTTCCAGGCAGCATGGTCAATTGTCAGGAATTCCAGAGTCTGCAGTCCAAAGCAGCTTGGGGAAGGCTGCCAGGGATGGAAGCAGCCTCACACTTCCCCTAAAACCCACTGTCTGTAGCCAAAGCTGTAGCTAAGGATGCCTCGCAAACCATTTCTTTAGAGCTTTTAAGAGAAAGGATACAATGGCCTTTTCAATCTATTTCTTCCATTGCTAAACTACTCTTAAAACTAGAAATTCTTCCACATATGCAATCTAAATCTACCTCCCTGTTATTTAAACCAAGAGTTTCATGGATTGCTCTTAGTAATGTTGGCCTTTTAGACAAGAGAAAAAGACAATCACATTATCCTTCATACTACACTAGTGTGGACCCAAATGAGCAGCGGAGCTTGTTCCCAGGCAGAATGCTTGTGAATTGCAGCATTAGCTTGACAAATATAAATTAAGCATCTCCTGAATGAAGAGGAAATGAGAGGTAGAAGTTTCATCTGTCAGTTCTGTTCATCAAGCATCTATAAGAGTCACAAGAGGGGGAAAATGTATGCAGCTCTGAGATGAGGAGAAAAGAGCATCACAACTTTCTCAGCATGCCATTTGAGTGTAATTCCCCCACAGCAAGAGTCACTTTCTTGAGCAAATGAGTCTGTATTGAACAAAGTAACAGCTGTGCCATGGATCATGCAACAAACAAACAAACCAACCAACAAAGAAAAAGCACAACTGTCTGGAAATGCCCTATGGGAGGGGGACAGTTTTCCTCCTGAGAAGTTTGTTTCTATTAGGAAACTGTCGATGCATTGATCTTTTCTACAGGTATGATCCCTCTTCCTCCTCAGGAGAGCCCAGGTGGCCTTTTTGCAAATTAAGTTCTACAAATGACCCTCCAGTCCTCCACAACTGGCAAGTTACCCCTGCCCATCCCTCTCCCACTTGCAGATACGAGAGGGGACCCAAAAAACCCAGAAATTATCTTCTGAAGAGTGGTCCCTTGTAGTACAGGTTTTCCCTGCTAGGTGAGTGTTTGAGGAACCCATCTGCATCAGTGTACCCAAGCAGGGTTGTTGTGAGAGGCTGCATTCGGCTTCAGTGAGGTTTTTTTGGAGACTCTTTCAACGCATTTGCCTATTTCGTGATGGCTGATTTATATGAACAATGTGCGGCGATGAAATTTTGTTCAGCTGAGCGTTCAGCAGTTTTTGACCAAAAATGGCACGGCCCTTGTGTCCCACCCTCCCTATTCACCCGCTCTCACCCCATGTGAGTTTTTTGTTTGTTTGTTTGCTTGTTTCCCTGGATGAAAAAAAGTCCTCGAAAGGAAAAACATTTTGCCAATGTAGAAGGGGTGAAACAAAAAACAGAAGCACTAAAAGGCATCAAAATCGATGAGATCAAACCCTGTTTTGAGCAGTGGAAAAAAAATCTCGATAGGTATATTGCATCGAACAGAGAATACTTTGAAGGTGACTGAAATCTGAGCATGTAAAAATAAATAGATTTTTTAGAAATAAATTCCTGGAGGTTTTTAGGTCCTCCCTCATATATCTCAAAAGTGTTCGTGGTTACCTTGCACTAGGGGCAGGATGAGATTCATGGCAAAGCAACCTTGTGAGATCTTTTTGCTTTGCTTCCCAGACTTAATACATCGCTTCCCCCACATCTGTCTGATCTCGACAGCTACCAATGCTGAACCCAGTGAGACCAGGACCCTCTTCTGCTCCACTTCCATTTCTCCATGGTGTACCCTATTCACTGCTAATTGAAGCAAGGCCTACTTCACTGCTCCCATATTAACTGAATCCAGCAGGGCTGTTAATGTGGCAGAGGCATAAACACTGTAATTATCAAATAAAGGAAGGCTTGGAAAACTGGGGGTGGAAGGTCTGTATCAGATGCTTCCATTAAAATTACATCTACTTTCTCCCCCCTGCACCCCATTAAAGAGGGGGGAAAAACTTTTTCTGGACATGCCATAAACACAAGCCAGGCAAGTCTAGTTCTAAAGTGACAAGAAATAAGGCAGTCTCCTTCAGATGAGGAGATATCAGGGACCATGAAAGTACAGCTAAAAGTCAGGTTAAAAGGGGAAAAAACACTCAAAATTTAAAAAGTCCATGTCTGCCTTATGTATGAATTCTTGCAGTTTGTCCTGTAAAAAATACTGACTCTCAATTCTATGACTGATTGTGATATGAGGGGAAGGAAGAATGCAAAAAACATGGAGAAATTACTTTAATAGTTTGCTTTATTTCACTACCAGCAACTTCGGGATCCTTAGGGATTATTAATTAATAATTATTCAAGGGCTCTCACCAAGTGAAATACAGCAGCTGACTATGCAAAAAGGGCCTTTTTCAGTAGTGGCCCCTCAGTTGTGGAAGGCCCTCTTGACAGAAGCCTGCCTGGCATCTCCTTTAAGGGCCTCCCCATCTCTACGGCACCAGGAGAGAGTTTTACATTTTCCCAGGCCTTTAAAATTATATACACTTTTATGCTGTTCTACCTCCATGGATTTTATTCCTCTATTTTAAATTACTATGATCCTGCAAAGTGTCTTTTTTGTTTCTCTGTTTAAAGGATTTGCGACAGTCCAGCATTGCTGATTTTAAAGCCTGTAAACCATGCAAAGAACTTCAAGAATCCCAAATCCACACCAGATAGTGGGAAAGAAGCAGAGGTGGCTGGGTCATGAAACTGCACTCCATTTTCAATCCTCACCCCCCAAAGAACTGAAAGCCCCGCCCCTTGAGCACATGCAGACTTCATCAAGTATCACAGCACTTGCCATTTTCATGGGAGAAAGTGTTAATTTGTGGTGCCTCTTGGATCTCAGAAGAAGCAGGAACAATGCCAAAACAAGCCAGGGCCCAAGGCAAAAGGAACCGTCTGGTTAGCTCTGGGAAAGCTGAGGTGGGTGAACTTTGCTCCACTGAGCAAATGCTAAGAATGCGCCAGACAGAGCAGGCAGTAGGTGGAGAGAAGGGCCGGGAGCCAGGAGTCAAGCAGAACAGCCTGACCTGGGAGGAGGGGAGCAGAATGGCATTTGTGAGGTGAAAAGGAGCAGCTCAGAAGCAGATCTCCTGCAAATTCCAGGGAGGCATGTGAACAGGGACCTTTACAGCAGGCTGGCCTTAATTTAGGCATTGCTTTCCAAATTCATGCATTGATTTTTGTGGACTTGTGTGTTGCAGTCTTATCCTGTATTTCAGCCATCTCCAGAATATGAGACCTTGCCTATTGTCAGTTGTATTTCTAGGAGAACCAGTTATGTTTGAGCTATATCATTTTCATGCAGCATTATTCTACATGTGGATTTTAATAATGAGAACGTGTAGATTGATGCATTATTTCCAGTGGTTCACTTTTTGCTTCTCAGGGTTTAATTTGAACCAAAATACATCAATGTCCAATTTTACAATGTGTAATATAATGGAGGAGTTCAGAGCATGTGCAGAGTACATCCTACATATATGACTCATATATTACTATTTCGTTCCCTACACATATAGAAGGGAGGGGCCAGGATTTCCAAGCCATGTTCTAGGCTGCTTAGGTCCTATGAGTTAGCCATTATAATTCCCAAATTCCCAGCCTGGTGCCCTTTATCAATTTAAGTCTGATCTCCCTGGGGTTCAGCCATACAACCTACTTTAAAGACTTGTGGTGGGCCTGCAGCATCTACAATGAAGTCCAGACTTCAGTATCCTAGCACGCTCTGTGGCAAGCAGGAAGGTAATGTGAACCAAGAAGCAACAGCGTTTCACTCCCCGTGTCAGTGAGAAGTGGCTTAAAAGCCAGCTGTTGACACAGAAACCTCAAAAAAACTTAGCATATCACATGTGACAGGGAGAAATTCAGCTTCCAGGTCCAGCGCTGCTAACTAAATACAGATCCAGTAACAGCTACAGTTCCTTAAGGAGAGCGCATGTATGAAATGTGCATTTTAAACACACACCTGTATCCATTTTAACCACTTATACATTTTAGGAGGTGCATAACTAAACATACACTCACTCCTCTTTATTGATTATGCCAGCGATCAGCATCATGACTTCAAAAATGAAGAATGATCTGCACCTATTAAGAACTTGGCATACAGCCCCTCAACAAATTTTGAGATTTGGTTTTATTAGGCAGTTTTGTAATTTTATCATTTTTGGGGTCTAAAATTTGTTTGAACGTATAGATTTGAACACATCAGGAGAAAGCAAAACTCCCTAGGAAGACATGCTAGGAAAACTGGAATGCAGAAGAAGAAAAGGAAGCCCAAATATAAGAGGCATTGACTCCATATAGGAAGCCACAGCCTTGAATTTACAAAAGCTGAGCAAGGCTGTTATGGATAGGACAGCTTGGAGGGCTTCCATCCATAGTGTTCCTATAAGTCAGAAACAACTTGATGGCACACAACAACACTGATAGAATACTGCTGTGCTCTGATGTCATTTCAAAAGTTTAATAGCTATTATTATACTTGCTGATTAGGTTTACACCACACAGCAACCCATGGTGAATAACCAATGAGGATGTGTTGCTCTGCTGTCTGAACCTGGATCACTTCTCACAACAAGCCACCCTAACAATTCATGGCTTGTTCTAGGGTTGATATGTTGTCCAGGCGCAGGAGACTGATCCTACTGTAGGTTGCAGGAAGCAGTGAGTCACTCAACAAGAACACCAAAACCCCCTTGCTATTCCTGGCAATCTCACCTGTGTCAGCACCAGTGACAAACACTCCACCAATGCCCAAGTGACACTTTTGAGATTTAATTGGTGCACATATCAATGAGACAGGGCTCCATATGTTGAAAGCCATAGGTGCACACCTGCAAGGTACAGGGGGAAAAATACAAACAGCATTGTGCAGAAACGTGCTGGCCCCACCCCCTTGCAAAGCCAGTGAAAGTCACTTAGGTATTGGTGGAGTTGCTGTCACTGGTGGGGGCACACAGCTCCAGGAAAAGAAAAAGGAGAATCATGATTGGAGTAGGGACAAGGAGATAAGACTGGTTCTGCTGCATAGGATCCTGGAAGATCAGCTGAAGGACTGAGGAGGGGTGACAGAAAAAGAGAACAAGCCTTAGTAAGCCCAGCCATCTGTCAGGTGAACCATGGCTTGTTCCACTAATAACCAACATTAGATAGCTAATTCACAGGATGCTGTGCCATGTGAATCCACATGAAAACTCATCCACTGTTTTGTCCATTTGTTTTAAATTCTACTGGTTTCTCAGACAAAACATAAATTTTAAAAGGATTTCGGATTTAAATGTATAAATAAATAATATATACCAGTGGGTTCCTATTAGCCACAGGACCTCACCATTTCTGTAAGGGGCAGCTGATACCCCACCCCATCTGCAAATAAGAAACAGAGCAATGTTCACAATCGGGAATGGAAAGAACACTCTCGCTTCGGGTATACAGAACCAGGATTCCTGGCTCTGCCTTAATCACGCACCTCTTCTGCCCAGCTGGGGATGGAACCAGGCATCCTGAAGCTCGAAAGGAGGAGGCAGAGGTGAGTAACCAATGGTGGCTCTCTCTCGATCAGCACAATCTCCACCCAACTCCCCCCTCCCAAGTGCGCCTCCTTGGCTTCGATGTATGTCAAGAGGTTTGTTTATTCCTTTTAAACCTTTGTTTCCTGTTATTCAAGCTATTTATAAAAAGGCCCCTCTTGCCTGGAGACCAGGGCAGGGAGGAGACACAGAACAATAAGACAGAAAGAAAAATCAGAACAGAGAAGAGATGATGTTGAAGTTGTTCTTCCAATGCTCTCTTTCCACACAACCCGCCTTGTGTAACAGGGAGATTGGGCATCTTGGTCTTTCAACAGCAGAGTGGGAGAGAAAGCATAATAGTTAAAGAACCTGATGCAGCCATTTGCTGTCACGGATGTGGATAGTAAAGGATCCCCAGATAGTGGTCCTGTCATGAGATAAGCTTTTGCTCCTGCGAATACTGATCTCCAGAAGCAAGTGTTCTTGGCTGATGCTGCTCAGCCTTTGTTCCCTTGCAATATAATATCCACATAACGGATAAACTAATCAAGACTTTTCATCATGTTCTAGTACAACCAACAAACATAATCCAGAATGTGCATCTGCTGGGGTTACCAGGGGATACATATGTTCCACTTTCATAAAGTCCACAAAAGCACCTTTTGATTTTCTCCTGTATATGTGAATGAATAGTTGCTAAGCACTCCAACAGGGAACAAGACAGCATCGCACATGAAGGAGGACTGTGGATGGAACAAAGCAACCTGCCCAAGATCCTGCAAAAGAGGCAAATGCAATGTGTGCTTGCAAGCAGAATACAGAAAGATTTCTTGCACTTGCCCATGATCCTTGCTACATACAAGCCCAATATAAAAGCCTTCCATTAGGCACTCCTAATACAAATGTGTGCGTGCATGCATGCATGTTCCTGCACACACCATACTTCAAATGTTTACTTTGCTGCATCTGTGCTAACGCAGCCATCCCTATAACAAGCCTGTACTCTATTACCCACATACTGAAGACAGAATAGTGCCTAGCATGATGCCACTGAATGAATTTTGAACTGGAGATTTTTGTTCATGTTTCATGCTCTTAGCTAGTGCCCAACAGCAGTCATTAACCCCTCAACACTTCACTGCCTCCTGTAAAGGCAAGTGTTTTTGAACGGTCCTTACAGACCCTTTTATGTTTGAGACAGTTCCCCAGCAAAGAGGAGTGATTCAGCCTGAATGAGTGGCCTCTGCTTCAGTTAAGGGTCCTCTGCAGAAAGGAGTCTCCATGAATTGAAGGAACCTGCAGAGCCCGATCCCCAACATTACTGCCTGTTATCATACATCAGTTCCCCCTCCACACATATGAAGAGTGTAGGTGCCAGAGACAGTGATGCTGGGTTCGCATATGGGACACCCCCTCCTTGGGTTCTTTGAACACATGGTGGCTAATTTGTGAAGGAGGCTAAAGCACCTACACAATCTATATCATGTAGCCCTATATACACCAAGATCATCTTCAGAGGCCCTCCTTCAGTGTCTTTCAACTCAAACAGTGTTTCAGTTGTTGAATTCTTCCAACCAGGTAGAATCAGCTGGAATTTACATGAAAGTTTAGGCCCCAGAGTTTGAGGAGGGACCCATAGCTTAGTGGCAGAACACATGCTTTGTACTCAGAAGGTGCCCCCAGATAGGGCTACAAAAGGACCTTCTCTAAAACAAACAGGAGCGCTTCTACTAGTCAATGTAGTGACACAACCCAGACAGATCAATTATCAGTTTAAGGCAAAGACTCTTTTATTTTCCTACATTATTAATCTGATAGATTTCTTATTTTGCTGCAATTATTTTTAGCACTGCCTTACACTGTTCTCAACTGTTATATTGATTATCACTGTTCTATTGTGTTTTATTAGCCATTATAAACCACCCTGGAACACTTTAATGGAAGGACAGTAAATAAATGCTTTAAACTAATACACTCATAGACTCTGTGTTGAAGTTACATGCGAGTTCTCTCTCTCCATCCCCCTTCCCCCCGATGACCACTGTTGGACAGCAGAGATTGCAAGATCTCTGACTGCACTGTTCTTCCTCAAAATTGTGGGATGCTAGTCCTGCAACAATTCTGTGTTGGGTGCATCCTTAAGCTTCCTTCACAGCCTGCCTTGGAAGATTTTTTTAACAAGAAAACCAGAAGTGCACAGTACATGCTATTGCCTCTCCAAAGGAAGCTAACTTTACGAAGCCTTGAACTTTACACTGCTAGAAGTCCAGTGCCTACAAAAGCATGAAATTCCATTTCTAATAATCACAGCGCTCCATATTTCAGCACTCCATGTTTCTAGGTCTTATAGTGACACAGAAGATTAAAAAGGTAGGGGCATCAGTTAAATCTAGAGAGCCTGAACAGGATTTCTAGCTTTCAGAATACTCATGTTCCACACAATTCCTTATTCCCATCGTATGATTAGATGCAATTAAAAAATGATGAAAAGCGAGCAAATACCCAAATGTGCAGATTTAGCTTAATCTATACGGATTTCATAATTCCCCATTCATTTGTTCAGGACTTGCATTTTTTGTAGCTTAAAGAATTCAACAACACTGAGTGTATCCTTAGCGCAGAATTTGGAAGGTGCAGACTCAAGAAACAAGTGAAGATATGGACCATTATACACAAAACATCTCTGCCATAAACTTGTGTAACATTGCACAATTCTCTTTCTTGAAGTGCCCCACAGGAGTCACCAACACCACCTCCTCACAGGGCTATTGCGAGCGTGAACTAGGGAAGTATAAAGCATGCTGTTCTGCTATTTTGAATTTCTCTATTACTAATGGGAAAGGATTTGGGAGCAACAGATGTGTGGAAGAATGGGTCCACCAACTTGGAAGGGCATGGGAAATTTCAGGGAATAGTGTAACATCCCCAAAAATACAAAACAAAATCAATGTTTTCGTTATCCACAATACTGAGTCTCAGGATTTTATGCAAACGTAGGTTCTAGAAAATTATTTGATGGTACTGCAGAATAAGCATCTCTGAAAACTGGAGAAGTTCAACAAATGAGAGATGGCATTATATGGTACAGCAAAGTGCATTGGTGCAGAAGAGGAAAAAACATCCTTAAGAGCAAATATCAAGAGCTTCCCTAAATGCATATAAATAATGGACGGGGGTGTCCTTCACTGCATCTTTATCCAGTGGACAGGCCACAGCTCACTCAACCCTTATTTTTAATTTCCTGCTTTGTTGTAAAATGATGTCCCCTGCCCTCTGGGTACTTATCCTTCTCCCAGTTGCATCATCCACTTTATTAAAGAGACACAGCATGAGCCAAAATCAGGAGGACTGGATGGACTGGGGGAGGGATCAGTGGGTACAGCATCATTGAGAAGGAAAGATTTGCCATGCCAAAAAAAAAAAAAAAAAGAATCAACCCACATGTTGTACAAGATACTGCAAAAGTGATTGACCACAAGTCTCCATGACATGGAGATTTCTCCATGAGAAATCTATTACCAGGGATGTTCTAACCCACTGTGTTTTGAGCAATATCTGAAAAAAACGATATGCACTTTCTGTGGCATTTACATGAAATCTAAGTTTCTAGTTCTTAAGGTTATAGAAGTAAGATGGGAAAATTTACAAAGAAACCAGTAGTCAAACACAAAGAGGAGGAGGAAAATTATTTAAGCTACCTTAAGTCCCTCGAAAGGAAAAAAAAAGTCAGGATATAAATATAAGAAAGAAAGAAACAATTAAGCAAAGGGCAAAAGTATTTTCATGATTCCAATGTTCATTCTTCAATGAGTTTCCAGTGTTGAAGGACAATGATTTCAGGATTAAAGTGTCTGTCTTGAGTGCAAAACCAAGGACCTTGAATGTGTTTTTAGCATTGGGAGAAGCAGGGCTGTGGGGAGAGGGTGACGGCTACATTAAAAATCCCCACGTAGCAGCTACGGCAAAAGTTTGCATACCGGAAAATATGCTTCTGCAGCCCTCTGAACCAGGGCATTTCAAAATTTCTAGATAGGGTTAATGCAGAATGCAACTCAGGAACCAGCTATTTTTAATTCAAGTGATAGTCCCTGGGAAGAACGATCTGGTGAACGGGCGTTTTCTATTTCCCATGAACAGGCACAGCCTTGACGCACATTTTTGCCCCAGAGAAGCATAACATTCAGGCTCTTGTTTGGGGAGAAAATAGCGGGTGCAGCAAGAATGAAAAAAGTATTAGTATTTTAAACAAGCTTAATAGTCATCCTGTCTGCTCAATGCAGCTGGGAAACCCTTCTCAGAAATGTGCAGGCTCACAGAGACACACGATAAATCTGAAATTAATTTACTCAGAATGACTCACATTCCAGATCTGTATGTAAAATAACTCTGGGGGAACAAAAACCCTCCAGATAATGCTGGACTACAATTCCCATCACCAGCCACTCACCATGCATGCTGAGGCTGATAGGAGCAGGAATCCAACAACATCTGGAAGGTCACAGGTCTTCCACTCATGATGCAAAGGTCATTTTAATAAGTTCCTAAGGTCACATTCAAGCTGACTTTTCTCACTGTGTTTTCTCACTTCTATAGGCCATTTAATTTGCAAAGTGCTGTGCAATCTTTGCTGAATTTATCCTAGAAATCTGTGAAGCAAATCACAACTTTACTTTCATTTCTGAGAGGAACCAAGGATGAAAGAAAATTACTTTCCCAAAGTTGTTCCACAAGTCTGTGGCTAAAGGGAGAGTTTGAAGTCACAGGCTTCCAAATGCAACATGGTCTCCTCTGAACCAAACTGGGTTGAATCCACTGAGCTAGGTTGCACCTGCTTTCTTCATCTTGATGCAGTCCAGATTTGCTAGACTACAATTCCCAGCATTCCCAGTCAACCTCAGGTAGGCTGGCTTTCAGTAGTCTGTTTAGACATGGGAACCCAAGTTCAAATCCTTTTTCAGATACAAAGCTAACAGGGTGGCCTTGGAAATATTAGTGACTCTAGCCTAACAGAACTCACAGGACTGTTGTGGGTTTGCAACAATTTTCCAAGTTCTTGGAATGAAATGTAAGATACAAAATATAATACATACATATTTACAGGGCGGAACAAGAGTGTCAAGATGTTTACCAGAGGACCCTGCTTACACATAGTATATATAAATCAATTATTGTATCTCAGTGATGAAACTTGGATGTCAGCTAAAAGAGTCTGGTTTTTCAAAGTTAACGGAATAATCACATTACAAAATGAAATAAGAAATTGCTAAACTTGTGACAAAAGACGTGTTACAAAAAGTTGTCCAACCTTGCTGTGTTTTAATTTTGGAAGGATGGAATAATGGCTCATTTCTGTATATCCAATATTTAGTTAAACATGTAACAGAAAAAAGAGTAACACTAATATGAAGTTAAAGTTCTCATTTCAGCACTTGGAAGCACACAAATTTTGGCAACACACACACACATTTTTCATGCCAGCTTTAACAGAGACACAACAGTATCAGGATGCAACTTTGTGGGATCTCTGGACGAGGAGAAAAACACTCTTGTACAACAACCAAAAGACGAGAAAGGGCTGCACCAGGGTAAAGGCAAACATAAGAATTTAAGAGCAGTCACTGTGGTTTCTTCTCGCTGCAGCACAAGCCAGTCAGACCTGCCAGCTGGTGGAACACCAGCCTTAGTCTTATCTTCTAACCTTTCCTAAGCTAGTGCCTTCCAGATGTGTTGGACAAAAGTTCCACATCCTCCAACCATAGCTGGAACATTAGCCCCACTGGCTGGGATGAGGACAACTGCAGTCCCACACATTTGGAAGGAACCAGCTTGAGGAAGGCTATGCTTCCATTGCTATCTACTTTTCCTTTTCCCTTACAGTCTCAAAGCAGCACACAGTTGCAAATCCTTCAAACTTCCCACCCAGCCCAAGATCACAAACACTTTAAAATAATGTTGTAGAAGTACTGCAATAACTCAGGAAGCAGAGAATCTAACAGGAGAGGTCTTACAGGATGGTAGAAGAAGCCATCATCTAGACCTAATGTTGGCTGTTCCATTGTTCTCCAACCTGAGCCCCTCCAGTTGTGTTGGGATACATTTCCCACTCTCCCACAGCCAGCTGTGTCACACACTGCCCAACACATCTGGGTGGGAACCAGGTTGGGGAAGGCTGGGCTACTCTTGACTGCAGTGGCTGTCCAAGGTCACAGAGAGCTGATTTTCTCTTCTCACACTAGACATTTTTTTACTTTCCATGTAGAAAGCCCTTTGTGAGATGCAAAGGGCTTTCTACATGGAAAGTAGGTGCATATGCTGGTGACACCTTAGTTGATAGGGATGCTGCCCAAGTTGGCTTTCTCCACCTTCCTCCAACCCTCAAATTACGTAGACCATGCTAGGTGCCTTTGTATCAAATGTGGTGCAAGTGCTTCCAAAACAGGCACCACAGTGCTAATTATACGGGACTCGTTTTAACCCCAGTATGTTTCCTCGCTGAAACTCTCATATCCACCAATGTCTGGATTCTTGCACAAGGGGTACTTACTGGCTGGCGACGGCGTACTGTACCCGCTGACTGGCAGCTGGTGTTGCATCCCTGGCAGAGCTCCTGGAGGTGACAGACTCCCAATCATGTGTGGAAAGAAGAACGCATAGTGAGGTACTGGGTAGCTGTTCAGATGTCCGCTCCCCGGTGTGGAGCAGGAGCTGCTGTTGCTCGCCATAGCTGGCACTCACGACGGACCTGATCCCCTCAAAGCGACTCACATAGGGGCTGACTCCAGGGCACCTGCCATGGAGCACTGGCCCCCCACCATCAACACTGGCCTCAGAGTCAACGCAGCCTCCCCTTTCCTTGGGGCTAGGCAGCAAATATGCAGTCTGTGCGGCCACAGCCGTTCAGTCCCCTGGAAAGTTCCCGAGGTACGCGGAAAGGCTCCTTAAGGTTTCAATTACTTCAAGCGGCTCCCTCTTGGATCAGCCCCTCCAAAGAAAGCATGTACAGGAAGTAGTAAGGTCCACTCCACAAGGTGGTGACAGAGCTGCAGAGAGAGAGAAGTAGAGCAAACATGTGAGGAACTGCTGTTGTAAACTCAGATTATATGTGAACATTTGGCAGTTGTAAACAAGCAGTTCTCCAGACAGGACTTTAGCCAGAGTTTTTGGGCCTCTAAGGCCAGGCCTGGAGCGCACGCACCAGCTGTGACTGCCTTCCTCCCCTACCACAAAGCATCTAAAAAGAAATGCAAATCAGTCCCATTCTAAATATCTTGACTTGCATTTCCCTTTAGATACTTAAAGTGATTTGGAGATTGACTTCTGAGCTGATTTAATACATCTGCTTTAATTAACACAATATGTATCCGTATATTTAGTTTAAAGCGTTTTTAGAAAAGTCGTAAGAGCAAAGGAAGAAGAGACACATACAGAACTATTTCAGTGGAGCAGACTTTCATCAAAGGCCAATATGCCACACATTACACATCTTGTAGGATTTTTCTTCTTCTTCTTCTTCTTCTTCTTCTTCATCATCATCATCTTCATCTCCTCCTCTATATCCCACCTTTTTTTCTTGCAAGGAACTCAAGGTGCCTTATATAACCCTCTTCCAGCTTATCCTCTCAACAGCCTCAGGAGGTAATTTAAGCTGAAAGTCCATAACTGGCCCAAAGTGACTCTGTGAGATTTAGGGCAAGAGCAAGCACAGTTTATGCTGCTCCATGCAAAGTTAAAATAAAAATGACAAGAAAGCTATGACTACTGCATGGCCTACTGCTCTTTTTGTCAGGACTTGTTTTCTTTTGCTCACTTTCCTCTGCTTTGAGGTGCTTTTACTCTGGCCATATTGAATCCAGAAAAATCCCTTCAATAAATAGTGCTGTGACTTATGGGGTCTTACACCCTGAAGTAAGAGGACTGCTTTTGGATGAGCAACCGGAACTCTGCCCCACAACAGAGCTTGGTTCAACCCATGCCGCCCTAAAGCAGTGGCTGTGGAAAGAAGCAAGCCACCATCCCGCAGAAATATTGGGGAGGAAAGATCCCCTTGGGGCTGCCATTCCTCAACCCCATGCAACAGCAATGTGTATTATGTGCATGGGGCGAAAAGCTGCAGACTTGGGCAAGGCTGAAAGGGAAATTCCTACTTTAGAGGGCAGGCATCTCTGTGCACCAAATATTACTTCCTTTGCTCCTGCATCCCACCACGGATCTGGACATAATTTCTCCCTGGCCTTTGTTGCCAGTCAGCCCTGTTGCCACCACCATAACCACCACATCTCCCCCCACACCCGCATTTGGGTAATTACCACAGGAGACCATTTATCCCTCTTCCATTGACAGGAAGTGACAGGTAGCCCAACCCCTTCAGACAAATGAGTTGGAGGTTGGGAGGTCTGGCTACCTGCTGCCCCTGCCGAACCATAAATCATGGACTGGAGAAGAGAATGGAGTGCAGACCACTAAGGGAAATGCTGATTAATGAAAAACAAAATAAAGGGCCTCCCTACCTTCCCCCTCCTCAAGGAAGCAGATGGAAGAAACTAATTCCTATGGAAGTCTTTGAACAGAAGAGGCGGTTGAGGGGGGCTCACTTCTCTAGCTGTGGTCTGCTGCACTCACTCTCCATCATCAGGCTAGGCTGTGAAGTTCTGGTGCCTGAGATGCAACTGGAAAAATGGCCTTCTCCCAGAAGAACATAAACAAAATGCATGCGGAAGTTCTCCTGAAGATCCAACGGAAAGGAGCAAAAACCTCTCCACTGTTTCCATTCCTTCAGTGGGACTCATGATGAAGAATGTCTCAGGGTTATGTCATACTAGTCATGACCTCCCAAGAGAGAACATTTCTTTCTCTTCCCTACAACCCAGACTTCATCAGCCTAAAGATCAGTCACTTCTTCAATATAAATCTATCCTATTGCGTAAATAAATATGGATTTAAAAAAAAGAATCATAATGGGAGTAAGGGTGGGAAAGAAGCTGTTAAGAACAATTTGCATATTTTGGAAGGACTACCTGATTACCTGGCAACAAGCCTTCCACATATCCAGATTTAAAGAGGGAGGCAAAAACTGTTTTTCATGGATGGCTACATTCCAAGTGGGATTCAACCCCAGCCCTTGGGGTGGGAGGGAGTAATTAAGCACTCAGCCATACAGCTAAAGCAGCATTTATAAGAAATGGACCCTGAGCGGTTCCAAGGGGTGGATAGCGCTGTGCTTCCAGTTAAACAGGGATAGGGTGCATTTCCAGAAGGTTGGACCATGCACTGGAAACATAAGGCCTATTTCCATAAGAGTAATTATTCTGCTTCCCAGGGTGTAAAAGGTTTACATAGAAGGGTGCAGCAAGACAAGACTTTTCCTTCTCTTGGCCAAGCAGGGCTGTTGGCTGGATTAGATCTTTTGCCTGGCACCAAGAAGCAGAATCCAGGCCAGCCTGGAAAACAGAAGACACCCTAACTGGGACCAAGTTAAGATACTTGGTTAAAATGCACGGCAACAGAAGTCCCTACAGGAGCTTTATGGGGAACAGACAGCCCTCTCCCAGTCATGAATTCTCCTATCTATCTATCTATCTATCTATCTATCTATCTATCTATCTAAAAGCTTTTATATGCCGTCCTTTATATAAATATCTCCTAAGACACATTAGCATTTCTTCTCAAAATGCTGCATGCAAACACATACATGCGTACACTACTCTGAAAGTATTGCTCCTGGGCGACTGCACTGGATGAGGCTTAATGATGTCAGCATGATATTTTCCAGAAGCTAGACATGCATGGCCACATTCTACATATCCATGGCTGCTTTAAAAATTTTCCTTCTGGTAGCTCAAATACCTGTAGGCAACTGGTGCCCTCCAGATGTTTTGGATTACAAATCCCATAATTCCCAATCACTGGCCATACTAGCTGAAGCTGCCAGTTGTCCAAAGCATCCAAAGGGTCCCAAGTTGCTTCTAGACTGATGGCTCACTGCGGTCCCAATCATAATGCACTGCTTAGCAATTACATCATTTCCTTGCTAATGCATTTTCTGCAGACAAAAGATGGTATGCAGAGGTGGAAACACAGTGGCAGGTGGCTCATGTGGGAGACTTCAGGAAATAGGGCAGGATAATTACAGGACAAAAGCCTCACTTAGAAGAACCCCACACTGGCTATGTCATGGGTCCTCAAACTATGGCCCGGGGGCCGGATCCGGCCCACCACGCCCATTTGAACCCGCCGCCATCCACCTCACCCCACACGCAGGGAGGCAGTGGTTTGCCCGCTCAGAGAAAATGATCTCCAAGCCAGCAGGCCGCTGCCTCATGCACCCACCTCGCAGCGCGTGCCCACTCCCGCCTCACCTCACCTCGACTCGCCAAGTGCCCTGGCCCTGCCTCAGCGCGCGTGCCCGCACATGCCGCCCCCACGCAGGCCCGCGCGCACCACCGGCATCACCTTTCCGGCCCACACCCAGCACCGGCAGGTTTCAACTGGGCCCCTGGTGAAAAAGTCTGAGGACCCCTGGGCTATGTCATCTATCTCACACCTGGTAACACGCCTGGCAGATTATCACCGCCATGGCTTTCTTTGGCTTCCATGTGTGTACAGGGTGTGATCTTGTTAGCTGTGTGATTCTGGCTGCCAAGCAGGATATTCTACTGATGCAAGTCCCTATGATAAGTGGCCATGTGATTCCACCATTTATTTATTTAATTAAATCCCACCACATGATCAAGTGGGCACTCAGTGACTGGATTTGGATAACATGCCACAATTCTCTGAGAGTCATGATTTAACTAACGATGAGCCAGGCTTCCATGGGAACCAGGTCCTTGTGTTCGGCAAACCCAGTAAGCATGAACCATGCAAGAGCAAACAACCCTAAAACAGAGCATGGGCTGAGAGTTGTTTAACCCTCACATAGCCCAAGCTCACCAGGTTTGAATGGCACAACACCACCTGAGAACTACATATTCCAAATGGCTGCTGGACATGCCCTGCACACCCTACAGGCTCGGGTTTGGTTAAATACCATGTGGATACTGTTCCGAATAAACTATGGTGGGCTGTGATGTGGGGAACCCACATCATATTCCATAATCCCAATCCTTGAGCCCAGGTGCCTTCAGAGAGGGCTTCTGTCATACAGCCACTCTGCATGAGTCATGTAATTTTTCAGAGGAACCAGACAATAGGTCATCGCTTGTCCTCTCTGTCCACCACCACAGGACTTGCAGAAGGGGGTAGCACAGGATGCACGTACAGCAACACAGGGGGAAAAATCCAAGAGATCCAAGAGACTGCGACCTGTTCAGCAGAGGCTAACTTGCTACTGCAATCTCTGAGGCCAAAATCACTTTTTTCATACGTGTGGCCGGGGGAATGACACTCCAATCCCAGTTTATGTTGTACTTATAGACAGGAATAATTATAGGCAGCCTAGAGAGCACATCAGTTCCATGCATTTGTGTTATTTTCACTTTCCAAGTATTTCAAGACAAACAAAATGCCAGAGAGAACTTCAGAAACCATGCCTTTCCAAGACCCCAATATTGAAGAAAAATCAAAAGGCTGGCATCAGATGCGGATGGAATTAACACTTTGGTGAAAAAATGTGGATACATTGTGGATACACACATGAACTGTCCAGAGAGCTTTGGCTATGGGGTAGTATATGAAATATATAAATAATACATTCCTGAAGCTCCAGCAGGATAAGGAATCTGACACCACTGCTTTAAGAAATCTTTTGAGGAGGTACTCTGTTTTTTCCTTTAAGGCAGCAAAAAATCCACAAGCACCTGGCAGCAAAAATCAGCATGGCAGAAGCTGGTGCTTTTGCAGAAAAACTGCAGGATAATAAGTGGGGAAATTGCACCCTACCTCAGTTGGCAACAACTCAATTGCCCAATGCCTAGGAAGTGTTTTGCCACCCTTGTAATGGATAAGAGACTAGAAATGAGAGCAAAGCTGCAGCCAAGCATGAAAGATGCAGTAATTCACTAGTGGGATTTGTGCATGCCCAAAGAGAAAGAAAAAGAGAGCAAAAGGGGAGGGGAGGGGAGGGGAGGGGAGAGGGTGGAAGGAAAACTGTGTTTTTGTCCCCAGGTGTTTGGGAAGACATAGCAAGAAAAGCAAGCGGTTGCTGCTTGTTCCCACTCTTACTTATCGCTCTCCGATTTCAGAGTGGTTTAAAATCAATGATTTTTAAACATTCCATCAAGAGGGCACAAATGTTTAAGGAGGATGCCCTACTTCCACCACAGAACTGGTGTGGGCTGCAAAGGACACCGGGCGCTTCTCTTGAAATGCTTCAATTCTGCCCTGCAAGCCTAAACTAACACCCCCATCATGCACTTGCCAGTGGGCATCGTTAAGAACAGTATAACAAGTGTAGTCATTCATATACACATGCAGATACATACACTTTTCCTCCTGAAGACAATGGACTCAAAAGATACTTCAAATTAAATTATTCAGTGCCAGCACCTCATGTTGCATGACTGGATACTGAGGAATTCCTTCTCCAGCCAAGAAAGGGTTAACATCTATTCAAGGTATATTTCATATGTTTCTCTTATCTGCCTTGAACCCAGTGAGGGCTATTATCCTAGCAACTGTTCCAGGACAACTACTCCGGATGACATCCCTTTATCCATTAAAAGACTTCTTCTGGGTCTTGTAGACATTTGGAAAAACTGCCATTCTTCAAGCACTCTGTCCTAGGAGAAAAAGACATATTTTCTTCTGAGATCTGAAAAACTGCCATCCTGAGCCAGTGGGGCTAGAGGCTCAGCGCAACTGACCTATGGGATGTAAAGCACCCCCGACCATAGGATCCCCACCTCCTCAACCTGGGCAACCCACCTTCTCACTCCAAGCTAGAAATACCAGCACTTTCCAGTCCTTTGGCCAGGATATTTTAAGGTATAGGATATAAGACTGGGTGATAGGCCAAGTCAGCCAAGATTGCTCTCAGTGGTAAGATGGCAGTAAAGCATAACTCCCTTCCCACATATACAAATTCAAGGTAAGTGATGAAAAGGGGGCAGGAAGGCAGGGACCACGTGGGGTAGAAACTGAACAGCGGAAGAGAAGCACAAGGCCAGCTGGTTCCTGGTCTGTCAAATAGGATGGGGCAGGCAAGAGAGGGAGAGGGCGCTGATGAGGTTTCGGTTGGAGATCTGTCCCCCAATTACTTAGAGTCAAGTAAGTTGGCTACAGCTGGCCTGGTACCCAGCACACGCGTTGATAATCCAAGGTACTGACATTTACTGAACAGTGGCAGGAAACTGACGAAGATGTGTCAGAAGAGGAAACCCACTGGCAAAGTGTGTGTGCGTGTTTGTGTTTTAATAAGGTATATGAGCCCATGCAGTGAAGACAGAAAGTTGATGGTATTAATCATGGTCCAGAGAGCTCAATGAAAGGAGATGGTAACACAGGTGAGGACTTACTTCCAAGCATAAGTGTTCGAGATTCAGGTAAAGGTAGAACATTAAGGGATGAATAATAAATGCTTAAATCTGACCCACGGACTTTGGCAGTGTCAAAAAAAATCACAAAAGCTGGACAGTGTCATCAGGAAGTTTACATAGATGCTTCATTACTACCATTTGGAGAAGAATGGTTTGCTTTCATTTGCAGCTGTTAAAAATCAATCCACAGATCTTGCTGAGACCAACGCAGATGCACTACAGAATTGTACAAAGAAATCTTCCACCACCCCTGTGCTCCCTAGCAAATCCAAGGGCTTGATGATCTTATTTAGTCCAACTTCATGGCCCTGCAAATGAAACAGTCACAATGAGGCTATACCATAATGCGTACTAAACAGCAGGCCAGGCCGACAAACCCTGAATATGGCTGCCAAACAAATGGGCTGATGCCATCAGCCACCCTGGCACACCCAAGGCACAATGCCAACCAAGGGCTTCCTGTCAGGCCTGCAACCAAAGTGTGCCCACCCACAACTTCCCTGTTGCAGATTTCGATTCCCAGCATAGCCCAGTTTCACTTCTCCTCACAAACCAAACAGAGATTTGTTCCAAGGCCTCCATCCACTGTCTGTGGTCCAACAGACATCCCTTTAGTAATAAAGTGGACGATGGGGTGGCTGAATTGTCCCATCCCAGTGGAGATAGGGCTGCGGGTATAACCCAGAGCCAAACATCTCTCAGCCTTGACCTGCAGCCCCTGACTGCCTCCTGGTATTTCAACAACTTGGGTGTAAAGCCCCAGAACCTTTGGCCAGTGCCTGGGCTCCACACTCTGGAATTCTAAATTATAGAAGAACATGTTAGATCTCTTTGGAGCAACTTTTACACCCAATTGAATAACCACAGCAGGGCCCCTCCTGCTTAATCTGGTTTTAAGAGACAGATCTCTCAAGTCACAACGCCTGGCAAGTGTGAGCCGCAGCAACCAACCACAGCCTTTCATTAGCACCACCTACTTCAGTGAACTACGATCAGGTGGGCTTAAAAAAAGGAGTCTCAAAACAGAGATTCACGTTTTTGCGCATTCCTTCTCCATCACCTGGTAAAGAAAAAACGACTTTTTCATTATGAAAACCTGAATGAGGTTAAGCACATACCTGTCGTGGTTAGGCACTCTATGCGTTCTCAAAAGCGTTCACACTACTTCCTTTGCTTTACACTGGAAAATGAGCTCTGGTGCCCACAAGCCTGGGGACCCCTCAGTCAGGGGCTGAGGAGGCAATCTGGCCACCGAGCATGAGCTGGACTAGTATTAGAGTGGAAGGATAGGCCAACCCAACAGGGCAATGATTATTATGAATGCGTTGCTATGACAGTGCCATCCTCTCTACCCCCTCGCTTCCCCAGTGAGTGTGAACTGGGGACAAAGCAGGAAGTATGATGACAATCTGATATGTGGTCACAGCTTTGAGGTTTTCCTCCTTGCTCTTGGTGTCGGGCTCACATGCAAGGGCTGCCAGTGCTGGGGAACCTGGGGCGGGGCGGGGGGAGAAGAGACGGAAGAGCCGCAGTTCCAAGGAGCTAGAAAATAGTACACATCGCCTTCTAGCCTCTCACAGATGGGACTAAAAGTGGACACCTCTGCCAGGTTTGCAAGTAAAGGATGCAAATTCTCAAGAAGCAGGCACAATGGTGCCAGAAAGTGAGTTCATACTACTGCTATTGTCCCATGGCCCTGTGGCATTTCAAACTGCAAATTTTGAGTCACAGTCATGCTCCTGAAAAGCAGGGCAGGGTGGGGGGAAGAGAGTAAGGGATGAATCATTCCCTATTTCCCCCACCCCAGTGCACCCGGTGAAGTCTTTGCACACAGCTCTTGCAGCTGGTGTACAATAGAGTGGAGAGGGGAAGGGAAGGGAAGAAGAACCAAGCTGCATCGGGTGTCCTCAGAAGACAGAATGAGCTGGCACCTCCACGGGAGACAAAGGCACACACTTTGGAGCAAGTTGACTTGATTCAGCTTGCCCAGACTCAAGAAAGTGAAGCACAAGTTTCCCTCGTCGCTGCTTGTGCATTTCTAGCTAGGTTTGAAAGAGTACAAGATGCACACGAGAGGGTGGAAGCTGGATGGGAGAGGAAAATATATAATTTCTAAGGAGAAAACATTAGGCTACTCATCAGAACTGGTAGGGGGTCAGGGAGACCCAAGGAATGATTTGAAAAGTAACTTTTTGATCACCCTCCAAGCTCTATAATGACACTAGTTAACCATTTTCCTTGGCTATATGTACACAGACTCCGGAGCAATAGGAGGTATCTGTCTGTCAGTTTTGACTTCCATATTTTCTAGTGCCAGAGTAGAAGCAGCTGCATATTCTTGGACAGAAGACTCAGACAAGCGGCTTGGCCAGCCTCCTCTTCTCTGGTCCCACAGTGTCCATAGTGAAAAAGTGACAAGGTCTCTTCTCCTCACCAATCCACCCCCTAAAAAATCACACAGGTTCACCTTCAAGTGTAATGCCTTCCTATTCTTTTACAGCTTTCAAGCAAGGATTTGATGCAGATAATAAATAGCCAGAGTGCTGTGTAACCAATCCTGCTGCCCTAAGTTGGAAACCCCCAGAGCACGCTCCTAGTGTTCCTGTCGATTCTAGACTTTTTATAAAAGTCATCAACAACATCCATATTTTTCATTCAAGTTTTACAGAAGATGTCCCAGACAGTAAATCTTGAAAAGTACTGGCTCTACCCTTCAGTCTCCAGGTACAAGAATCTCTCTCCTCTTCTCATGTCAACATATAGATTTAATCACCCAAGGAACTAGGATTTTGTACACTACTCTTTAAAGCAGCATTTATATAGCTTACAGCAGCATTAATGCTACAACTTCAAAGGTAAAATTAGGGGTCCTGCTGACATTCTCTCCCCCCTCCCCCCATCTCAGAAGTGCCTACCACACAATGCTGAACTTGGTTCCTAACTCGTTGGTTACTATTGGCATCTGGGCACCATGCTTAACCTTGTCTTGTGCCCAAAGGAATTGCTGGACTGGGCACAATTCAGCCCTGTCTCATGCAGGACACCCTGGAGAAGGGAGTATTTCATTTGGGGTGACCCTGCAGCCACTCACTGAAATTGTCACTGAAGTCATCTTGCCTCACTGAGAGTTGTTTAAATATGATAGTTTGGTTGGAAACAGTTACTGTTTATTCTGAAGAGGAGATTCTCTCAATCACTAATATATGGTATGGCGCTGTCCAAAGTTTTTGGGAGTGGATGGAGGGGCCTAGAAACTTTAGGTCCTTATTTATTTTACTGATGGAGCTCCATTACGAACCTTTGAACAAATATGGAACAAGGAACCAACTTCAGTTTCTTGCCTACAAGACAGAACACCAAGAAGTAGCAAAAACCAAAAAAGCCACACAGCTCTATTGTAAGCCAACCCAAGACATTTGTAGGGGCAGGTTAGAAAAACAATAAATAAATAAATAGTGGCAGTGTATGTATTGATGAAAACACAAGATGGAAGTAAAGGGAGAGGGAAAGAAAGAATTGGACAGGCTCTACCACAAGAATGGTGAGGAGGATATAAAGGTTTAATAGAGTGTGTAGCAAACTTCCCAGTATCCAAAAACCAGAATAGTTTCTTGAAGTGATGCCAAGGCCTTATGGCCTTCAGCTTGTTAGGAAATGCACAAGAGATAATTGCCATGAAGCTGCCTCCGCCAAGTATATTCTTTAGATAAGAGCAGTTGTTGGTCATGAGAACTGAAACTGTTTCCTTTACTGAAGCCCTCCCCTGTCTCCTAGGAAACAGAGTAAGAGTCTGTGCATACTGACAACCCCTGAAACAATGGAGAGAGGAACTTTATTAAATCTAAGCCAAGAGGCAATGCCTTTTGGTTTTGGGCTTGCGTAGAGCAATTGATCCATCACTCACCAAGGCAACTCTGACAGCCCACAGAACATCCCCTGGTCTATTCAGGAAACCAATATGGTCACAGATAAGGGGAATGTCAGTTTTCTTTTTCTTTCTTATGTTTTGTATCCATATTTCATCACTCTATTCAATAAACTGTATATCATATTTGACACATGCAGTGTCGTTTCTTCCTAAGTATCCTTGAATCTAAAGTGAGGTGCCTTGGCTGGACCAAGCCACAACAGATTGATATAGGTAGCTTGGTCTTTTCATTCTCAAACTCTCTTTCATACAAAATCTTTAGAGATCATTTGAAATGATCTTATATTCCCATTCATTTGACAAATAACTTGCTGATGCTACTTTTAAGTTTTAGATTTAGCATTTTTGTATTGTTTGTGTACATTTTACTGTTACTTGCTTTATACTGCAAGGTGCATTGAGAAATTAGTCATACATCACAATAGATGCACTAAAATCTTACATTAGTCATTACAGACATTCATCATTTCAATGGGTTTACTCTAAGTATGAATAAATCTGGATTCGTCTCCTTAAATTGAAAGTCAGGACAGCTTTTAGATATTTCAAAAGAAAAAATCTTTAGAAAAGAGAAAGTGCCAGGAGAATAAACCTGCTTTCATTGTGCTTAAGAGTTAATTGTTCACTTTTATGTTACAAGATAATAAAGACATTTGATAGCAATAATATAAGGAAGGTCTGTCATCCAGTTAAAGAAATCTTAGCAGTCAATCCTATGCATGCTTACTCAGATACCCTACTGAGTTCAAAAGAACTTACTCTGAAGTAAATTAGCATAAATACTATAGCCTTAGTTGATTGATTAAATTATCAGATCTACATACATCTGCATTTGGATGAAACAATCCTTTTGAAGGAACAGGAACTATTTATGTTTAGATGTTGTCTTTCAACAGACCCCATCCTAAAGAAGACAATTCCTTGTTTCCCTCAATGTGAGGGAAGGGATGCCTTCCACCTGCTGTTTTTAATAAGTATGTATATTTAAACAGGTTATTGTAGTAAAGATGCTGCCCAATTAAAGACAACTTTATACTCATATAAAGGATTTTTAAAAATCAACTGCTTAGCAAAAGTATTTTATTTTATGGTATTTTATATTCCTCCCAATAATGTAAGCTGTCTAGGCCTTACAATAAATTATGTACATGTTCTCCTGTCTTTGGTTTTGGCCCACTTTTGGAGGGTTTAACAAAGATGCTGCTTAAAGAAAACTTCTACCTCTCCCGCTTCTCCCAAATGCCATGCTTGCTACATTTCTAGGAAACTCTAGGGAAAGGTGAAGGCTTTGGTACCATCTTGCTACAAAAGAGGCAGCAATTCTGCTTCCCCAGTTTTCCTATGCAGAATATACTGCCTATCCGCCTGTTCCTCGCCACTGCACCCCCACCCCAGCATGCATATGGACAGACACATGCTCCCCCTCCTCCCAACAACAGGCCTTTCAAGAGCAAAATGAAATTCCACCTGTTAATGCAGCTCAGCCTGAGCAGCTAAAATTACCAGCAAGAATGCGCCACTCCGGTTACCCTAGTGGAGGCCCAGACGCGCCATCCTGCCCCAGTGACAGGTGGCGGGGTCCCACCCTTCCTCCCACATCTTTGGAAAAAGGCTATGGGTATTTGGAGCGTGGGGGGGCGTGGATAGGGGTGGGGAAAGATTATAATAGCACTTATCTTAAAAACTAACTGAGCAGTGTGAAAAGACTGGAGGAATTCAGGGAGGAGAGGAGAGGAGAGGAGAGGAGAGGAGAGGAGCCTTCACAGGACTGTCCATTCCGTTTACTTCCTCCAACTCTCATATTACTCCCCTATGTAAAAAAGGAATAAACCAGCAGCCAGGATATATTGTGTGGCTCCCACAAGGGACAAGTCTGGGATTAGAGACTTAGTGCCTGTCTACACTATGAGCCCGAACCAGTTTCAGACTGGTGCAACTATCTTTACGGAAGGAACCCTGCAGACTGCCGTACTGGAAGGGTGCCAAGAGCACTCTGTTATGATACCCAGAGCCCTAGCATCCCCTTCACAGGGCAGACAATTCCAGTGGTTCTTCAGAATGATGGAATGGAAGTTAGGCCAATTTTATCAGCTGTGTAGCAGTGCCCAGCAATGCTTTCACAGGTCAAGTATCACCAGCTTCTCAGGTGCCAGTAATCCAGAAATGTGCTGGGGAAGGAGAAAGTAAACATGTAAATCTGGGCAACAGATCAAAAAAAAAAAAAAAAAAAGGCAAGGGTGGACAACTTTTAGATTTTCAGGGGCAGTGCTACAGCAACAGTGGTCCAGGAGTGTATTTTGCCACACAAATTACTTCTTTCATAAAGTAATCTACAGTTGTAAAAAGATGGTCCCATCTGATAGTAAGGACTTCCCAGTTATTAGAAAGCATTTTGGACAAATATGGAATATTTTCAGGCATGGGCTATAAAATGTTGCAATGGTTAGCACCTGAACAATTCTTTTCTTCATCTGGGAAGCCGCACTAAAATGTTCATTAAGTGATGCCAAAGTCAAAAACATTGCCTTTCAGACTGCCTATTGGCAACCCATGGATAAGAGCAATTATCCACTACGTTTGGAAACATTGCCCTATGAGAAAAGACTGGAAGAAGTGGGTATGTTCAGCCCTGAGAAGAGAAGACTGAGTGGAAACATGTTACCACTCTATAAGTACCTCAAAGGCTGCCACAAAGAGGAAAGACAAGATCTCTTCTCACTCATACCAGAGTGAACGAGATGGAAGAATCAACTCAAGTTGTGACAAACCAAATTCAGGCTAGATATCGAGTGTCAGCTACACGACAATGGAACCAGTTGCCTAGAGAGACTATGGGCTTTTCCACACTAGAGACACTCAAAAAGAAATGGGACAGTCATCTGAGTGGGGTGGTGTAAACTGGTGTCCTGCACCAGCAGGGGGTTGGACCCGATGGCTTTCTTGGCCCCTTCCAACTCTACTATTCTATGATTCTGTCCTGGAAAAGAAAGCACTTTCTCTCAGCCTCAGCTACTTATAAGTATATGAGAATTAGAGGCAAAGGTTCTACAAGGACAAGCAGGATGGTCCATTTTTTTAAAAATGCTTTGCTACGATCCATCCTTCCAAATCATTCCACATGAATTACTAGTCCACAAACATATTTCCTAGTGCACCTATTTTAGTCATTTATGGGATTAAAAGAAGCAATATTTGAAAATGTCCATGAGTGGTCTCCAGGGGTCCAAGTGAGTAGCTACTTATTAGGCTGGAAGGGATGCATTTGACTAGGGAACAGCAGAAACAATGGACAAATAGCACAACAGCCAAGAACAGCTGAATTCAGCAACTGGAATATATTAAGTGAGCTAATGTTACATAGATTTGCATATTCTGTTTATTTTTCTTTCTTTCTTTCTTTTTTACTTCTCTTAGCCACAGAGGGGACAGGAGGAAACAGAGAGCCTTGCTCGCCACATCTCATCAGCACTCAGTGGAAATCCTGTGTTGGCCCTAAGAAAACTCACCAGCCACAGACTACGTGCTTTCGAGTTGACCTGAAGGACTGTAACAGTGGACCTTCTTAGTGACCTTCTTAGTGGTTGTCTGACTGCAAGCCCCAGCAGCCCCAGACAGTATGGCCAACAGTCAGGGATGTGGTCTGGAGAGCCACAGGTCCTCCAACCCTGGGCTAAAATTTTGTTTTCAGCTTTGTAAAGCCCTTCACTGTTTAAAATGTGTACACTGCAACTGCAGAAGGAAAGTTGCACAGCCTTAATGTTCAACTGTGTTTGCTTACAGCAACGGCCCACATTCGGTCAAGCGGCAGCCATCTCCTCAACTCCACTCCTATACTTGCAGTGGGGCAGGCCTAGGCACAGAGGAGAAAAGCACAAATACTGCTTCGCAGCAGCCTCAGTCCAGACCAAACGGACTGGTCCCTTGTTGACTTGCACACTTCCTTCCCTCAAAACACAGACTAGAAATACTAACTGGTAGCAACAGACTGGCTGGTGCTATTAAGAATGTGCTGGGAGGGACAGGGTAGAAGAGTTACTATGCCAATGTCCCCAAACGTGTACAGCAGCCTTCTCCAACCAGGTGCCCTCCATATGTTTCGAATTACAAGGCCCAGAATGTCTGACTGTTTGATATGCTGGCTTAATCTAATGGCAACCAAAGTCCAAAACTTTGGGCACTAGGTTGGAAGAGGCCATTATACAGAGCTCAATTTAGTTGAGGCTTTTCCTCTTCCTAACATAATTTAGTGGGAATTTATGCTGCACATGCATGTGAACAAATGGGGGGGGGGCGCAAAGGAACCGAGCTGAGGCCACAGAGGAAGTCTGTCCCCTTGAGCTTTCAAAGTCGACTGAGCCTCTCTAAAGCATCGTCCCATCCCCCCTTCTGTGCCCTGCCGTGCCAATGGGGTTAATGAAGATGTCCGTTCACTCACTGATCTCTATCCTCATCCACAGTGCCTGCCCCTTTGATATTGGGAGGAAGCCCCCTCCCCTTCCTCCATCCCCACTAAGCCACCTCCAGCCACAGGAGGCGGATTAACCCATTTTCTTTAATAACCACATTTGTCACCGTAAATGTGATTACAGTTTGCTCCCCAACTGGGTGCACAGTGACCGGTTGGGGAGGGGGGAGGGAGAGAGCATGTGCGGGAAGATGTGGGGGGGGGGGAGGAATGGACAGGTAATTACTCCTTCCCTCTCTGGGGACGGCCAGGCTGCCTACATCTCGTTAATGTGGTCACTTTATACACTCAGTTCTCATTTACTTCAAGAGCACACCCTGAGAAAACATTCCAACGCCAAGGGCTGTAGCTCAGGAAATATAAAGATGAAGCAAGATCGATTCAACTTCCCCTGCCCACAAGTACACACAACACAAAGAATTGAAACTCCATCTTCCACCCCAAACTGACAGATGTGAGACCTTGGTTGCTGTGAGGCTATTTGGTCATACCCATGGAAGGATGGTGCTTAAGGCACAAAAGCAGCAGTAGTTTGCATAGAATTAAGGAGAATTTCCTTTCAAGACACTTATGTATTTTGATGTGTAAGTTTCTAGTCCTTGTTGCTACAGAAAAAATGCAAGAAAGAGCAAAATGTGTTTTTGTTTGAGACACTTCCTAAAAGCAGTGGAACAGAAACATAGAAACAGAGTGAGTCAGAAAGGGTCTCCCGGGCCATCTAGTCTGACTTCCGGCACCAGCCGGCTCTGCTCACAACATGCCCACCGTGTGCGAGAGGCATATTCTCTCAAACTAGGTCCTTGGTCTTCCACATACCCAGCCCCAAGTCCCTGATCTACCATCTTCCATATGCCATTACAAGGGCTACATCCTACTGCTCTGTAGAAAAGCACATGTAGCCTCTGTGTACACAGGGATGAGCCGGCACAGTATACTAGCTCAGTGCTGAACTTTTACTAGCGTGGCACAGGTTCAAATCCCCACTTAGTCATAAAGCTCACTAGGGCCAACACCAGGTCTCAAGCTAACCTACATTATGGCAATTCACAATTCCCATAACATTCCAAATGTAATTCTTATTGATTCCAATTTTTGGTCTGTATTTACATTTAGACTCATTGGATAAGGCAATAATGGTAGGGAAAGTCAAAGGCAGAAGAAGAAAAGAAAGGCGGAATTGATTAATTCCATAAAGAAAGCTACAGCCCTGCATTTACAAGGGCTGAGCAGGATGGTCAAGGACAATCAAGAAATATACTTTAGAGGGAATTCACCATAAGTTAATACCGTGTAACAACTTAATGCTGTTTAACAACAACATCTTTACATTTGATTTTGCCATTCACAGTTGTAAGGCTTCCATATTTGGGAAAAATTCCTGTGAGAATTTGTAGTACATCAAGTATGTTCAGATAATACATACATGGACAGTAACTCATGCATGTGTTTTTAAAAAATCACAATGCTACAGTGCAGGAAGGACCCAGACATTTCAGCTCATTTAAGAACAGCAACTCAGATTACTACTAAACATACTGGTCCAGGATTTCCTATTACTCTACTGGGTTTAAATCCCAGCTCAGGCTCAGATTCACTGGTGGCATCTACAGGCATTCATTCATGGGGCAAGGGGATGTGACTCCGCCCCCCCCATGCCAGTCATGATGTCGTTCTGCTGCACATGCCCTACCTATGTCTAATTTCAGTTTCTGCCCACACTGGCAAGTCTCAGGACAGGGCAATATGTAGCTAACCTGGGAGCAGAGGATACCTTCACGTTTAACTCCCCCATGGACCACCTCCTTGTAAATCAAGGAGGTGGTCCCAGGCTGTCACATGACCAAGCTCCTCCATGCCAAAGTAGCCCCATTCTGAGGGCAGTAACAGCACCTCCTGGGCACGCCTGCCCTTCCTATCTCCACTGTGCAGTTCCCTGCAACATGGGCAGGGAAAGCCCAGCCAGGAGAGGTCAATTAATTCAACCCTGAGCTGAGTGTGTCTGCAATGCAAATGGTACAACAAGAACTTTGAAGGGATGCTGAAGCTGGCTTGATGGCAGGCCCAGGCAGGCCTCAGTTTGGTAGCGTGAGGGAGCTCCAGCCTCATAAAGCAAATGGGCAGTTACATGATAGACTCCCTCACTGACGGTGACTAGGGATAATACTGACTTGCTGTCCTGTTCCACTTGGCATGGGCCCTGGCTGAGCTGACTTGCATTTAGCAATAGAAACAGAGGTGGCAGAGAAGAACACAGAAACATCTCCCATCTGGGAAGTGGAGCAAAGGATGTTGCTTGTAAAGACAATCCCTGCCAATCCCAGAATTCCAAGAAACAATGTTCTCCTTCTGTCACTTGCTTTTTGTGCTTTAACACTCTCCCTCTCATAAACAAGCGTAGGATTGGGCTATTAATGCTAACTGATGAAAATAACTTAAAACCCAGTGCTTTGATACACAGAGAATAAGGGGAAATGGAGAGATCACTAACTATCACATTATGGGGACAGCTACTCCAAATTTCATCTGTGTTCGTGGTCATCCACAGGAAAGGATAAGGAGCTGGCAACTGACCCTCAGTGAATTAGCCATAATCTCCAGACTGTTTCGACTCTCTTCCTTGTTGAACCTAAGATATGAGGCAAAATGTGAATCCGCTATTCTGCCTTTTAATTTTGTGAGAAGCTGGCTTGCTCCTACTTCTGAGTGCTTTTAGCCAGTGAATGAAGTTACACCAATCTGGGCTGTTAACCCTTCTGGTATGTTAAGCTTTTCAGGGATCTTTCCTTTTAGGAAGTAGTTGTGGATTCAAAACACAACAATTTAGAAATCTGGAACTTTCCTTTAGTTGGTTTTGGACAGCAGTTTGTTTACCCAAGCAAAAGGATAACAGCAAAGACAAGGGCTCATGATCTTCCTAACTCTTGTTAATTTTATTTTTTCTGAGTTGATAAAGATTTTAAAAATTACTGTGACAATTTGCACAAATATACTTAATCATCATTATACAAATATTGTAGAAGGCAGGGCTATGGCTGAGAAAATGTGGGTTAAGTAAATGCTGCAAAGTAGCCCAGTGTTGTTATTCATATTATGCTGTGTGCATTATACCTCCTTACTAAAGTCCATGTCACAGGTGTTTTAGGGAAATGCAGAAGGAGCTTCAAATAAAGAAGTACAATTTATTAAGAGTTACAATTGGTTGCTGAATAGGTTGACTGGGTTCATACAACTATGGCAAGGTGCAGTGGCTTCGAGTGCTGTCCGGATCCAGGGCAGTGTTGCCAGGATGTCTTACGTTTGGCTTATAAATAACTCTTAAGAAATCACAGCTAGTTGTTAGGTTTGCATAACCCTCTGTGGCTTGCCCTGACAGCCAAAACCACAGGGGGCAAGACCCACAATTAACTAGCTGCTTGGCACGAATGAGACAATCCCCATGGCTCCAGGAGAGTGTCAGCAACAGCTGGCAACAAAATAGCCACTCTCACTTATGGGTGGTTGTCAGTGGCTTCCCCACTGACTTGTGCCACCCCCTCAAGCCCACTGGTAGTGCCAATGTGCAGCACATACCTGCCCCTCAAGCAGCAAAGATAGCACTGGGTTGTCCCCTCCCCACCAAAGCTCACCACTGCAGCCACGGACCACAGCAAGCATGGGGCACATCCTCTTGGGTCTACTGGAATACTGGTTTCATTTTATTTATTTATTTATTTTTCAATTTATATCCTGCCTTTTTCCTACAAAGGGCTCAAGGCAGCTTATATCATTCTCCTCCTCCATCTTATTCCCCACAACAACAACCCTGTGAGGTAGGTTGGGCTGAGAGTCTGTGACTGGCCCAGAGTCACCCAGTTGGCTCCATGGCCGAGCGGGGACTAGAACCCAGATCGCCTGAGTCCCAGTCCCACGCTCTTAACCACTACACCACACTGGTTGGCAGGTCAGTGATGGGAAGAGGGGGAAGGCCATGCCCCAGCATCCCCATTTGTTGGGCAGAATGGGGGGCCCAGGCTACTTTAAGCCCAGGGCAGCTACACAGCCCATCTATCAGACACACAGTCACACACCCATATACACACACAGAACCTGCCATTTTTAGCTCTGGCAAGAGGCCCTGGCCTAGGGGAACCTCCCCATCTCTTTTAGTGCTGACCATGTAGCTGGAACAGCATGCCACAGCTCAACAGAAGCTCAGGTTTTCTCATGTACTGTAGAAATAAAAGGAACCTTTTGTGATGCTTGAACCTATTGTGCATTGCCTAAAGGGCAAAGCCTAGCAGAGGGCTTCAAATAAAGCAAGTCACCTCCCCCACTCCCATTCAACATGCTTCTTCCTGGAAAGAACGGCTGTGGGTAGAAGGACCTTGTCTCTGGATGTACCTCTCTCAGCAGCCTTCGTACCCAAGTTACCAAATCTACCAGAAATAATAGAGGCTATCTTCTCTGATGCTATCAGGGCTTTTTAATAATACTTATACAAAGAAAAAGATGCAGTTCCAAAAGAACACTGTTGTAGCCCAACATTTGAAAGTTGTATTGTTAGTGAAAAAGTGTCTGATAATGTAAAAAATAAAGTGGGTAGTCTAAGTTCCTCTTGAACCCTACACAGATGAAGCATTTTTACTTATCCTTCTACTAAAAAAAGGCATTACCTGCAAAATGCACTGCTAGAGCTTTCTTCCTCAGCCTGGTGCCCTTCAGATGTCTTGGAACTCAGTTCCCATCAGCCCAAACTAGTATGCTAAGTGCTGGCCCTGAATACTGATTGCTGCCCAAAACATGCAGAGAGCATCAAACTGGGGGAAATTGTTCTAAAGCACATTCACCAATGTTTCCAGGATTATGGAAATTGTTGCTGGATGAATTATGCAGGGAGGTCAATTTTATGATAATGGTAGTAATACCATAAAAAAGACAGCTGTGTGGGGCTTGTGCACTGTGGTTTCTTTTTTTTCTTCTTGTCCCTAGGTGTCTTTTTTTCTTTATCCAACACTCAGATAATGTTTGTTGGAGTTCATGATTTTTTTTCTCAACATAACACTCTTTTTTTCATTAGTGCTGTTCAGTTCCAAGGATCTTCTGCTACTCTGCATATGTTTCTAAATCTCATGCAATGTGACCTTAAATGAGGAGAACTTATAATGAAAAGTGCACAGGTGTTCAATCCATGTATAATACATGCACCCATTACAACCACAAACTGCTGTGTAGCTCTGCACAATCCTGCAAGAATTCCTGTGGATGCCCATGGTAAAATCTTTGCATTCTAGCAGCCCCTGTTCCTCCATCTATAAAAAGAGGGAAATAGAAAACTCCTACATCATGTGCTCATATGAATGAGTCACAGAAAGTTTGCCACTTGCCCCAGTCTTTCAAACAAAAAAAGCTATAAAGTTTTTTTCCCCTTTTTTTAATCACTCAAGAACAAAAGGTGTGACGGCTATTTCCACAAACTTAGTGGAAAAACTTTATAAAACTTTGATTGAAAAGAAAAAAAGGAAAGAAAGGAAAGGAAAGTAAGTTACACTGGATAATAAGCGTTTCCTGTGGTGCATGATAAAGACATGGGTGGGAGAAGGGGTTACAAAGAAAGACAACAGCCACTCAACTCCAGTCTCCCCTCTCGCTCCCCCCAACTCTGCTAATGAGGCGATCCAGAGCACAGGCTGCCAAATACCTCTCTTCCACCGCCTCCCTAAAAATCCACCCCCGCTCCTTATAGCCAAGGAGAGAACCCAGGAGTCCTGGCGTCCAGCCACCTCTGAAGTCACAACTAACATTACCACAACCGGTTTGTTGTCGTGGGGCGGGGAAGAAAAGCATAGGGATATCAGTTTTCTGGCTCGATTCCGGGGGGAAAGCAATTTCCCATCCCCAGTGGCGTTGGGGGAGCAGACAGAGTGCGCGGCACGACGCGAAGCACGCCGAGGACAGCTCCGCGGCGGCGCAGTCTGCCTGGGAGAAAAGCAGCGACATGGCAACATAAGCCGCTTCCCAGTTATAAATAGAGACCCCGAGAGATGGAGAGCACAAGGATAAAGGTCCGTAAATACCAGCGCTTGGGGCCACATAGGAAGGCGGCGGACGGTGTGCCGCTCCAAATCCGTGCCCTTTTCAGTTACGGGAACCCTTGGCGCTCGGGCAAGTGTTGCTTTCTCCCCACCCACTCACGCCTGCCTCCCCCCTGCCCCGCCGCTCCATTCCCAGCACACACCCTCCAGCGTACATGTAAGTCTACTGAAATGCCATCTTCAAGAACAACAGGGAATTCCCCCCGCCACACTCCGCTCCATCCCTTTCACGCTTTGCAAGTTTGGGGCGGGGGGAGAGACGTGAGCAAAACTGGCAGTTCCTGCCTCTCCTCGCCCTTGTGGGAAAAGATACTGTCCCCCGTCAAAGAAGAAATAAAAACTGAGAATTGCACCGGGAGGGGGTGGAGAACAAGATTATTATTATTATTAGCATCATCATTATTAGTAGTATTCTTATTACTTTATTTCTTGCTGTTTGCCTCCAGATATGTGGGGGGCGGGGGGGAGGATCCGGTGTCCGTTCAAGTTATGGGGTTGCATCCCTAATTTCCTGAATTTCTTAGTTCATCTGCCTCGGTTTTAGAGACCACCACCACAAATTCCCTGGGTAGTCTTGGAATAGTCATTGTCTCTCACCCTCGAGTCTGTAGGCACAGAGAGAGCGAGACAGCGAGCGAGCTGTGAATATGGGGGCAGTTCCTAGATTCTTCTTCAGCAATGCGAATCAGAACTGGGATAAAGTTTCCTGGCACAAAAGTTTTGACCAGCCTGCTGACAGGAGGTGGCCGGAGAGCCAGCCACACTTGACCACCCTCTGCCTACTGGGAGGAGATGGGGCACAGTTACATTATTAGTGCCCAAGGGCACAGAAAGGAGAAAGAGTTCAGCGTTTAAGACCTGAACTACATATCCAAAAGAGATAAGCAGTTCTCTTGACTAAGACTGATGGGGGTCTTAGTCAGCAGAGATTCCCCAGGCAGAATCTCAGTCTTGGCTCAGTCCTGCTACCAAAGATGGTTTCAAATGAAGTTTCTGAGAACCATACTCAGGACTTTTTCTACAGCCAAAGTGCATCACTCACTGGGTGAGTCCCTGCTCCAAACCTTCTGCCCTATGACCAGTAATATTTATTGATTTAATAAATCAAGTAGGCAGCTGGGAAGATCTCCTGGACTCAGCACTTACTGGGAAAACCTGGGTGGCAGCTGAGGTTGGTATGCCACCTGCAACACTAACTGGAGGGGAGAGACTTGCTTCAAATGTTCATGCTCCAGGCTGGATTGTCTGAATGCAGTTTCTCTGCACTCCCTTTAAAACCAGTTCAGAAATGTCAACTGGTACATAATCCAACTGTTCAAGTCCTGGTAGACCTAGGTGGATTATAATGCCCATATGGTACCTGCCACATTGCCTGGTGCTGGCGTTAGTCTTCAAAACCATAAGCAATCTGTTTCTAGATTACTTGAACGAATGCTTTCACCTATACCAACCAGTCACGATTTGAGATCAACATCAGAAGCCCTGATTGTGTGTCTGCCTGATAAAACAATTATACCAGGGGCAATAGTTAAGGCTTTGATGGTGGTTCCCAGTTTCTGGAATTCTTCCAGGCCCCATATCTGCAGGCATTCAAGTGTGCCTGAGCCCTTATGTATTCACTGTGCGTGTAGTCAGGATTTTACTAGATACGATTATGTATGTGTGTTATCTGGTTTTAGCAGTTAATTTTAACATTGTATTATTGTCTTTATCATTGTTTTATTGTGTTTTATAGTTTAAAATTTTATATGCTGCCTTTGGTGACTTTTTCCTAAAAGGCAGTTATAAAATCTTTTAAATAAATGAATAGAAGCATATGCTTGTATTTTGATGAGCTGGTAGGGGAACACAACAAATATTTCCATTTTATGGCATAATGTATTCAAAGGAATGTGTTTCAGGATTTGTGAAAGAGCAGACATGTCTGAAATCCAATCTATGTTTCTAAAAAATTAAATCTTAGAATGAGCAGGGTTTCCCATATTGTAATACTCACTATTAGTAAAAATAAAAACATAAATTATCAGGCTGAAATAAAGCAGCAATGAGACCCCTTGCTAGCTACCAAGTCATCAATTCCAATGTTACGGAGCTTGGTTTTAGGCTATTGGCTTATGCATACCATTAACACTTTTCAAATGTGCTTCCTAAGCTAGCAGAGCTCCCTGCTACTAAAATGCAACACAGAACAGCCTTAAGAGCCCAAGGGATGTGGCAAACTGGCAGGATGATAAATAGCAAAAACTGACCCTGACGATGCAAAAAAATCAGAAACAGAACAAATAAAAAGGATGGAAAAGCACCCTAAGAAAGAGCACATTTTAGAAATCTATGGGCACTGGCTTTTTTCAATATTAATAGTACTCCTCGGCAATAAACTGGAGGAGGGAAACAAGCAAGAAGCACAACAGAATGATCTAAAAGGGTAAAATGTAGAAAGGTAATATGCAATTTCAGGGATGGAGAAAAATCTGCAAATGATTGAGCATGAACCTCCCAAAGTAAACTGAACATTTTGGGGAGATCTGCCTGGCTTTTTTGTTGTTCCACAAAGCATGCATTTTGCCCCTCTTATAGTGCTCACCCCGTTACTAATCTGGGAGGCAATAACATTTATCTTCTTACGTTTATCTTCTCCCCATCAATACGTTACAATTGTCTTGTGAAAGAGCCAGCACATGATAAAAAACACATCTTGAAATTATCTGGAGTGGAGGGTAGTAGGAGATTTTTTTTTCCCCTGAGTAACCCGTGATCTTCCTATACAGAAAGCCCTTTCAGACAAACATTTTAATATATGGAACTTGAGTGGAAAGTTGCCAAATGAGAACTCTTTCCTCTGACACTGCTCATGTGAAACGGTGCCTAGTGACAAGAGAGCAACTGCTTCTACCAAAACCAGGGTTGGGCCTACTGTTTGAAAAGACCATCTGAAACCTGAGTTGTATGAGGCTGAATTTTGCAAATTGGATATAAACTTCTTAACCAACAAAGTAATGGGCATGTATGGTCCTGTTTTGCATAATCCATTCTGCTTCCTCTTCACAAAATTACACAACACACTGAAACTCCACCCAGTGACCACTGGAAAACCCAGCCTCCCCAAACATCCCTCTGAGCTTTCATTGGGTATTTCCTCAGATACTTTCAAGTATACTTCAGCATCCCTAGAAACAAAAGATGTACTTTCACCTCAGACCAATAACTTTCTTCTGATGCTGAATTCTGTGTCCAGCATCACTTTTTAGCACAAAACAAGCACATCTCAAGAAATGATAGCTGACCAAATATGGCCATATCCCCAGAATAACATATCCCTAAAATAATACCAGTGGCAAGTTTCTTTAGCACGTGGGTTAAGGCTTCAACTGTGCTGTAGTGCTAAGATCCAGCTCATCACATCCATACCCACAACCTAAAGGCTAGCTTTGATTACTCCACACCCCATCTCATTGCGCTATTTGAAGCCAACCAAGCGAAGCAGTGCCTGGAGATGCAAATAGAGACATCTTGGCCAGTGGCAGGAAGGCGATTTAAAGAGAGAAAGAGAAAACAGCTGGGTAGAGGACTCACTCTCCCTCCCCCCTCCACCCCACTCTAGCTTTCAGGCCTAGCTATCATTAGGTTTAAAGTCTTTATCTTCAAGCTTAATCTTCCCCAGATTGGGAGATTAACTGGACTGTATTTGCAACCAAACTGATGAAGCTGGGAGGCAAGAGTATGTTAGAAAATGTTTGCTCTGAAGATAAATGGGGAGAAGGCATCCCTGGCATAATATGCAGAGCTGGAGGGGGGTGACTTTCAGGAACAGTCAGTCATACCCCTTCCAACTTCCATATTGCGGCAGCAGTTCTGTCGGAAGCAGAACACACAGACTCCTGCACACATATGCTCCCAACTCCAACAGAATTGGCCAGACAAGACTTGCGTTACATCAAGGATGGAGGGAAGTTAACCTGGGGAAGCGGTCTGGGTGAGATATGGTGCAAACTAGTCTTCATTGTAGCAGGATGGAAGAAAGTCACTTCTTCCAACCCTGAAATACATTTAGGAATTAACTATTATTACTTACAGAAAAGAGTTGCCTCTTTCTCTCGGGTGCATACGCTCAGGAAATACTTCCTCAAACATACAAAATTAAAATAGTACCAACCCTCAAGAGGGAAATCCCAATGCCAACTACAGATCTCAAAGGCATATATGCAGTTTTGTGAGTTCACATCCTCTCCTACTTGATCCCCCACCCCCACTTCAGCTTTGAAGGCATTAAAAAAAGATCTTAAACAGAATAGATTCAAACAGAAAGCACGAGAGAGAGCGCCCAAATAATACTTTAGACTTCCTTTTTGAAGAAAACTAAGAAAAAAGAAAATAAAATCAGGGACCTAGCAGTAAATAACCTGGAGGAGGATGTTGTCCCCAAAAGTTATTAGCTATTAAGATCATTTCCCCAATTGTTAACTAATGCATTTTTGTGGAATCATGGCATTTTTTGCAGAATAATGTGATAAATATCAATGCTATTGCATTCCCAATCACCATGAATGGCTGTGAAAGCTAAACAGTCAAGAAAGATGCAGGAAGAAAATTGATGTGTTTGAAACATGGTGCTGGAGGAGAGTTTTGCAAATGCCCTGGACTGACAGAAAGACAAACATGTGGGCCCTAGATCAAATCAAACCAGAGTTTTTCCTAGTAGCAAAAATGACAAATCTGAGGCTGTCATACTTTGGACACATCGTAAGAAGGCAAAACACCTTCTAGAAGACAATCATTTTAAGGAAAGTCAAAGACAGAAAAAAGCCACCACCTTGAATTCAGAGGAGCTGAACAAGCCCATCATGGACATTTTGGAGAGCTTTCATGGATAGGGTTGCCATAAATCCCACTTGATGGCACAGAACAAGAAAAATGAGACAGCTGGCCTGCTGGTCTAATCAACTGCCCTTATTTAGGTGGAATCAGAAATATTTCCTCCAGCCTGCCCAATTAAGACTGGTTACTGAAGTTTGGGGCTATTTTTGTTATTCTGCTCACACTCTGCTCAGTGGCATGTTGCTTGGCGCACTTGTATGAGTTGCCTGGAGTTATCCAATCTCCAGTTTCGATGTTCTATACACCAAAATGCACCCCCATCAACTCTTTCCCCATCAACTCTTTATTTTGTGACAAAATTACATATCTTAGCACAGACAGGGAGTAGCCTTAGAAAGAAGAGTTAGGCATGATATAAATAAATAATATAATAACAATGGCCTTCTGGCTCCATCGCATCGCATCAGTTCTGTGAAAGGTGCAAACTGGGCACAACTCTTGCAACATTCCACATTGTCTCAGGCCTCCCCCAGGTGCGTGAGGAGTAGAGTTTACTTCTTCCTATCTAAAGGTCACACTGGCCAAGCAATGGAAGGAGAAAGCGCAGAGAAGAGCTGCTCAGCTCCATAACCATGTCAAGCTACATTAGGATATTGAACCTGCATCCCCTTAGGTGAGAAGCAATGGCAAGGAAGGGCACCTGTCTGGACTCTTCTGTGCTCCTCCCCTGCCGTGCTTGGAGCAAAGATCTGTCCAACCGGCTTGCCATATTCTCATGCGAGCACGCAACTGCTACTTTACAAGAGCAGGAAGAGACAGGGCAAGATACCACCCTGAAGGCCATTTAAAAAATAACAACAACATTCCTTATATTTGCCAAATGCCAGCCATATTCCTCAGATACCCTGGATCAGGCAGTTTCCCATCAATGGGGATGGAATCTCTTTTTGGTTTGCGAGAATTCACTAACCATAACCAGAAGAGGACCTCATCAAGAAATTATGCTTCTATTCATAAAAACGTATGTTCAAGTTCAATTACAGCAAGCAAAGTGAGAACCCCTTTTGCATTTCTAGCCCCACTACTCACTTATAGTAGTACAGCGATCAACATGTAAGCCTACCAAAACCACCATCTTGAAATAAGAATCAGTCCAGATTGCCACTTACAAAGCTATGACATTTCGGAAGAACACATATTCAGTGAATGAAGACCGGCTATATATCAATCATAACAAAAGTCCAAAAGTCAGTTTTTCTAATATCTGCACCCTTTCCCCTTAGTATCTAGATAAATACTTATGGGTGAAATGGGGAATTTGAGAGTGGTCACAAATTGTCAGGTAAATTTCAACCAACCCTTACAACATCTTTCTGTTCCTTGCCCTTTAAATACAATTTCTCAAAATTCTTGTCCCACCCATACCCATCTTTTAATAAAAAGGAATTAGCAGATGCAGGGGGTGAGCTTTGTTGCAGATGAACAAAGGAACAAACACTGAATCAAGAATTGTATTAATGTTCACCCCATGGTTTTATTGTGTATTTTTATGATTATATTTTATTTTAAATTGCTATTATTATTGTTGTTTTAATGTTACTGAACTTGAGCTTTTTATTATGAAATAAATGAGCAGGATACAAATCCTAAAATGAAAATAATATGTGGCGTTAACTAAAGAAAAAAGATGGCAATGCACCCACACCAGGAAAAAAAGGATCCCGTAAAAAAATGCCTATGATGATCCATGTCAGATGTTTTTCTACCAAGCGCTGTCAGCAAAGTACCGCAGAAGGTCTACAGACAGCAAAGCCCCACAGCAAAAACCATCCTTACCAAACCAGTCTCTAGCCAACTGTCTTAAATGCCCCACCACTGAAACTCTTCTGCCTATTATGGTTAGTACAGCAGATTCTAGCCCTTTGGCTTAGACAATATTGTGGCAAAGAGTTCTATAAGTGTATGATGTACTTGTAACTGCTTCAGCGCACATACTCTGTTAAAACTCCAGCAGCTGCCAGTCCCAATCAAACATGAATTTCCACAAAGCATACCATAGCAACGCCCTCAAAATTTGTATAACAAATGCCTGGCACACACACGCACACACACACGCACACACCACAAACCGGTAGTCCAATTTTCCCGAGGAAACTCAAGTTCCCTTTTTAAAAGAAAAAACTCTCAAATGACGAGAATCAACCCTCAGTTTTGACGCAAGGTTTCCTGATGTCACCCACATGCTGCAGTTTCATTCCCTTAAACAGAAATGCCTATCGGCAGTCTCACAGGGCCATGGGGGCAATGGAGAGAGATAACAGAAACCCAGCCTGGCTGTTTTTTTGGGTTTTTTCAGATACGCTGACAACCCCTGAAGTGGGCATGGTGAACAGCTCCTAACAGAGAAAAAAGTGAGTTTGGACAACTTAGAGGGAATCTTAAACTCAAAGCAGGTATCAATGCTTTTACCTTATGATCCACACAGCGCTCAGGTACCCTCTAGCTCCTGCCAAACCAATTTCAGTCCTAGCACTACAGTTCCAATGATCCAGGACTGTGAGAAACTGGTCGAAGGACTAACAAAATACATACCATGAGAGCCAAAATGAAGCAGAAAAACCCTAAAGACCTCCCCAGAGAGGTCCGCCTGGCACCGTCGTTATTTGTTTTTCGGCGCCAGGCGAAGACCTTTTTATTTAAGCAGTATTTTAAATGTTAATATTATTGAATTTTATTTGGCCAGGGCGGCTTGTTTTATAGTGTATGTTTTATATTATATATTTGTATTTTATTGTATATATTTTAAAATGTTATTTTAATTTTTTGTTGTAAGCCGCCCCGAGGCTTCGGCGAATGGGGCGGCATAAAAATGTTTTAATAAATAATAAATAAATAAATGCAAATGCTCCACAGTGCATTTAGAAGTGAATTGTCTCAATGAAACATACACTGATAATATTACTAAGAAAGTGCTCAAGTATCTTCCTTGCACTCACCCCAAAAGGAACTAATGGGTTTACTTCTCGGGAAGCATTGGATGCATTTTTTCTGATATTCCTGTAATGTTAAAAGGGTCGATTTCTATCGCCCTGTGGCTCTCCACACACATAGTGCCACTGTGCTTCAGCTCCAGCTGCAACCCTGTTTATACCATCCTCATCGCTCAGTTGTCATCCCATCCGTACCTAGAGGCTAGGGTCAAACCTTCCCAGGGCACAAACGGCAACTTTTTAACGTTCATACAGAGTGTGGGGCTTATTTAGGCTACCAGAAAATGTAAGATTCTGCAGCCAGAAAAGCCAAATACTGTGCCAAGAAAAGCTTATCAACTGAGTTCTATATAAATGCATATATTTGCTCAATTCCGCAATATTTACACTGACTTTGCCAATCACGGGGAGGGGCAATATACTATGCAGGACACTGAAACTCTATCCCTGATCACTGGAAATTTTATACAACCTTCCTTCCAACTTCTGATATTTCAATAAGCATATCTTTGCAGCCTTAAGGGCTAGAAACTTGCTTTAAAAAGATTAAAAACAAGTTAATGGAACTATTAACTTGGGGAATATGGAATACGCTCCCCAGGGAGGTTCACCTGGTGCGGTCGCTTTATTCCTTTCGGCACCAGGTGAAGACCTTTTTATTTTTCCAGTATTTTAATAATTAATCTGGTTTTATTCTTGTTTTTATTACTTTTTTAGATGCAGTTTACTTTTTACTTTTTCTTCTTTTTTTTTTAAGATGTGTGTTGTCGTTGTTATGGGTACTGTTTTTTTGGTTCACTCTCTGTAAGCCGCCCAGACTTTTTTTAGTAATTGGGACAGCATACAAAAACCTTAAAATAAAATAAAAGGAAGGATTTTGGGTTGGTGGAGATCAGTACTTGTGCTATGCAATAGTGCAACCTATACAATCTCAACTCTGATGCCACTAAACCAAATTGATAAGCAGCAAGCAAGCAAGAAAGCAAGCCACAGTTGTTTCCTTTTGAGTAGAGTACCTCAGCAACTACTCTGGCTGCCATCCTCTATGCCAGGGGTCCTCAAACTTTTTCGACAGGGGGCCAGTTGAAAGGTGGTGGTTACACGCGCAGGCCGGTGAGGTGGGGGTGCCTGGGGGTGCGGGCCGGTGAGGTGCCGTCGGGCGCGCACGAGGCGGCATCAGGCACGCACGGTGGCGGCTTGCTTGCTCAGAGACCATCTCCGATCGAGTGAGCCACCACTTCCCCGCAAGCGCAGGCGGAGAACAGCAGCGCGGGCTAGATGGATGGCCATGGCAGGCCGGATCCGTCCCACAGGCCGTAGTTTGAGGACCCATGCTCTATGCAATTACCTGCGGGGCAGGTTTAATTGAATTCAATGGGGCTTACTTTTGAGTTAGACATACATGACTGCACTTCAAGAGCACTAAGTAAACTGTAAGCTGTTGTGGGTCCCACTATCCCCTTTCTTCCTCCATCATCGAAGATAACACATTTAAGTAACCTATCCTACCATAATTCTAAACACTCAAAATCAATTGGCATTAAGTTCTGGTCTGATAAAAAGAAATATTTTGCTACATGTGATTATGATGTAGAATCCACTACCATACAAGGTGTAGCTCTGACCAGCTTCTTAGATAGCTATTACCCCTTTTAACTAAAAGAAAACTCCAGGAACCAAGACAGAACGCCTCTCAATGCCAGCTCTTAGAGACAAACCAAGGAACACCCTTGTCTAAAGACCCTGCTTTAGGTATCCTTGCTGAACAAGCTGGGTCTCGATCCAATCCATTGAGACAGGTTTACCCACCCTGACACTCAGCAGATATGTTGGACTACAATACCCATCATGCCTCTCCAGTATTACACTTTTATTCTGGCACACAATTACATGGAATATAGCCCATTTCAGCAATACACAGTCTGTATGTGGTGGTGATGGGGATTTTAAACAGTGAGGTTAGGAGGAAATGAAATGCAGAAAGAAGAGATGATGACAACCAGAGAATTAACAGTCTCCAATCACATTATTTAACTTTTTTTCAGATGCTACAAGATGCTTTGCTGTTCGTTCTGCTGTCGACTAGCACAACTACCCTTTGAACATGGCTCCAAAATATGACCATCGGTGGTTCCTGCAAGAAAGCTGCCTCCTACCCTACAGTCTCTCCCCAATGAATTCCTAGAAACAAATCAATATAACTGCATATACACAGTCGCAACGAGCTGTAAAAGTCTCAGGGGGAACTCAGGCTGGAAAGAACATTAATCTCCAGGCAGGGCTCTTGTGCCAGGTGGCCAGCAGGGGAGCCACAATGCTGGGCGTACAAGGGAGAAGCCTCCAAATGAAGATGGGATGGAAGAGGAGAGGAAGCCGTTTCCGAGACTGAAGCATCCCTGCACACCAACATTTGTTTGGTTCATTTTTTAAAGTTGAGCAGAAAAAAGCAGATGAGGTTCTGCAGTAAATCTTATTTAAACAAAAAAGAGTTTTTAAAATATGAGTTAAAAATAAGAGTAAACCAAAACAACTTGGTTTCTCCTGCAAAGCAGTTAAATCATTTGACTCAATAAAGCTTAGGAGCAAAGCATTTCAGTTCATATAATCTATAATATAACTACTTTCTTAGATCAAGAGATACCAAAGTGCTTTGTCCACTGAAGATTTTTTCTTTTGCTTTGAGACAGGATTTTATTCTGAAATAAAGTTAAAAATACAGGCAACAAAAAGGAAGAAAACAAAGAACAGTGCAAGGTAACTATGTGACACAGGAAACCCACTGATTACTCAGCAAATCTTTTTCTTTTAATCAAAGCATAAGGCAGTTCATACACATTAGTACATTATTATATTTGGCAAGAATTTTGAGACTTCAGTACTCTTCTCCCCATTTATTATTTGGGTGACCGTGATAAGGGACAAGACATACAGTGCTAGGACTTCAGCCAAGGTTATCTGGGGACAAGCGTCTTGCTCCTGTGCTTGTGGTGTGTGCAGGAGAGCGCTCTCTTCTCATTTCAGCCAGGGGATTCTCACAGTTCCCTTTCAGAACCCAGAGCAGAGGGGAAGTTTTCTTCTCAAGAATCAGGAAGCCTGCACTTGGGGGAAGGAGCGGTTAGGAATACCCTGCTCAGAAGTGACAGAGCTTTGCTGGTCAGGGATGCAATCCAAAGCAAATGGCAAGGGTTCCCCAAGACCCCCATGTCTCACTCTTTCTGCCTTTCTGGAGATGATGGGAGTTGCACTCCAACACAGTTTAACCATAGAGACTTTTGCAATAGCACAAGTTTGTCCAAGGCACAGTCAAATTATATGTAAGCTCACATTAATGCCTACTTTGCAGAGTATCCAAAGTCTTTGGAGATGGCTCAGGGGACTCCAATCATGCATTCTTCCCCTCCACCATCCAGTAAGGAATGCCTTGGCCATGTTGCCCAAGTCCTCCACTGCAAGCCAGAGCAAACCCAAGGTGCATTCAGCCTGGATCTAGTTTTCAGCACATCTCCACTAGTTCACAAACATGTGCCACATGTCAGATTAAAAATAGGACATGCTCCTAAACCCAGGCTCAAGGGCCTGGGCAGAAACGTCTGTTACATTAGTGCAAATGATAGGTTTTTCTCAACACTACTACATACAAAAACTGATGACACACAACATCGAACACTTTAAGATTCAAACTAATAGTAAAGGGTCATGAGTTTTATTGCACCCAAAGACCTGAGAAGTGCAACCCTTTTAAACTCCCTTCCTGCCCATCAGTCCTGAAAGCGCCAGACAGGTAACTAGCTAAGCATTGGGAAAGGACCCAGTTAAAGAGACGGTGATGTCAGAACTTGGCTATTCTTAGCTTGCCTCTTGTGCAAAAAGCTGAAGATGCTGACCTTCAGCCCGAGTTCCCAATGCCATCCATTTTTTCTTGCCCACTCTCTCCCTCTTTCAAGAGTGCTTTCAGAGGGCTCAGGCCAGATCCATCAGACATGCTTTAGTTACAGCTCTGATTCAAAGAGATTCAAGAAAATTGTGTGCGTTTTTTCCTAACTAAAGGAGGGCTGGGTAGGCTTTCTATAACTGAAAAAAGAACCCAGGACTCTTAGACCCACTGAAAGGACTGTATAATCCCACCTGCCAATAAATCCAGTGCTGTTATTCAGCTGTTGTTCTCACCCAGGTAAGTGGCATCCCAGTTCACACATTACTACCAACCGTACCCCAAAAGGGGATGAACCAAACTGCAGAAACTTCCCCCCAATTCCCTCATCCTCTCTGACTCTATGGCTGTGTGAAACAACCCACAAAGTATGACTCACCTGTCTTGGCCTCCACTGAACTACTTAACACTTGGGGTGGCACTGAATAGGTTGTGGAGTTCAGGCCACTGAAAACACTAGTGACTAAGTGGCAACCTACTTAAAGCTCAGCAAGGATCAGACCATGCTGCTGCTCTTCCTGTCTTTTGCTTAACCCATGGCTCAAACCAGCTCCCTGAGTGTACACGGCAATATCACTCCCCCCCCCCCCGGTCCCTTTTGGAAACCATCAGTTGACAGCTGCAAAAGTAATCAGCTGTCTTTGGTTATTTTTCCCCCCAGAAAGGGAAGTAATGGGTTGTTCTCCACACTGAAATGGTTAACGTAGTTCAAAACCCTCCCACATTCCCAGTTCTGCAACAATATCTAGAGAAAGCAAGTTTTGCACTTGATGAAGGCAGCAAGACAGAAAACCTAAGGGGCAGCAGAATTCTGCTCTGGGAGTGGATGGAGCAGAGGTGAGTGAATGAGCGGTGTGCCCAATGTAGAAGGCAGAGCACAAATAATTTAAAAGATACAAGTAATCTGGGTTCATTCCACAGCTATGAGAGAGCAGTGACACCAAATGGCTTCCAACACCACGAAGGCAGGAGGTGGAATGGCTTGAACCAACTGGCTTGAACCAGCTCTTTGGAATGGCTTGAACCAACTGGTTTTCACTTACCACCATATAAGCCAGCTTCCCTCCTCCAGAAAGAAACAAACAAGATACTTTGGGAGTTCTCCAGTTTTAAAATAAGCACATCGAATGCATCTAGTTCAAATGCCATTATGAAAGGGCAACACCACTATTTATTATTACATTGTATTTATATCTCATCTATTTCCTCTTTGAAAGGAACCCAAGCAGGGTTACCTAGCTCCATTTTATCCTCACAATAACAACAACCCTGCAAGGTAGGTGAGGATGAGTGAAAGTGACTGGCCCAAAGTCATCCAGTGAGCTCCTTGGCTGAGTGGGGGCTAGAATATGGATCACCCAGGACCCCAGTCTCACATGCTACACACCACACCACCTTTCCCTAACACACATGTTGAAGATGATGCTTAACAAAGCAAATACCAGAACATGCCAGGCAGAGGGAGAAAGCTGCAAACGGCAGTATAGAGACTCCTTTTCAATGTACAGACAGCCTGTGTACCGACACACAAGGTTACCAATGTGTTTTGCTATTCAAATTGTCCACCAAACAAGCAGCAACAGTGGTCAGCATCTTGGGCTAATCAAGACGGCGTGGCTATGAGATGGTATATAAAAGTGCTAAATAAATAAAATTAAGAAACAGATAGAGGGTGCTGTTGCACTTATGTGCCACGTGTTTGCCTCCAGAGGGCGGGCGGTTGGCCACTGCAGGAACCAAGTGTTGCACTAGCTGGACTCTTGGTGTGATCCAGCATAGCTTTACTCACGTTCTCAGGCCAGAAAAGGAATACAGAACAAAAGCCAGTATTCATCCAGAAAGCCAGCGTGGTGTAGTGGTGAAGAGCATGCGATGGAGACTCAGTTCTAGTCCCTGCTCAGCCATGGAACCAAAAGGGAGACTCTGGGCCAGTCACAGACTTTAAGCTCAACCTAGCTCACAGGGGTGGTGTTGTGGGGATAAGACAGAGAGCAGGAGGAGGAGAATGATGTAAGCTGCTTTGCATTTGTTGTAAGGAAAAATGTGGAATATAAATCTAATAAAGAAATAAATATCCTATGAAATTCCACAAGATGGATCCAGACCGGCACTCCTCAACTATAACTAAAATTAACAAACACCTACGATGTGTTTGGGTGAGGTATTGATCATTTGGTAGGGTGATGGTTTCTATACAGTTTTTCCTGCATTCAAAACAGTTTAAATGCCTCTCCCAAAGCTTAGGTACAAGCAGTAGGAACTTTCAGCTAAAATAGGCTAATATTTTTGGAATTTTGGCCCTGTGTCTTTTTGCCTTCAGTTCCCACCCACAACTGGAATGCAGTCCCGAGAGTGTCTCTGAAATGGACTTAAAGAGGTTCTGCACCCCAAGTGCGGTAGTTGTGGAGTCTACATTGTGTTGGACCCTTCAGATAACTACAAGGTAGGATCACTGTCAATCAATCACAAATCCATTTTCCACCCTCAAAGAGAATTCTCTGTTTACATGAGAAACACACACAGCCCAGATGCTTGTAGGGCTCAACCTGGCAGTCACAGTGAGCTCAGAGGTAAATTTTAGAGGTTTGAGAAACTATAAGAACTGCTACCAGCCAAGTCCCACAATCTGTTGACTCAGATTCACTGCTTATCATTTTCCCTGGGGGTAGGAAGGGGAGTCCTGCATAATGTGTGAATGGGGTTTCAATGAAGTTCTCCTTTTCATAGCATGAAAAGAAGACTGCTGTAAGCTCTAGGGGAAATCACATACACAGTTGCCCAAACTCATCTTAAGGAAACTGATGTCATGATGTTTCAGTACACAAACCTCTCATGCTTTGGAGGAAGGGCTACATGTATTATGAAACTCAAGCCTTCAGTCATTTCACTAAAGCTCATCCATACCACCAGAACCCCCAGTCAGTCCACAGAGACAACTCTGAGAAATCCTGGGTAACTGAATAAAGGTACTGTCTGTGGGTTAATCAACCCATGAGTTGGGGGTATGCATTGCTATACCTGAGCTGCTTCCTGTTTTCAGTAACAAACTTTAAATTCTGCATTCACATCTTTGAATCCTGTTACCATGATGTCAGAACCTGGGAACTGAGGTTCTTTATAGATTAAACAACCTCAGGTTAGTCCATGGTTACCATGACATTCAAACAGGGTCACTGAGTCAGACCACAAGACCATCTCCCCAGTACTGTTGACTATGACAACACCTTTTCCAAGGTCTCAGATAGAAATTTCTCTTACCCTTCCTGGAGATGTTGGAGATCTAACTGCATGCACTGAGAGTACTTTTCACTGACCTAGAGCCCATCCCTAAAGGAGAAGCCTATGGAGAAAGCCTGGCCAGATGATATAAAGCACGTGCAGACTAATAAAGGACTAAGTGCCTTCTACACCAGCTTTGCTTGGCCACTTTCTAAGTTGTGCAGACAGTGGTGGATTGCATTCTACAACATCTGGAGGACTCCAGGTCAAGCAAGGCCAATTATTCCCCTTTAAACCAGCCAATTCATTGGACACAGAGCATCCTCATCCCAGACTGAATTTTCTTTCATCTTCTTGAAAGAAAAGCCTAATTCTAAACATCCCCCCACCTTACCAGTCCTGCCTCTCAGCTTCTTTCTCAGGCCCTCTGCCTGCTCCTTTCTGATATGCATATGGACAAGAATGTGGCAAAAGACCTCTCAGGAGACAGTATGAAACAGAGGCCATCCTGAGAAGGACCAAAAGGATTGACTCCCATTGGCTCCATGTACGAGGTTTGCCCACACAAGCAGGAGTGGGATGGCACTGTAAAAAGAGGCATATTTCTGAATGTGGAACAGTGATTCCTACACAGATCTACATGAGTATAGATATAAGCAAGTTTTTTTGCTCTTTTAATCAATGTAGTAATAGCCACATCTCTGTATTTCTGGATCCTGCCACACACATTGAGAAGTAGCAATATGCAACAGCTTCCTGATAGATTAAATTGGATCAAAATAGATCAGGACACATAATACAATGTCATAATCATTCATGAAAATAAAAAAACACATCCCCATGGGAAGTGCACATATGGAAACAGTAATATGGTTTCTAGGTTCCTGATCCATGTGAGCCACCTAAAAGAGGGTGCCACCGACTCCAAAGCTGCCATGATAGGATGGCCCTAGACATGGGAAATCACGGTTCGGATCTTCACCCAACTACCCCATTCACTGGGTAGCAAGCCACCAACTCTCCACCTCACAGGACTGGGTTCAAGGATAGGAATACTATCCTGAGATCCTTGGAAGGCTATATTTTTTAAAGGAAAAATCCTTCTTAGATTCGAGAAATGTAAATTGGCATGAAGAAGCAGCAGAAGAGAGGACTGGTGGAGGAAGGCTGCACCCAGAAACAGGTTAGACATGCACACTTGGCCCTGTGTGCCCACAGGTAATACAATGTCTCCTGTTGTTTCTGCATCTTTCTGAACAACCTGATGCCCTCTAGATGCATTAGACTACAACTCCCAGCACCCCCCAGTTAAGATGGCTAGCTGGGAAATACTGAGAATTGTAGCTCAACCTATATGAAGAGCCCCAGATCAGGGAAGGTAGACTACAGCTTCTAATGCTGGTTGCATCCCAAGAACTCATGAACATCAGAAGGCCATAGAGAAAAGTCAACCTGAAAAACCCCTTCATACTTCTAAGACTGTGAGAAAGTCAACCTGAAAACCAGGCTTACTAAAAGCTACTTCTATAGTTACTTGTGACAAGTAAAAATCTCATCTAGAGGATCCGGTAAGAAAACCTTAGAAATATGATATGGGAGGGGGTCAGGAAACCTATTCCTATTGAGGTCTTCACTACCTGGCCTGAAGCCCTGGGAGGGTCTACATTTCAGCAGCGGGTGTAGCTAGAACCAAAAGTGGGCAGAGTTACAGATATGGCTTAGTTCAGTACTCAAAAGACATTTGATACCAGACAGTCATCATGTGCAGAGTTCCTTCCACTAGTTTTGTGGTCAGGAGGGAGAGCAGGATGAACTAACTAAATAAATAATCAGGAATGGAGCCAGTGATGAGATGTGGCTTGGACAAATGGAGTCGGAACTTGGCTTAAAGTCAGAGGTTTCCCATCCTGCTGTAGAGGGTTCTCCACCCCCACCCCTGTAAGACCATCGGAGACTAGTACAGGTAAGTGTGCACAAGAAGGCTAGCAACTATATTCTGAGGTTAGGATGTTTTGCAAACCCTGGTGAGAGTCTGATCCAAAACATCCACCTAGGATACAAAATGCCAACTAAAAAGCTGCCATGCCATCAGAAGCCATAATTAAGTATTCTGGCTCAATCCCTAGTGTCTCCATGTAAAGGACTTCAGGGATCAAAGTGGGGAAACAGAATATTCTCTTATCCTAAGGAGCTGCTGCCAGACATACCTGTCTTGCTTCGCCTACATGAATGACTGTTCTGTAATGTCTAGCTTACACATGAATGCAATAAATTACCTTTACTGCACATCTAGAAGACCTTCAGACTTGGGGGCTTGTAAGGAATTTCTTGTAGAAGCCAGAATACTATCTGTATCAGCCTTCTTCAACGTGGTGCCCTCCAGATGTATTGAACTCCCAGGAGCTATAGGATTATGGGAGTTATAGGCCAGCACATCTGTAAGGCACCTGGTTAAGAAAGACTGCTCTTCCTACAATTAACCAAATCAGACAAACAAGAAGTGGTTCTTCACTCAGTATATAATTAACTTACTATGGGATCCCTTCCCACAACATATACTGGTCACTAGTTTACATGGCTTTAAGAAGGTGGAGAAGATATACAAACTAACAGAAGACCACAGATCAGAGGCTATTAGCTTTCAGGATGTTTCCAGTTTGGTTTGAGCTTCTTGCAAGGTCTGAGCGACCCAGTCAGTTCACAATCATCACAGCTACAACTCTTATATTTTTGCACTCTATTCCTATGGCTCTCATGATAGCTGAAAACAGAACCACCATATTCAGTGACAAAATAGACTTTCCATGTTCAGAAAACTACACTTTCAATTAACAGGCACTGGGGATAAACAAGAATGGCTGCCTCCATCTTGCCCTCCCTGGGTACTCCCAGTAGATTATGGCAGGTCACCCCTGAGGCAGATTAATTAATTAATCAATTAAGAGGCAGTTCTGAATCCACAAAGCCATTTTTAAGTTCTCATGTTCTCTGCACGCACTTACAATAGTATGAACTGAATACATAGATGGCAAAACTGAGAACATTTAACTCAACAGACTATTCAAGGTCACAGAAGAACACAAAGGAAGATGGTTTCTTTTACAATCTTAGAAAGGATTATGAGGAAGTAAACCTCACTGATTTTAAGGGCACTTGCGTCCCAATTGGAGACTGCAGTCCCATGCATTCAAGATTCCCAAATACAGACCCTGTATTGTATCCAGAATGTCATAAGTACCCCAATTAGAGCCTAACGGTTCTCATTTAATACACAACTATTGTGCTTTATTATGAGCCTCATTGGGCAGTATTATTTTAAAAGCAAGATATAAATGTCAAATACATAAATTTTGTCCTGTCTGGAGAAGAGATCTGTGCAATCCACAACTTGACATTTATATACGTTGTTTAAAAAGTCATCAAGGCAGCATACAAGCATTTAAATTAATACAAGCTCCTACCTATATGAGATAAACATGCTACTACTTCAGACAGTTCTGGATCCTAGTAAACAGGTCTGAAAAGAACTAGAGAAGTTTAAAACAGCAACTATTGGGGGAGAATCACAAAGTGTACCAAATGGTTAAGAACATGAGAAATCCCTCATTCAAATTTCAACTCAGTCATAAGCAAGCTATTACTCTTATTATCTCCCATTTCCAAAATGGGTACAATATTGAGATAACGTACCTGAAGCACTCTGAGCACTCTAAAAGTTACATAAATTGTTAGTATTCTGATCAATAATCCAAAATAGGTAAGCCACAATTAAGATTGTATGGGGTTGAGTGGTAAGGGGAACACCTTTATAGAATTTGGATTTCTCTACAGCCAAATATTCATAAAACCTGGCAACTAAGTTGAATAGAATTACAAAAGAAAAGGGGAAAAAGGCGCAGACATGTGCACACACCCTGTTCCCTTTTCTCCTTGATGTTTGAAGTCATGCCAGCTGATTATCCCTCCCAGTGGATGACTACTTCCTTCCTGAAGGATTTACCTTTTCATCAATGACAGCTATGGTCCAGTTTGTTTGTTTCTCTCTCTCTCTCTCTTTCTTTCTTTTAGAAAAAGGTGCAGCTAGTATCTATCACAGACTTCTCGGCAGCCCCTGAGGACTGCAAGAGAAAAATGCTATGCATGCACTGGGGTGCCTTCATTCCACCGGTTCTTTGCACCCATTCCCACAGCTGCCCTGAAAGCTCTTTGTGGGCTTGGGCCATGCACAAAACCACGTGCCAGCATCAGACGTGCACAAAAATTACTAGCTGAACCGTAGCCAAGTCGAGAAGCAAAAGCACCAAAGGACTGGATATCCCAGCTAGGAGAGTTGGGCACCAAAAATGTGAGAGGCAGGGCTCCAATTTCACACCCACAAGACTGCTCAGACGCTGCGAAAACACAGACCAAGTTGGAAACGTCCCCTTGAAAGCTAAGCCACGGTCTTGTTTTTCCACCCACGGGTCGACCAACCGCTGGCAGTTTGGCAAGACAGATGCCGCTGGCTCTGCCTTTTATTTTGACTCTGAGATTCCCCACACAAGACAGATAACTGCAATCATGCTGAGGGAGGTGAGACAACCGGAGACATTTCAACAGTGTTTTGACATTTCTTAAAAAGCGGGGGGAGTAAAGAATCACAAAAAACCTAAAAACTGGAGTGATAAAACTGGAAAATAATATTGCAAACCAGCCACCAATAATATGAAGCTAACTACATAACTGTCTTTTAAAAGCACCAGAATGACCAGTCACACCCACACGTGGCACTGAAAACACATTAGTCTTTTCCTCAAAGATCTGGAAAGATAGAAAGAAATAGGATCTGCCCACGTATAAGTGGAGAAAGAAGAAAGTGATTCTGCATATACACATGCTTATTTGACCTCCACACTCAAGTAGGATAAACTTTGCTGCAAAAAGCATGTACAGTACAATACCATGTATTCAGAAGTCCAACTGAGTTCAACAGATTTACTCCCTGGTAAATCTGCCTGCAGCATTGAAGGTTTAGTGTGTAACTTCATTATGGAGAAAGTCAGGTTGACTCTTCAAGCCTAAAACTGAGAATGTTTCTATAACCACAAGGTAGGGTCTCACCAAATTTACACACAAAAGATTTCCTATATAAAGTAATGGAGAGAGGCAGAAACGCAAAAAAATAAAAAGGGGGGGGGAATAAGGGGCCCTGCACAGAACAATGTTTGATTTTGTAGGACAAGAGGGAAACCCACCTCCTTCCAGCTGGCTAGATTAACCCTTGTAGCAGACAGGGGCGATGGGGGTGTGGACAGTCCCGGGTGACAGCTGGACAGGACTACTGGAAGCAACAGTTGGGTTTTATTAAGGTTCACGTAGTAAAAGGGGGGAGGCAGAATAGAAATTAAAGAGTCCATTCCCTGCCACCTCCCCCAAAATTGGCACCCTTAATTAATACACTCACAGCTGTGCTCACCGAAATGCGCCCGTAGTTCCAAATGTATTAACCCACCCGT